>NC_081409.1:455757488-456067627 GCF_030272615.1 Cryptomeria japonica | reverse complement strand
ATTAAAGCAGAATCAATATCTGTGTTACCTATGGCGGAACCAATAGCCCTATCTAAAGACTGTCTCAAAGGAGCATCAAAGGTGACAGAAGAATCTATCAAGGGTTGAGGAGGTTGTTTTCGGATAGAAGGAATACCATTTTGAGCCAGAATAATCTGCATCTCTTGCCAAGACAAAGAATCCAACAGTCTTCCTTTAAAGTCTATGCCATCAACACCTTTACATGGCGATTTGGAAGGGTTTTTGTCAATATTACCTTGAGATGTCGATTTCGGAGGATTAGAAACCCCCTTAAAATTCAAAGACAAGGGAGCATCCATGACTACAGAAGCCCTAGCAAAAGGATTTGCATCTTTCACAATGGTTTGACACCATATCTCGTTAATTAAATTAATGTTAAAAGTTCTAGGATAAACAACAGACGGCATAACCAACACACAAATTTTAACCATTAAAAAATCATCCTCAATACAAGAACGAGAAGTAAGAAATTCCCCAAATGAATCCCTTATTTATTTCAGAATGGCTGCATCTGCAAATTCAAACGACAACCTAGGCAAAGAAAACCACAAGGGGATTTTTTTAGGGTTATCCCAGGAAGGCACAAAGAAGGGTTTCTAGGATTCAACCGAAATTAAATTTTTACCCACAAACAAGAAAGGAATTTCCAAAACCCTAGCTCTAGAATCAGCTGAGTCAAATACAACAATGAAAGAATTTAAGGACAAAACTTGACATAGCAGAATTCCAGCCCATAAATCTTTAAATTTCTTATGTAATTTAGAAAGATTAGCACTATCTCCCCAACCCTGGATAATCACAGCTTGGGCCTACAGATCTCGTGCTTTCTAAGCAAGTGGAGAATCGACAATGTCGATGAGAGGCACCGGAACCCATTTTTTACTCGCCTCTCGATTGTCCACCCCAACCCTAGTATTATCGATAGCAATAGAGATGCCCTTATCTAAGGAAGGAACCCCAAAATCTGAGGTTGCCCCCGTAACAAGCCTATCAACCCTAGATGAATCCTTAGCAAATTTTGGAGGCACGTTGACATCTTTCCATGATTTGCCGCACAAGAAATGTTGCCTTCCATTTCCAGTAGGTTGTTTATGGTGACGACCTCCCAGACCAGAGTTCCCCTGAGTACGATGAAACAAATTTTGTCTTCGAAAGAAACCCTGGAAATATTTTGAGACCGGATGAACCACATCACGCTTAGGGTTTTGCACAGCAAAGGGAGCCAAAATATCCACCCATTGCCCATTCCTAAAAACCCATTGAGGGATATGATTAGAGCGAGTGCCAAACGGATCTGACGCCGGTGGAGGATCCCAAGATGTTTCATCTCCCCAACGCCCAACTCCATGCATTCCATATTGTCCTAATTCCTGCTTGTGCAAAAACTCGCCATGTCGCCCTCCTGCATGAAGCCACTGGAATCCATCCAAACCCTGTTGTTTCCCCGTATTGAATTCTGGTGCGGCGAAGCGTTATCGGATCAGATTAAATTTCTATTTTTACTTCTTTGGTTTCACTGAAGAGAAAGAAGTGATCATTTCCTAGGCAAATCGCATCCAAACCTTGTTGTTTCTATATTCCATACGATGTGGATTTTTATTCTTCTCTCATTTGGAATACTTTTTATAATACAACTAATGTCTTTAATCTTACTAAATTTGAGAAGATTGCATCGATTTATATTCTGAATTCTTCCACTTTCTTTTTTCAATTGTCTGTGGGAGGCCTCTCCAGCTGCCAATTGAAATCTCTTCCCCCTATAGTAATATAAATATATAATGATATAACAATAATTAGACTTAATGGACTTTTTTTGAATGTTGAAGAGATTAATAGAAATATAAAAATACAAAAATATAGTAATATCTCAATAATAATTTGATATTGATTAAAATATACAATTTAATTAATATCTTAATAATAATTTAATATTAAAGAATCATCTTTTTAGTTATGCTACACATATGTTGTTCAATTCTATTTATTATTTAACTACATACGTTTACTTCAAATGAAAAAAATTTCAAAACATGTAGCATTTTTTAAATATACATCATGTAACCTTCCATCATTTTTTTTTGTTATGATAAGATAAATGCTAGATATATGTTGCTCTACTTTATTTCATTTTTAACAACATACATTTATTTTAAATGAAGAAAATTTCTATAAATTTATCTAATTACCTCACCTTAACATATATTGTCTTTTTTAGATTTGTTGGAGTGGCAAGATGAGGCTGTTAAAGTTGAAGATGGTTGGATTAAGGTTAAAGGCAAGCATTCTAAGCGGTCCTCACCTTCTTTTGACATGACCCTTCGTTCCCACAAGAAAGGTTCCAAAGGGAAATCTTAAGTTAGGGGGGTTGTCTTTACCCCTATGGGCAACTAGAACTTTCTTTGCCTTTTTCTCTTTGTTATTATTTGTTTGTTATGGTCTGCCTGCAGTTGGTTCATGATTTGGTTTTACCTTTCAAGAAGCTTTTCGTTTGGCGGTCTCTACCCTTTCTTTGTTTTGTTTTGTTTTGTCTTGGTTTTGGTCCGTTTTGTGAACCTAATTGAATATCTCATGTTGTGGGTTGCAAGAGCCCCTTTTAAAACATGTTTTGTACAGGGTTTTGGGTCCCTTCAAAACCTATTTTTACTTAATCAAAAACATATATTGCCTTTAAGTTTAAAATATGTATCTTCTACTATTCAATATTGATTTAAAAACTAAAAATAATTTCTGTGTAGGTGAGCAAAATGTCACGTAATGTACCTGCATGGGTGTCCAATTCTTTGAAAAAGTACCACTACCATCTTCCACTCAATACCATTCTTTGTACAGAGGAATTAAGTGTCCGCTACTGGTTGAGAGAAAAAATGATCAATAGAATTGACAAAAATGGACCAAAGAATAATAATAAAAAAATCCATAATTATGCTTTATACTTTAACTTCCTCTATGGTTCCAAGGTGAAAATGAACTCAGATGTAAAAAAATATAATTTATAAATTGAGATTATAAATTTATGTGACTGGCCAATTTCTCAATACCATGAGCTTCAAGACCTTTATCTTGCTAGATGTATATGGAAGGTCACTATTAGGCCAACATGAAGTTCATGAGATTTCTTAAGGGACAATCATGAATTAGTTTTCACACATTACCACTTGAAAAATGGTTGCTTGCTACTTTTAAGTTTAATTATTCAATCAAATTCACAGTGCATCAAGTCATGTCATCATTCAGATTGTTACATGCTCACTATGGGATACCTACATTATATGTTGTGAAGTCCAACATAACAATCGAAGTTCAGGCTCTTCTTCATGATATTGAAAATGAAGAGATATTACCAATGCATAAATGGTTAAGAAAGTAAAACTTGACACAAATTTTGAAAACCTATTTACACATTGTATAAATGACTAAATTCAATGATTATAATATAGTATAAATGTTGTTTAATAGTTATTACTACTCCATGAATGATTAGTCAAGTGAATTTTTTTCCATTTTTTAAATATCATTTTGATAAATGATTCTAAATTTTTAATTTGCATAATATTTTACAAATGTTGTTATTATACCTTTAAAAAGTATGATATTGCCTTTATCTCATTTTCATTATCATTAATTCAAATTTAACCAAAATTAAATTAAAAACATCATTGATCATTGAATTTAATTGCACTTGATACTTTATCATTGA
The DNA here is from genome assembly GCF_030272615.1 of Cryptomeria japonica. NCBI lineage: Eukaryota > Viridiplantae > Streptophyta > Pinopsida > Cupressales > Cupressaceae > Cryptomeria > Cryptomeria japonica. The sequence continues at coordinate 456,063,909 of NC_081409.1, read as the reverse complement.
AAATATAAATATTCCATATTTTGAAACTTGATATTTCTCGGCGTACTTTACTTAGATTTCTAAAAATATAGGTATTTATGAAGTTAACTCTTAATATGGAGATAGACAAAATTGATTAATAGTTAAACTCAGAGTGAGTGGTAGTTGAAAGGAGAAAATAAATTAATTTTTTTTGTTTTTAATGCATTTAAGTGTCACAAACACGTCAAGTTTAATGCTTCTAGTCTTTATTAACACATATTTATGCATCCATTATGTGAGTGTTTACGAAGTTAACTCTTAGTATGATGGAGATAGACAAAATTGATTAATAATTAAATTCAGAGTGAGTGGTAGTTGAAAGTAGAAAATAATTTTATTTTGTTTTTTGTTTTTCATGCATTTAAGTGTCACAAACACGTCAAATTTAATGCTTCTAGTTTTTATTAACATATATTTGTGCATCCATTGTGAGTGTATTATGTCAAATCTAATGCTTCTAGTTTTAATTAACACATATTTGTGCATCCACTATGTGAGTGTTTATGAAGTTAACTCTTAATATGATGGAGATAGACAAAATTGATTAATAGTTAAACTTAGTGTGAGTGGTAGTTGAAAGGAGAAAGTAAACTATTATTTTTTAGCTTTTCATGCATTTAAGTGTCACAAACACGTCAAATTTAATGCTTTTAGTTTTTATTAGCACATATTTGTGCATCCATTATGTGAGTGTAATAAGCCTTCGGCATAATAATTATATATACTAGTATACCTATATTTAAAAAATATATGTAAAATATGCTGAGAAATATCTTCTAATAGAAGAGAATCATCTTTAAATAAATGTTCTTCTAAAATACTAAACACCAAGAATACAAATCCATTAAAGTCTTGCATGTAAAAAGTTGTGAATCTAGCTGGAGACAAGTGGTGAGGGTTCTATTTTATTTGGAGTAATAAAATAACACCTCCACAAAAGCTGAAGCATGGCATATTTCATGCATTTACCCGTTATTTGCATGTCAAATTATCAAAAATGGATTTTTGTTTACGGACATTTTGATGTCATTGTAGATGCCTCTCGGTATAACTAGTATATCTATATTTTAAAAATATAGGTAAATTATGCCGAGAGATATCTTATAATAGAAGTGAATCTGACGATGTTATTGATTATTCCCTTTTAAACATTATGGCACTCTTCTACTATCATTTGAATGTAACGGTTTCATATAGTTGGAGATAAGTGGCAAGGGTTCTATTTTATTGGGAGTCATAAAATAACACCTCCACAAAAACCAAAAGATAACATATTTCATGCAATTACCCGTCATTTGCATGTAATTGAATTTTTGTTTACGAACATTTTGATCTCATTGTAGATGCCTCTCGGCATAATAAATATATACATAATTTTTTAATAAATATTCTTATACATAATTTTTTTAGTTATGCACCGTTTTTTTTCTGTATTTCTCTTTTTATATTTTTTTATATATGTGAGTGTATGTGAGCCTTTTTTTGAGTATATATTTTTTACTTGTTATGTTTGTTTTTTTTTAATCCTAGCCCCCTACAGCCACCCTCTCTTTACCCACCTTCATCCACATACCCCACCCTCTCCTTTTATTTGGCCTTTTCTGCTAACAACTCATTTTATTCTTGTTTCTCTTCTTCTTCTTTCTTATTCCTAATCATGGATCATGGAGTTTGATCCAAAACGTCAACAACAAAATTTACATAGTTAATACCTGAAGCTATGAATGTTAACACTATGGACTATGGAAATCATATATCTAGAATATCCTAGACTAATCAATGTATTAACCTAGATCAATCCTTCTCTCAGACAAAATTTAGGGTGTGTGAATGGGCTTAGCTACTATCCTCAAGGGAGACCCAACCTGACTAGATTCAATTCCCATTTTTGTTGTGCTTGGATGATGATTTATTGAGTGTGTGCAATGAACTATGCTAATGACAACCAAATTGAACAATTTTAACAAAATGCAAGTGAGATTGAACAAAAACCAAATATAAGAAAGTAATACAAACAGTAACCTAGTGCAAGAATCTAGATCTGGTTGGTCAGACTCCAGCACTGGGCACTAGTATCTTGGAGTTGTGCTAGGAATTGTGATCAAGAATGGAGTTAGCAGAGATCTAGACACGTCACTAAAAATTAGGGTAGAGGTAGTAGGACAAAAGTGTTAGGTGCTAGTGTCTTTAAAGTTTGCATGATTTGAAGTCCGATGATCTCTATCACTGTCCAATATGTTTATTTGTACCTCTGTCGTGGTAAGGATCTCTCATATTAGAGCCTCTACACATAAGAGAGTGGAAAATGTCATGTTGTAGAGGGGCTTGTGTCGATTAAACCCAGTATTGGTGTTCCCACATCCACAACAACGATAATAATGATGATAAAGAGTGTGTGTTCTCTAAAGGGAGCAAAGGCCAAAGAAATAACATGAATGCTGAAATGACAATGTTACCTTAGATGTGAAACCCTTGCTCGAATCTCTCACAATGTAATGATGAATGCGCTTTGAAATCTTGCAAATGTCAGTACGCAACACAATAATTATTATAAATCAAATACAATTCTTGATTCTAGATCATAATGTGCTTGGCAGCTGATCTCTTGATCATTGCCTTAGACTTCTTAGCTTAATTGATCTTTTAGTTCATCTAGATTGCTAGAGTTTCTAATGGAGAAAGAGATTTGCATTTATATGCAACTATCATGTTTTCACAATTGTAATAACCCACTATACTTAACCCAACAAAATTTTGACCCCTTTTTTTTTCTTATGTTTAATCATTTGTGTTTGATTCAATTGCATACTCTGGGCATCTATCCACTTGGATTAGGCATTCATCCATCTGGGATGAGCATCTAACCATATGGGTTAGGCATCTGTCCATATGGGACAGAAGGTTTCATCTATCCAATACGGGATAGGCATCTACCCATACGGGGTAGGCATCTATCCAACTTGGGATAGGAGGTGCTATGGCCAGAGACTTAGACTCATCGGGACCATTTGGGTCCTGAGTCACTCACTAAGTACTACACTCCTAAGTCACTCACTAAGTACTGAGGTCGTCGTTCTTAGGAGAAATCATAATGCAAGCTTGAATTACGCCTCAGAATTTGGCTTAAGGCCTCGGGAAGACAAGCGAATCCATACGGGATTCCTTCCGAGTATGCATTGAATTACTTTTTCTTTTATTACACATATCTTTCAAATTAGGATTCTTCGCAATCCTTTTTCTTACCAAATCCTAGACCCCATCCACGAATGCCTGAGTACTAGGGACAACTTCGTCCCTAGACTGCCTACATACCCGTTTCGGTACGAGATCAAAGCATAAAGTATGTAGTTCTATTTTCTAATCTATGGTTTAATGTAAACTGTTTGGTGCGTACGCAACCCTTTCTAGGGTCAATGTCCCAAACAAGTTCTCTGTGGTTGCTACCCACGATGGTAGCACTTAAGCAAAGGCTCAAGATGGCCTATTGCTTGTGGCCTAAAGTAACTAGATCCTAATGCCTATCATAAGCGTCACCCTTGACCCAATTGTCAATCGTTAACAACTTTTCGAGATTAAGTCAAATTTATAAAAACATTTTGATCAATCAACCCTAAAGGGGTTTACTATCGTTTAACATAGCGGGTGTAAAATCATTTAAGGATTATCTTATTAGATTATCGATCCAAGGGGGATTACCCACCCCTTGGATTTTAACTTCCAAGTGTCCCTTAGTACTCCCCGACGATTTATAGGGACGATGCCACAAACGTCGTTGATGCAATTTTATTAGGCATTAAGTGCAGTAGTTCAACACGACGACATTACCTGTAAGCGTGACCCTGAGGCACCGTAAATACCGAACACTGCTAGGTTTTTGTTTTCCAACTCCCTTTGTTTAGTTTTCTAACTAGGAGGCTATGAAAACTTTTAATTAGCATCATGCTTGAAACAATTATGAAATGAATGTGCATAAGTAGACATTGCAAAGCTTAATTAATTGAAATAACTACTTCTATGGGATTCATGAACCACTTGAAAAAAAATACCATCCTTCTACAACTAAATTATTTAATATTTCAAACTTGAAATATAACTTGCACAATCATGACAATTAAGAAACTCGCACATTGATAATTAAGCGTGTAACTTGCGTGAAGATGATGAAAATGTAACTTGCTCATCAATAAATGCAAATAATGTATAAGTAATTCGCATGATGCAAGAATAGTGTAATTTACATGCAAGATTAAGCAATGTTTATTTCTATCACAAGAATAATTAATTATATAGTCACTAGTTCAAAATAAGCAATTAGTTTAGACATTAGACAAATTTTGGATCAAATCATAATAATATAAATTAATTGTTTTTAATGAATCTAAAATACCAACTAAGTAACCCAATAAATCCCAAATAAATTGAAAGATTCCAATTATAAAATTAGATATAATTTTAATTGACAATTATAAATTTACTAAAGATTGATTTGGTAGTATTAGATAACAATGATCCAAATTATTTCTAAATTTATCTAAATTTAACTTTACTAAACTAAAATTTAAATTAAAGAAAATATTAACAAATTCCAATTTGCAAATTAATATGTAGAAATCTAAATTAAGAAAAGACAAAAAAAAAACAATTGATACAAAAATAATTTAAAATAGGGCTTTTATTGCCAAGTGGGGAGTGGGGGCCACAGGTCCCATCAATATTAAGAGAGGGAAAAAGAAATGGATTTACTCTCAGGATTTAAATAAGTTTGGGTACACATGAATAGATTTAAAATCAAAGGAAGAGATTTTCATTTGAATGATTTTCACATGAAGAACACAAGATTCTTACAGCAAGTTTTATTCATAGGAAAACATGAGAATTTTAATTTATTTATTTTTATTTGCAGTAAGATTTACTCCCAGAAAAGAAAAGAAAACAAGAAAACAAGATCTGTAATTAATCTTTCACCCCAATAAGTTTCATTCACAGGAAAACAAAATTTCTTACAGGAGAAATTTATTTATTTATTTATGTTCACAATAAGATTTATCACAGGAGAAAAAAAGAATAAAACAAGAAAAGAAATTTGAAATTAATCTTTATTCCCAATAAGTTTCATTCACAGGAAAACAAAATTTCATACATGAGAAATTAATTTATTCACAGCAAGATTTACTCATAGGAAAGAAAAGAATAACACAAGAAGCGTGATTCAATTAAAAGAGGAGAACTTAGATACTTGAAGCTTGATGTAGAATCCCCTCTGAATTCTTCAACTAGCCTCCCTTGATCCTTCCTTTCAACTTTTTCTTTGAATTTCTTCAAAAACAACTACTTAACAATCCTACACATGAAATGTGACTACCAAAAAAAAAAAACTACTACTTGAGAAAACTTTTCTTCAATAAAAATAATCAACCCCCTCTTTTGAAAACTTGCATACAATATATAGGAAAACCCCCTTAATTCCACTATCTAGAGAAATTAATTAAGAGTGAGATTCTTTTTCCAATATTGGATCCATGCAAAATTGATTAATATCCTAGTAGGGGAGTTACATGCAAGGGAATTAAAGAATGAAGATTCTTTTAGAAGCTTATAATTTCTCCTACAACATGTGCCATAATTGGAAATGGGAAAAATAAATAATGCATATTTAAATTATATTCTTCAAGTGTGCATGCAAACCCATTATTTAACCTTTTATAATATTTATTCAACCATATTCAATAGCTCAACCAAAAAAAGATATAATAGAAATTATATCAAATCAAAAGTGATAAAGGAGGGTTGTGACAACAATAACCATTTGAGTTTAGGTTGGCAACAAGGTCGTATTTGATAATCGCCTAAGGCCGACATTTGAACTTTGAAATCTGGTGCCAATTCTATGGGACACTAGCGTTGAGCACTAGAGTCCTTGCATATTAGCAAGTCAAAGGGCTAGGGACCAAATGATTTGACCTGATTTCCCAAGTAGAACCCAAGACACACATTCACACATAATCAAGCACAACCACTAAAATAGGTGTTAAACATAGTGTGAAATTGTAAGCGACAAAAAAAATACGACGCTACAATTGTAGATGGAAGCATAGCTATGTTCAACACATGACTTACGGAAAAAGAGTTATCTCAAGTTAAAAGGATTGATTACACTAAGAACTTTATCCCATTTCCCAAATGAACTCCATTTTAACAATCTAAAAATGTCATTATTAATCAGTAGACATTGCATCATATGGATATGAAAAGTATCTTTCAAAAAGGAGATCCCATTGAGGAAATATGCATAGAGCAACCAAAAGGTTTTATTCAAGACCCTTCTTTAATATTTAGAAATTTAAATCTTCATACGGTGTCAAACAAGCCCTTGCGGCTTGGTATTCAAAGATTAATACCCTCCTTTAGCAAAGTTTTCTTAGCGTCACTCATATATAAATGTGCATAATTAGCCCTCCTAGTCCTACATGTCAAACTCGTCATCACAAAGTTCTTAATTCATCATTGGTACAATAGATTTGGCTCTATGGGATAGGTTTCACATGATTGACTTTGGACTTCTACGCTAAATTTTCCACAGTAAGTTCACTTAATCCAACACAAAAATTAGTCTAGCACAACCTTAGTATACTCATGATCTTCATACACAACTTTACATAGCTTAGTGCAAGCCTAAACCAACTCTTTCATTTTGAAGTCAAGTTGGACTAACTTTGTACCACTAGTTTTTTAGGAACCTTATTTACTCAATTTACAAACATCCTAACATTTTTATGAGGTTAGTATGGTTTATTGTTGAATGCAAGAACCAAGTTCATGCATTTCACTAGAGAGTGCTCAACTAAAAATTGCACTCTATTAAAGGAGCAGACAAGTATAAGATACGTAACACAATAGGTATACATGCAAATTTGATAAGATATAGACTCATATTGCCCTAGTGATTATGACAATTAAAAGCCTACAATAGGTTAAAATTTCATCTTGGTTCTCATGCCTATGTTGATCGATCAAGATGCAATGTGTTATTGCTTAATGTTCTATAAAGATCGAGTATCAAGAGGACTTTTGACTTTTGTAGATTATTAATGAGTTTCCAGAAATCCTTTTTTATTAACCTTTATTCATCCATTATGATAAACACATCAATGTCTATATGCACTACATTAGAGGGCTCATTCAAGAGCAAGAGATTGAACTCAATCAAAGCAAGTTGCTAACATTGTTTACAAAACGCTTGACAAAAAGACAGTTTCATTTGCCAACATTTTTAGGCATTCAAGAGACAATTGCTTAAGAGGGGTTACCAAGTCCTCTCTTTTCTACTCTTCCTAGCAGCTATCTTTGTCTTCTTTTTAGTGGTTTTCTCTCTTTATGTAGGGGGTTGTTCTTTTGTGCACAAATAAGTAACATTACATTGCCTTGTGAGGACCAATTTTTACTCATCTTCGCTACACTTCAAAAAGGGTGTTGGTATGATTGTATTTATAGCACCAAAGCTCAAACTTACTTCAGTAGTTTGTTTACTTGGGTTCATTTATACACATCCTTATTGCAGTGCAAGGTGTTACCCTTGTCCCTAGAAGCTACACTTTCTTATTCTAAATAGTAAGATGTCACATCATTCCTTTGCAATTACACTTCATGGAGAGTGAGTTGTCATCTTGTTCTCAATTTTTTTTGTATATGCAAATTCACTTATTTTTCACACCACATAGGTAGAATAGGCAAGTTTTATTCATCATATGGTGCAATCATTTTCCTTCATATGTGGAACCTATATCATCTCTTTAGGCAAATAGGTTATTAAAAATAGGTATGTCATTTGCTCTTAGCAAAGCATTTCGCATCATACATACCTCATTAAAATGAATAGTCTACTACGATCACTTATCAATAACAAAGATACAACATTATTTTAATTTATTGGTTTAAACTATAGAAAAAAATTTCATCAATTGAATAGTTATATAATTGTATAGTTTTATAAAAATTATAAATTTATGCTATCGAGAATCCAATTTATAAAACAAGCAATTTCAAAGAAAAATAAGCTTGATGTTCTCTTCATAAGGAAAGAAGATTCCCTTATTTCATTTAGTCTCTTCCACAAAGTTGCATACACAATTTCTATTATCTTGGCAATGCTTTTACCTATATGATTGTTTAAGTACAAGTGGCCCTTTGAATAGGATCTTGAAAATATTGTAATGATATAAAAGTAGCCTCCTGTTAATATTTATACAAAATGTTAGCATGAAAGAAAACATATTACAAAACAAGAAAGATCTATTCTCCACAAGTTTAATTTTTAAATTGTAATGGAACAAAAAACCAAATAACATAGCCATTCGAAAGAGAGACATAAGTACCTCAGTTCGAATTGTTCGACTTCCTTGGTTGGGGCATGTGTTTAGGTAGCAATCAAATAGTTGTCGAACCCCTTTTCCCTGAGAAAATAGTTCATTGTATCAATCAAATGACTTTAAGCCCTCTACAACTAAATCAAATATGAGAAACTAAACTATTATAAAAGAAAAAAACCATGACACTGTCCATGTCGTCACAAATGAGTGTGTTGTATAAATTCTTGAAGTGCCCCAAATATTCACAAAAGAATGTAAGGCGGCTTTTTCAGCTAGAGGTATAATGAGTATAAAAATGTGGATTACTAACTCTTATGTTTAGAACAAAAATGGTAGAAAATGTTTTGAGGTGGAAAAAAAGTATAATTGTACATGGTATTAAGCTTCAAGTTTAAACATTCACATAATACATCAAAGTCAAGATCCATGTTTTATTACCATTGATTCAAGTACGACAATAAAAGCTTCATTATTATCATTACAAACATATGATGGTAAAGGAATTGAAGTCTACAAAATGTCTAATGATAAGTGAAATAGTAAGATAAAATATACAATTAGACCTGCTATGAATGCACCAAATTTGGGCTATCAATGTCAAAATCAATCAAAACATTGTGGCCATTTCCTATTTCCAATTGTGATACATTTAATCAAACTTCAACCAATCTATATGCTTCTTTGTCAATATATCTAGTATCATTAGGTTCAATATCTTGTTGTGTCAATGGAGTTTATTAACCCTAATGATGCAAAAATACAATGAACTATAACTAAGTTCTCTATTTTTCTTGACATAAGAATGTTTCATTCAACCAAGGGGATGAATTTGTATGCAAATCAACTCCAATCTACAACAAAGGAACTAGCTACCCATTATAAGCAAGTGGCAAGTATTACTAGCTCCATTGTATCCTTGTCATGCATATCCACAAATCAAAAGATTCTTCCTAACCAAAATTTTGTTAAATGTTACAATCTTGAACATTGAGAAGTACGCTCTATTGCTCCTATAGTCTAGATGTGTTCTCATCATTGGACATTTTCACAAGAGCCTTCATTAACCCTTCTTTTATCTCATCACTCTTTAAAAGATGTCCTATATCAACAATTGATGCATATCACTTAGGGTTAAGAGAGTAGACTACTCAAGTGTGGCATTCATTGTATCCCACCTCCATGTCAAAATAGTCCTCATATGCTCCTCATTAAGTCCAATCTAGGAGCACTACTATCAATTGTTTGCTTCATATGGCCAAACATATTGTTAAATGTCTCATAAATCTCCCCATGCTTAAAAAGATATCTATCAACGTATCCAACTATATAACTAGTTACAAGTGAGATGATAGTGCTAATGCTCATGCACTAGAAAGATGGAGAATAACAATATGTTTTGGTTCAAGAGGTACAACCATCTAAATTATAAATATGTGTTGTACTTAGTAAGACTAACGTGGTTGATGAGAATCCATTCATTCAAGAAATAAGAATGTGTGTACAAGATGTCAAATGGGAAAGAAATAGTTGACACCTTTAATAGCTTATAAGGAAAATTGTCTACAACTACCTACACCTTTAATAGCTTATAAGGAAAATTGTCTACAACTAAAAAAGAAACCACCATATGATTCTTGTAAAGGAATATACATTTCTGGTTTTCTACATAAATGAACTTAAAATTAGCAAGTCTAAAGCAACGCATTAGAAAAGTTCAATTTGTGTATTTATGTACCTGAAATTGAAATAAATCAAATGAACAAAATGCGAAAAACCAAAAGAATGGAAAGAAATCATGTCCAAACTATTACAACAAATTTAATTGAATAATACTTCTCACAAAGCTATAATGTTAATAAATGTGTCTCATTTTCAAATTTTATAGAACAATAAAATAGTAAAAATAAACCAATTCCATCCAATCAAAATACTCTTGAAAAGCTATGCTAAAAACCAAAAGAATGGAAAGAAATCTTGTGCAAACTATTACAACAAATTTAATTGAATAATACTTCTCACAAAGCTATAATGTTAATCAATGTGTTTCATTTTCAAATTTTATAGAACAATAAAATAGTTAAAATAAACCAATGCCATCCAATCAAAATACTCTTGAAAAGCTCATGTCCTCATATAATATCTAGTAAGTTGAAAAAATACTATTATACCTTGAGATTTTGATCCTCCTCAACATTCTCCTCGAGACCCGCAAGTCCTCCAAATGCAATTAGTAAATGTCTAATAAAGCACACAAAGAATTTAAATGACATAGAAACACCATATACAATTAATTTAATAAAGACCAAAACTTTCAAGCTTCAATGTTAAAAAATAGTCACAAGGGATAAATACACAAAATACAAAGAATAAAATATTGACTAAGAATATTGCACAACCACATGTAGTTGCACACTTCTACAGTTTATGATATATTTGATCTGACAAACCAACAAAGGTTTTATTAAAGAACAACAAATGCCATAAAAATCAATAAGGAGTGATAAATACACAAAATACAAAGAATAAAATATTGACTAAGAATATTGCACAACCACATGAAGTTGCACACCTCTATAGTTTATGATATATTTGATCTTACAAACCAACAAAGGTTTTATTAAAGAACAACAAGTGCAATAAAAACATGAACATGGCCAAACTATTATAGGCCAAAAACTAAGGTAAATAGTATTATATTAGTTGTAGTCTTTGAAATAAAATCTCAAAGTTTTACGTAGCCTCCATTAAGGCCAACACACACATAATCAAAACCTCCAAAACTAGCAACCACCGAGGTTAGCCTACCACAAATAATAATTAAACCCTACGCCAAACCAAAATGAGCTAATCTTTGAAACCAAACGCACGAACCAACTCACAAAACCATTAGATAAGGTGCTCTTCACTTAACAAGAGAAGTTTAAATTTGGCTTACTTGAAAGGAAATAATATACCAACATGCAACAACTTTCGACTTAACCCAATAAGTAATGCTAGTAAACAAGGCCTTAAACTATTTCATAAAAGTAACAACACCCAAAAAGAAATTTGAAATAAAAAAAATAACTCAAGATATACCTTAAGAAAACATATTAAGAGCAAAATCCACCAAGAAGGGTGCCAATATAGTGTCAACAAGGTTATAATATACTTTCATAGATAAACTCATCTTAGGAGATTTTTGAGCTTCAACACTCGAAGATCTAGCAACTTGTCTCAACACTTCAAACCTACTATGCTCCAAGATCGGGATGATGCCCAAACTAAACACCCAAGGCTTGTTTATGTGTGCTAGATGTATGCTTGAAAATCACTAGTGGTTTCCAAAAGCATGGGCTATCATGATACCTCACCTAAATTTGTCTACATGAGAACAAATTTCAACACTTCATTTCACCTATTTTGAGATGTGACGAGGTTTTTGCTAGCAAATCTTAACATCCCACTAGAAAACAGGAGATTATTTCTATCTACATCTTAATTAACTTCTTGATATGAATGAGTGACCAAAGACAACCTTAGCAAATTTAACCAACATTTTACATAGTTACAAATTACTAGCTTGGTAAGTTAACTAAAATGTATGCCACCTCTACCTAAGCACAAGCCTCTAGAACCACATTGTTAAGCAAGGCATACAACATCTTCCCAACAATCCCTCACTTGTATACATTGCATAAAGGGGTCAAAGCAATGAAAAAGAAATTAGAAATAGCTCTCCTACACCAAACACACTTGTATGTGCTCATAAGCTATGTCGACATGTCAACAGAATTTGTAAAAGTATGCCCTCTCAACGAGAACCCCTTTATCCTCCATTATATCACATTTATGTGATTTGTTCATGTATGAAAGGTAGGGTTCTTTGCCAAAGGAATGGCACTATGACAATCATATCAAATCAAGGTTGTATCATGTTTCATCCCAATATTCAAGCACAACTCTAAAGCCAACCTACCTCCTTATAAGCATTGGTAGTTGACATGTACTCTATATTTGATGTCTAGAGACAATTACAACATATCTTTTGCTCACTCAAGGAAGTGCACTATCAAACAAGGTAAAGGCGTGTTGACAAATTGTTTGCTATTCACATCATCAACTCAATTAGAATCCATAGATCCATATTTATCAAGTGTTCTACTAAAAGTGTGTCCTTAGTAGCAAATAAAATGTGTTGAAGTTCCACAAAGCTATCTAAAGACTCCCTTCATCGTGATCCAACTCTCTTTGCCTAGATTGGACATATACTTACTTATGACTCCCACTACTTGAGCAATGTCTAGCTCGTTCGATCATAACATATATCAAGCTACTGGTTTTGTGTGGTCTTTTTCTTTGCTGTTGGTTTTTGTGTTGGTGTTTGCAGTTGTTTTGTTTCGTCTCTTTAATGCTTATCTTTCGAATTGTAATAGGGTTTCAGGTCCCCTAAAACCTGTTTTTACTTAATCGAAAACATATATCAAGCTACCACAAAAGGGATGTAATGCATGTTCTTTATCTTAAGGTCATGACACATTGATCAACAAAAAAATTTGCTCCCAACAAAGGATCATTCACTAGTTTGCAATATTTCATCTTGTATTGTTGCAAACCAAAGTTAATATACTTCCCCTAACAAACACGGTTTTATTTTGGCTCTATCACTCCTAATCTCCATTATTCCTCGTAATATCACCTTGTGACACTTTTCACAAGGCTATGAATCCAATCCAACTCATATCTTCTCCTTCAATATCAACCCTATTGGCATTATGTTGTCATTGATGTCAACCGGTATAGGATGGCAACCGGTATGGGAGATTGAGAGCAGTGTTGTCATTGATGTCAACTAGCTTAGCAGGTCACCGGTAAGGAAGAGAGTGTCATGCAGCATAATGATCATTGGAGTCACTGGTACACAAGTTAGTGTTGACTTGTGTTGAAGACATGGACTAGAGACCGATATGGTATAACAATTGGTAAGTGTTTTGTTGGCAGTGCGTTGTTGCCAACCAACAAGTGGATTTGTAGGGTGAGCTAATGCAGAAGTGCCAACCGGTATGACATGTGGATGTGATACAACACGACTCCCACCGGATAAAGATGCAATCACCGAATGAAGAAGATATCACAGGTTGATGAGAAGACTGACAAAGAGTGTGCCCAACCGGATCACATGTGCATGTTTGAAGACATGCCTGCTCAAATAGGGAATCCATATTGGTGCAATGTCGAATGCAGATGACAAGGATCCACTCCAATAAGTGGAGCTTATCTCCTATTATGCATGGAATGCATCATAGTCCTCCGAGATAAGACAGAAGAGTAGAAGGCAGGTGATTGAAGGCTCACACCAGATCAACCGGTGAAACACTAAGTTGCCTTAGGTGCATGAGATCATAGATATGCACTAGATCAGCCAGGTAGACATGATGTGTTGTTGGTATAGAGAAGGAAGGATATGTTTCACTTTGACAAATCGATTGATAGGAGAACCGGTCAAATGATGAAGAAGGCAAGGTTGAGCAGTTGCAGACAGAGAGTGCAACCGGATTGAAGATGAGAAAGGTGTTGCCACAGATGCAGACAGATGGAGATTGTTGAAGGTTGATGACATGGTGTCATCAAGGTGGTTACTGGTAAGTATGTCCACCGGTAAAGCTGACAAGGTGCAGAAGTGAAAGGCTCCCATTTGTTGAAGATGTGCAAGAGGAAGGTTGGCAAGTGTGTTGGCTGATTTAGATGTTCCACCCGAAGAGAAGCAAAGTGCAAGGTTCAAGGCAGACCGGTTAGGGTATAACCAGCAGGGTTTGTAAACCGATAGATGAACCCGGTTGTCTGCTATTGGTCGGTAACCAAGTCGGACCAATATAGTAAGCCAAGGTGGATGCCGACAAAGGTGCCATGTGAAGGTGAAGTAGCATGCATGCACAAGTTGGTGTGGTGTGTCGGTGAGGTTGTTGGTGGTTGGTCCACCATTTAAGGGCAACTGCGAAGCTCGAGGAAGGATGGCAGAGGATTGCAGCTCGAGATCAAGGAAACAGCAGAGAGCCAGTATAGACTGACCTTGCAGATCGAAGTCGGTGAAGGAAACCGCATCACGCATGTGATTGACCAAACACAAGGCCGAAAATCATGCTACAGACGGCTAAAGATGGAAGACGTGTGTTGAAAGGTAAACAGAATGGTGATGCTCATTGATGGGGTGTTGATATCAATCAAGGACATAAGATCTTATTGGGTATGATATGTCACGATGATCAGAGAAGTGAGCTGATGCAGATTCAGTGCATGGCAAAAAACCTAGCACGCAAATGTTTGAACTCACGATTAGGCAAGAGAGTCTGGCTATAAGAGTGTGAATCAAAGATGTAAATGTGTTGTTGCATAAGAGAGTAAAGCCAGTGAAGGGAGGAAAACCATAGAGTTAACCAGTCTAGTGCTCAACGACAATCACAAAAGAGACTGAGTGTGTGAGAGAGAACTGGTTAGAAGAGTTCAATCGGCGAGGGTGAGGTAACCAGTAGACTGTCATTAAGTCTGACAGAAGAGTGCATCGATGGTGATTAAACTGGCAGAGAAGAGCCATAAAAGATTGTAGTGAAGAACCGGTACGCTGAGAATTGGCAATGATCAGATAGCAAAGGACTGGCAGAGTGAAGAAGACCAGTGGTGGCTAGCAGCAGTGTGATAGAGAGAAATTTGCATGAGAGTTACAAAGTTCTTTTGTAACAGGGATATTACTTTTGCTTAAAATATGATTTTGTAATCACTGAGTTGGAGCTCAATGCAAGAGTTGGTGCTCCTTGGGTTGGTGCCCTAAATGTTGTAACCGAGGTTTTCATTGTGAGGCTGGATTGGAGCAGTAGTCTCCAGCAACATTTCTCACCGAGGTTTTTCCCATCTTGGGTTTTCCTCGTATATTTGGTGTTATGTGATGTCCCCTTTATGTGTGGTTGCATTTGTGTTATCCTCCCATCTAATCGATATGTTTGATTTATGTTAGATTTGTTAACCGGTATACACACACAGGATAGAAAAGGGAAAAGTTTGGAAACCACTGATTCACCCCCTCCTCTCAGTGTCATCTTGTGATCAACAAACCCTCCATCAACTTTCTATCCTCACCGTTCATTTTCCTTCCAAAATTCTATAAATTGGAGCCGCCTCCTTCATATCCATAGCACACTTTGATGCTAAGTTTATGCTGCCATTTTGAGTCCAAAATTTATCACTAAATCACCTTTATGTTATGCAATTGGAGAGCAATTCACAAATCATCAAAATTAAGAGAAAATCAAGTGATTAAGGGTGCAATCACTTTGGCTCAATCCATGGAGTATGAAGATATAAGGTCTAGTTTGTATTAGATTTTATATTCAAACATCCATTTAGATCTTTATTTTCGTCATTTTCAAAGGCAATGACTCTCTTAACTTTGCTTCAACATAGAGATTTGGGATCCTACACCTAGAGATGGATGTGAGTTCTATATGGACCTAACAAGGAGATTGCTTGTACTATTGAGAGCCAATGTGACTCAATACTTCATAGGTTGAACAATCTCATATTCTACTCTTGAGGAGGCTCATTCAGTGGTGAATAATTTAATATCTATGTGCCACTAGGTTTCCAAATGCATTCTTTCTATGTGTCTTGTCTTCTCATGTGTATCAATATCAATTCTAAAATGTAGATGTATGGTTATGTTTTTTTGTTGTTCTTTATGTTTGTAAGCTATGTTGTCAATCTTGAGGACAATGTTTGAGTACAAAAGATGGCTAGTGGTTTTCAACATATTACCCTGTTGAAGGAATTGTGGTTAGTTATTCCCTTCAGTTTGAGAAACTTACATCCAGTGTTGTTATGTTTGAACTTGAGATTGAATAGTTAAATTTGACATTTTTTTTGTTAGGTTTTAGATGTGTCAAACTTTTCTTAGCTCAAGGGCATGTCAATGATGTGAAAGAACATGTTTTAGTTTGCAAGATATCTTTTGCAATGGATTTGCAAATTTGCATATCAATGGGTGTTACTTGACACTATATAATATATAACAAATGACCCACACAATTTATGTAAGAGCTAATGTTAGAATTTTTTATATTATGGTTTATACTAGGCAAGCCTTACCCAATAGTGAGAGTTGTTTATTGTATATGTGCCTATTGTTAATAGTTTTCATTAGACTATGGTTTGGAAGGGTCTTTAAGGTTTTCTATGAGGATGACTACTTTGTGTAGGATAGTGTGTCTACAAAGACTTGAGATTGTAGATTGGGTTGGATATGCGGATAGTGAAAGGTGTATTTATGATGTATTTCCTATATCATGAAGTGTAGTTAGTTGGATGTGTTAATGGAAATCTATGGTTTCTATTCCAACTACTGAGATAAGTATATGGAAAATACCTAGTCCTACCCTCAAGGAGATGGACTTAGGTATTGAAGCATGAGCCAATGGTTTAGAAACCATTTAAAGTGTTGTGGTTGACATGATGGTCATTTGATGGATGTTGTAAATGTTTTGTTGAGCATCTAACCTCAAAGGAGTCAATTGAAAGAGCGTCCTTATATTCTTGGTGGTTAGGTCATAATTTCTTGCTCTTCCCTTTCAATCTTGCAAGGTATATGACATGTGGAAGACTGTTGGGATTAATTGCCATGTATCATGATCCTACTGTTGCATTATTTATTGATTATATTGTTTTATTGATGTCCATATGGAAAAGAGCATCCCACTTTGAGTTGTGAGTATACCATGTTAATTCATAAGTATGATGTGTGTAAGAATTACAAATAACATATGTCATGTAAGATGTGTAAAATCATATATGGCATAATAAGATATGAAAGAGATTCTATGAGGCACGTAAGAGTGTGCAAGAGTGAAGTTGCAAAGAGGACTAGGGATCTTGACCCACTAATTGCATGTAAGAATGATGCCTTATAAAACATCTTACTAAAGGAGGTAAATTACAAAATGGTGCACCCAAATTTGGTGAGAGGCTGACTTGTAATGGTATATGTTATCTATAGCCTATTAACCATCATTTGGTGTGAGTTGTGAGAATTCATACTATGGTATATAATGACCTTATTTGGGCCCATGATATTGCCTTAAGTAGATTTTTACGCTTCCTCAAATCTATATATTGAGGACTTCATATGTAACCATTATGGATTTTGTACTATGGACTTATGCTTTTGGTCTTACTCTAGGTAGCAAGTGTTGATCTACACGAAAGGCATGAAACTCAATTTTTTTTATTATTGCATTATTGTTGGAAATACATTGGTTTCATTGTTTTTGAGGCTAAGCTTTTTCCAAAAGGGTTATTCTAGGGTCTATATTGTCATTTTTGTTCCTATATTGTCTTATACTCTCACGCGATATTTCCTTTTATACGTGTTGATTTTACCTATTGTTATGATACTAAAGAAAACTTAGATCAATTTTTGTACAGATTTCTCATAGATTCAATATGGAAATACATGCATATGTAGTAGTTAAGTTTTATTTTGAGTTGAATTACTAAGGGATTTGTGAGTAGTTTTCTTTACAAGTTGTATTTATTAGGTTGCATTATATACTTAGTTAACCTACTCATGAGTGGGGTCTGGGGTGCATCTTCTTGTGGACTCTATAAATCAACCTCCTCTTAAGTCCATTTTGAACCTTTCATTCAACCTTAGGTGAAGTCTTCTCAATCTTTGGCTTTAGCTACACCAATTTCTTCTCATCTTCAAGTTGCAAGAGTTTACAAGAAGATCTAACCCTCATCAAGATCACATTTTAATGATACATTGTCTTCCTAATCCCAAGAAACCAAAGCATGTAACATTTATATGTTGCAATGAAGGCTTCTTTCCTATCCAATCATCCTTAGGGCTATTGTCCACAAGACTTGATGTATAGGATTTATTAATCAAATTACAAGTTGTGCTAAAAACTTATACCCAAAATAAATTATCCAAATCAACTTCATTAAGCATACTACTAGCTTTCTCAACATAAAGCTTCAAGTTCTTAGAGGAAAACATCATCATTATTGAAATTAATGGTGTTCACGTAAAGGCAAAACAAAGTTCCATAATGAACTCCTTTAGCCAATACAATAGCTCTACACACCATCTTGCATCTATCCTTTTGAAGACCGCATACACTCCAACATCATTCAATTTATTTACAAAAAGTAAATTTCTCATCAAACACAAATATTTACAAAATATTTGAAAGGAATTTGAACTTTCCATCCACAAATGTGAGCATGACCCTTCCATAACTAACAATCTTGAGAGATGAGGTATCTCCCTAATACACCTCACCATAAAATATCATAATTTGAAAACCACAACTTGTGGGGAGTCATGGTAGAAAGCTCTAGAGTAATCAACCATGCATCCTCATGTGCATGTGTGCCAAGGGCAACAAAAAACATATCACCAATGTATTCATTAAAATCTCTTAAGTCAAACTCTCATTGAACTCCTTTTTAATCTTCTTAACCTTGCAATACTTTTAATAAGCCATGTCTTCCAACGATTCCAACACGATCTTAGATTTCCCAAGATAATTAAATCTCTCGTTAGACTTTGTCCTTCTTCCCTTTGCCAAATTATGAAGTTTTCCACATCTCCTTCTGGAGTAATGAACCCACAACCTCATCAAGTTTCAACTTTGAGATAGTGTTATTGATCACCATCACCAAGTTGTCTCACAAACTAGGCAAAGAACATAAAAGAGTCATGTCTATGTCTTCCCCATTCATCTTCATGTCCATAAATGCCAACTCACTCACCAAAGAGTTAAATGCATTCAAATAATCGATAACAAAATCACAATCATTCATCCCCAATGAATAGAGATTCTTCCACATGAAAACTTCTTGAAAAGAGACATTACTTGGGTCCCCAATTTGTTTAGAAATTCACTCTAATATTTCCTCCTAAAACATTTAGGAGCACTAAATCTAAAGACAAGGCCTAAAAAGAGTTCTTGCCTTCCTATACATTATAGCCCGATCTTATGTAGATAGATGGGTTTCCTGCTAGATATAATTGCATTAAGTTCTTCATCAACAAGGAGATCCTCCATCTTGAGCTTCTACAGCTCAAAGTTAATGCCATTGAATTTCTCAATATCCATTTTGGTGACTAACATACCTATTTCTTGAAAAACAAGAACAACACTGCAAAAATCGCACTCTAAAAGGATAACATACCAAATGAAATGAAATAATGCACTAAAATGCAACAATTTCCTACTCAATCTAAAACTCTTCTTACAAGATCTTTATGATTTAACTCTTGTTGTGACGTATTCACACATCGCCCCATTGCAAATGGGGACCCCTTCTTTTTACTTTCTAGGGTTTGTTTTTCTGGGTTTCTAGAGTTTTGTCTGTTAGCCTTTGCTTTTCGAGTGTCGCCAAGGGGATCACTAGGATGGCAGTCTCTGCTTGAGCCGAGGTGAGTCTTTGGGGCCCCAGAATTAGAGTTTCTTTGAAAGTCTTCCTTAGGGTCTGGTTTTGCTCTTGTTGCTAATTGTGTCTTGCTTGGTGAGTGAGTATCATTCTTGAAGGTCCGAGCTAGGTCAAGTTGGTGAGTGATGAAGTCTGGAATGTCATCCTGATCTTCAAATGCCCTGAAATTTGGCTAAGTCTGGAATGTCCTGATCCTGAAATTTGACTAAGTCTGGAAAACTAAAGAATCCTCCAAAAACTAGATTTTGCAATATAACTCCTGGAGGTCCGAAACCACTCTCAAACATCCTAACAGTATATATGGAATATAACTTAAAGTATAAGTGACATTTCCATAAAATGATCCTGACAGAGAGACCAAAATGTCAAATTTCGCTCCTGAACCTTCTAAAGGGTCCAGAGCGAAATTCTTGAAAACACTCATTTTTCTTTTAGCCAAAGTCATGACCAAGGTGGAAATGAAAGGAAAGTAGTCTATGTTTGCCTCCCAAGGAAGATTAGAATTTGAAAAATCAAGAATCGAGGTCAAAACATGATTTTCGCTCCTGACCCTTCCAAAGGGTCCAGAGTGAAAATCCTTATATCACTTGTTTTCTTCCTTGTTTTGGCTAGGCGTTGGCATGATGAAGGAGGAATTAGTATGTTCTTTCCTTGAGAGGGAGTGGGATGCTTTAGAAAATCAAGTTTTTGCCTAGGAGATGAATTTCACTCCTGACCCTTCCAAAGGGTCCAGAGCAGAATTCATTATATACTTCATTTGCTCCCTTGTTTTAGCTTGAAACCTTGCTCCCTAGATGAAGAATGATCTATGTTTGCTTCCAAATGAGATTGAAAGTTTGAAAATTGAACAAACAAGCCCAAATCATGATTTTTGCTCCTGACCCTTCCAAAGGGTCCAGAGCGAAAATCTTCTTAGACCTCATTCCCTTCCTTGTTTGACCAAATTTTGATTTGCAAGGTATCTTGAAAGGAAGAATGGACATGTTTGGCCTTTGGAAATGTTTGAAAGCATTGAGAAATGAAGGATTTTAGCCAAGAGGGTGAATTTCGCTCCTAACCCTTCGAAAGGGTCCAGAGTGAAATTCTTGAAAACTCATATATTCTTGTTGGAGATGGTCAAATTCTTGAGTTTTATGGCATGGTTAGAAGGACTTTGATGTGTTCTTGCCTTTGAATATTGGATTGAGGTAATGGAGTAGTCAAAACAAGCTCAAAATAGGAAATTCGCTCCTGACCCTTCCAAAGGGTCCAGAGTGAAATTCCTAAAATCCTTTATTGTCCTAGCAAAGTCAAGTCAAACTTGGGTTTTTGTAGCTTGGATGGGTGAGGAGAAGTGTTCTCTTGCCTTTTAAGGTGGATTCAAGTTGAAATGATGGAGGAATAAGCCTAAAACAAGATTTTCGCTCCTGACCCTTCCATAGGGTCCAGAGCGAAAATCCTAAAACCCATCATTTTCTCCAAAATTTGTACCAAGCCATGCCTAGACCAAGGTTAGGGATGCCCTTGAGATTGTCCTTGAATTGATTGTTGTCTCAAAAAATTATGATTTTGGGCTAGAAAGGGAAATTCGCTCCTGACCCTTCCAGAGGGTCCAGGGCGAAATTGTGCAAAACCTATCTTTTCCTTTAATTTTATGCCAAATCTACTGTGGATCAGGATCAAAGAAGGCCTTAGGAATGACTTCAAATTGCCAACGATTATCAAGTTTGAAGGAACTGGGCCAAATGATGAAAATCGCTCCTGACCCTTCCAAAGGGTCCAGGGCGAAAATTCTTCAACCACCTATTTTCCCTTGCAAAATCAAGTCAAACTTGGGTTGGATGTGAGAGGAGAAGTATTTTCTAGCCTTTTGAGGTGAATTCAACTTGAAATGGTGGAGGAATAAGCCTAAATTAAGAAATTCACTCCTCACCCTTCCAGAGGGTCCAAGGCGAAATTTCACCAAAACCACCTTTTTTCCAAATTTGTGACAAGACAATTGCAAACTAAAGTGAATTGGGATGGAAGAAGTCTTTAAATTGAAGGAATTGAGCCAAATCAAGAATTTCGCTCCTGATCCTTCCAAAGGGTCCAGAGCGAAATTCTAAAATCCATCTATTCCTTTCACATTTAGACCAAGCCAGGCCTGGACAAGGATGATAGAAGCCCTTGAGATTGCCCTTGAATGGATTTTGGTCTCCACAAATGATGATTTTGGGCTAGAGGAAGAAATTCGCTCTTGAACCTTCCAAAGGGTCTAGAGCAAAAAACACTAAAACCATCCTTTTCTCCAAATTTTGTGCTAAGTCAGGCCTCGACTAGGGAAAGAAAAACTATTTGGAATACATTGGAAAGATGTTTGACCATCAAAGTGTGAATTTTGAGCTAAAATGATAATTTCGCTCCTGACCCTTCCAAAGGGTCCAGAGCGAAATTCTGGATAGGTCTTGTCCCTGGCTAGGTTTCTAAGCAAATTTGACCTTTTAGGCCTTGTGAAGATCAAACCAATATTGGCAAGTTGGGAAATGGGTTCAATGTGAGGGAGTCCAGATGAAGTGAAGTGAAGAAAGTGAAATTGGGTGTGAATAGGCAAGCAAAGAGTGAATTTCGCTCCTGACCCTTCCAGAGGGTCCAAAGTGAAATTCATCAAAATCACTATTTCCCCTTTGTGTCGAGGCAAGATTTTGATTCCTTAAGGCATGAAAAGACTGGAGGGAGGTTATTTAAGCCTTGCAAGATGAATTGAGGTGAAGGAAGTGTAAAATGAAGCCTAAAGAAGGAATTTTGCTCCTGACCCTTCTAGAGGGTCCAGAGCGAAATTCCCAAAATCACCTAGTTTGCCCATGAGGAAGGTCAAGTTGTGGATTCCCAGCCTTTGGTGAGGAGAAGGATAGCGTATGCTTGCCTTGGAGGGCATTTTGGAGTAGAGACATGATGGAATTTGTCCAAAGATGCAAAATTCGCTCCTGACCCTTCCAGAGGGTCCAGGGCGAAATCCTTTGAAACTACTATTTTTCACCTTGTTTGGGCCAGGAGAGGAGCTAATTGTGAGGTAATGTTGAAAAGAGGTCTAAATTGGCCAGGAATGCAAAATTCGCTCCTGACCCTTCTAGAGGGTCCAGGGCAAAATTCTTATGGAGCCTATCCCTGGGGAGAACCTTGAGCAAACTTCATTTTGATGTATTCTTGTTGATGATTTAAGGTATAAAATGTTATGTTGAAATGAATTTATTATGTGTCCTTAATCATTTTATGGTTTGTCTTGCAGGTGAAAGAAGACCAGGCCAGGGCAAGGACAGCCTCCTCCAGTCCAACATCATCAAGGACGGCTCCTCCAATCCAACATCATCAAGGACGGCCTCCTCCAGTCCAGCATCATCAAGGACGACCTCTTCCAGTCCAGCATTTGAAGGAAAGGTACACCATCCATCCTGCACATCAAAGACAAAGGAGGTGAAAGCAAGGGTCCATTGGAGAAGCAGATAGTCTCAGAAGACTTAATTAAAGTTAGCTTCTCAGCATCATCAAATTGAACATCAACCAAGTTGCAAGTGTCAGACAAGGTGGTGTCCCAGTCATCACTCCTCCAGTCGAATTGGTCCACCTCAGCCTATCCAGATTCAATGTACCTGACTCATCAAAGATGACACAAACTTCAATGTACCTACCCTGGTTATCCATTGGTCGAATATTCCAAAGAAGACATGTGTCCAAATAATGCAATTATTTCATTGGCCAGAATTGAGTTTGTTGTAACAAACCCTAATTAGGGTTTTTATTGTAAAATCTTGATCATTGATCTCAAATTGATCTGGGCCATTGAATTGTATTGTGAGCGCTATATAAGCCCTGGCTCCTCATTTGTAAAGGAATAATAGTTAGTCAATAGTTAGAAGGTGAATAGTTAGAAATAGTGAATAGTCAGTTGATAGAATAGCAATTGGAGCAGAATAGAAAGAGAAGGCAAAGATTGTTGCCAAGATGTTGTTGTAAAAGACTTGTAAAACTTCATTGAAGAAATGGTGAAATCTATGGATCGATTCAACAATTTGCATGGTCTCTATACTTCTCAGATTTGATTTCATGTTATTAAATGAGTGGAAGAAATGTGTTTGATTGATGGTGAAATTCGTATATCCATACTACTAGCAGTTTGTTGATTGCAGACTTGCCTTGTGTAGTCAACTGGAATCATTCAGTTTAAGCTTAACTTCAATCATTGCTTCTTCACTGATATGCATCAGCCTGATGGTGTCTATGCTTGTAGCGATAATCTGAACATCATAAAGTTTTCCTCCGAAGATCGCACTAACCTTGTGGAGATGGTCCTGGGATGTCAAAACAAGACTTAGTTAGAATTTCATCAAAGGTTATTCATTGCTCCTACATTCTTAGCGTCAGAATTAGATCCTTTCCTCGCCCTCATCCTTTTCTTTTTTTTTCAAAATTTAGAATAGTGAAATCCTATGTTCTAGCAATATTCAAAGCAAATCAGACGTCCAGTCGTCAAGTGTAAGTCCCCTTGTGATTCCAGCAAAATCACATCATACCGCAAAGAGCTTATCCACGAGTAGAGATCCTACATACAGGAACCTTGGAGTTGCCTCGACTGATCCTTCGGCGAGATCTTCAGCAGTCAGGAAACTTTGCTCAAGAGAGGATAAGGTACCTTTAGGTATTTTATTCTGTGTTCGCATGTGCATGAAAAACACATCAACAACTCTCTAGAGACAATTGCAAGGATATCCTCATGATCAACAATGAGAAAGAAGGAAGAGAGGCAAACATGCACCAAACTCATATATCATTAATATGAAAAAAACGTACAAAAGTATGCATATATATAAGCTGATGGCATAACCAACTTTCAACCATCAATGTTTAATCACATGTAAACATTGTGATTAAACTATGATATAACCAAGAGACATCATATGAAAAGGATGATAAAATAGTTTAAGAATAAAGTACATCAGAAAAGATTTATCAAACCTCATTATAATCCAAAGTCAAGGTAAACTTAGAATTAACACTAAGATATGCAAACAAGTCAAGAATGCCCCTGTAATCCAAAGTTTTCAATAAGTTGCTAGCCTTTGCCATTGATGCTATATAGATATGTTACAAGTGTGGTTGTTGTTGCACCAAAAGATCGACCTATTAATGCACAATACAACCACTAGACCTATAGAATCCACAGGAGACGGTTAAGCCATGTCACAAACCCGAGCGTTGCGCTACACAACACAAGGAGACCAAGGGTGTCTCAACCTTCTTTTTGGAACTTGATATGACTTGCTATTATTATTATTATTATTATTATTATTATTATTATTATTATTATTATCGTTGAATGACATAATCTAATTACCATCTTGAAGCTAATTATAGCCAGTGCAGAAGGAAATGAATCGACTATGCCTGTCTACCAATAGGAGAGAACAGCCAATAAAAACAATAAATGTAAATGCAAGGTGAGTTGGCAGAGTACAATGGCATTGGTGATAGGGGGAATAAAATATTTCAAAACGACTATAGATGGGTGCACATTAAGATGTCAAGCAAGTGGATGCCAAGAAAAGGGGAGTGCTAGGAATTTATATAGGGGGAGTTAAGGATAATAGAGGGAGTTCGAATAAGGGGGAGTAGAGAAGAAAATAAACATATTGCTTGATAGGGAATAGGGAATGCAGCAGTACAAGTAAACATGGGCTTTTGCATATGGTGGAAGGGAGGGATGATCTGAGAGATGGTTAGGGTCATATGAATCGTGCCTAAGAAGAAGATTTCATAGTATGAGAGACATGGGAGTGAAAGAATATAAACATTCTGCAAGAGTACATCATCAAGTCTTATGATTCTAGGAGGAAGAAGAAGGAAGTAGATACAAAGGGGGGATTCATTAAACTTTTCACACTGCCAATCGCTGGAAAGAATTAAAAACAAGTACAACAAAAATGGCGAGGAAGGAAGTTAGGGTTAGCGACAAAACACATTACTTTCTTTTCCATTGAAAGCATCTAGGGCAAACCAGAACGATGAGGTAAGCGATCTTTCTGTGCATATTTGTAAATGTAATATTCTCTTAGAATCAATATTTTCTTATCGGCGAAGAGAAAAGGAATGTTTCCATCTACCTTTGCGATTGACATGAGATCTCAGAAGGCATATAAGGAAAGTCGAATTTCAAATAAAATCTTTGAGAACATTTAAGATCTTTTCCCTTTATCCTTTTAATGTATGAAGGATAGTCGTATCCCTTTCGATTCAAGCCAACCCATATCCTAAATAGTTTTGCATGCAAATCTAAGAATCTACCTTTTGCGTTATGTATTCCTTTGCATCGTGATGCTAATTACCAATTTCAAGAAGATTTGAGCAATGATTGAAAATGTTTAAGCCTATCTTATTTTCCCTTAGGAAGAATCTCTCCATTTGTGCATCGTTCAAGATCTCTCTATAATGTTTAGATTTCTCATATAGATTGAGAATTCTACTTGGAATAATTGACTCTCTGTGTCCTCTTTGGTAACTTTCCATTACACTATCGATATGAGCTGCGAAAAAAAACATACTTTTCTTAGATTTCATTTATTATTATTTAGTCGTTAAAGGAGCTAACCCATTGTGATTCCATGCATGAATCGATCCCATTTTCCATCTTACTTTCTTTAATGGTTATTAACTATCCCTACACCTGCATGCAAAATATGTTTAGAGTTTTAGTTAGATTTGACGCTTCTCTCCCTGAAATCCATGAGATCCTTGTTCAACGGTTCCTAGGCCTTGCTTATGCTTTTCCTTTTAGTGCGACTTGTAAATGTTTTGATGATCCCTCTTTTGTAGGAGTCTCCTCCTACTTGTCAGTTAGTTTTCGGGGTAGAGTTTATTAATGCCTTACTTGCAGCTTCATACCTAATTCGCTTAATAGTCGACATCTATTTGTTTGCTCAACACATGCACTCTTGGGTTGTGATGATTACATGGTGCATACATGTGGATCTATTGAAAGGGCTTTAGAAACTTCATGCATAATGCAGTTGTAACGTAAAGTATAGAATAGACTTGCCGAAAGGTGTTAGCAACCTTCAAGTAACTATGGTGGTGTCGCAATATCGATTTACTTAGGTGGAAAACGTGGACCGCAGACCAAGTACGTGATAACGTTATGGATCAACAGAGATTTTAAAATGCTTTAACAACCACGTCGACATTCTCCTGGGCTGCGATAAAATTTGCACCTTAAAGCAACGTAGGGGTATCCTTGCATACATAACACGAGAGGTATAACATCCTTGAGCAACGTATAGACATTCCTTATTTCCATTATTGGTATCCCTTCATTTAATGATATTAACATATGTATCAACTTAACTGTTATAATAGCTATTATCATAAAGATGATAAGATCTCTAACTCTATTAAAGTTAACAAATAAATCGACAATGGTAGCATTTTCTTAGAACTAAACTTAGAAATCTCATTACTCTACTGACCCATAATCAGTTTAATAAGATTTTAAAAATGATATAAGAGTGACGCTCGATTCCTACTCCTTCCTTTCTCTCGATATAGTAAAACAAGTCAATTACCAAATCTAGATAGGTTGATTTGATGCTAACCATCTTAATATCCATATCAATCAAACTCACCAAAAGCATATAAAAACAAGCATCTTTAAGTGTTATTATCCACTATATTGTAGTATACTAACATCATAATAGTTTAGATTATGGCAAATAAAATATCGATAATATTGAATAATATTATTTAGCGATAACGATTCACTAAAGAAAGGAAGGGAGATTTCTTGTACCTCTTCTCACAAATCTTTCTCTCCCTTTGTTTCATAGCATAAAGGATTTGTTATGTTGATTCTCTTGTATACTCAATCATATTGATTAGTAAAACACAATATCATAGCCTAGAGGTATGAGCCATTCATATTCAACATATCTCTTACACTTTTAAACATTATATAGTATAAATAGTAAGGCCAGGTAACATAACTTGGGCAACATGGAAGGATGGTACAACATATAAAGGAATTTACCAATGTTAAAGGTTCATTTGAAAACAAAATTGTAGTTAACAAATGGGAAATGGGACAAAAATTGTAATCTTTCACAAGATATCGTTAAACTTGACCTTGTCTTGCAGAATCTCAAATTAGTATTCATATTTTGTGAATGTCTAATGAGACTTAGCTTGTAGATGAAATAAGTTATAAATTGTTATCATTCGATTCTTACCTTAATACGAGATTTTGAGAAGCCTAACCCTGATCACTTGTTTGAAAACCAAATAATGATATTTTTTTTATAATTTAGAAGCTTTGTTTATATGGGTTAATCGACAAGCAATTAGACTCTCTTCTAATCTTATTTTCAAATCTTTGTAATTAAAAGTAATGTGGTTAAGTTTTGAAATCGCTTCCAAAGTCTTGCTATTTAATCATTTAATTTTCTGTTAACAAATTTAGTACCTTTCAAGTATTAAGATTCTTATTTAAAGTAAGATTATCATTTGAAGAGAATAATTAAGGCTAGAATTTATATTACTTCAAGTAGATTAATTAGTTGATAACGTGGTTATTTTCAAGTTTATCATTAAATAGCTTTTCCCTTCAAACAAAAAAGTGCTAAATCCATTTCCAAAAGTCTTTCTACTTAATCATTTCATTTTCTTTTGTTTAAGCAAATTAGTGCCCTTTCAAGCATTAGGATTCTTTTTTTTCAAGAGTAATGAGTTGATTCAAAACAATTATATCTTACGAGTAATTCAAATATTTCCCTAAGTTATATTTTACAAGTAACATAATTCCCAAGCAATTAGTACTTATTGTATTTAGTTCAAGTTTCAGAGTTTAAATTTTACCATAGTTTCTCTTAGGGAGATACTATCCCAAGTAATTGATTTATACTTTAGTTTTTAAATTCAAGTGATAATTCCTTGTACATAATAGTTCATTTTCCACAGTTGTAATGATATATTGCCTTGCTTAGGATTCATGAATTGAAAGATAAGTTCCTAGTTAGGCAACTAGACAAGAAGAGTTGAAACCAAAAACATTAGCAGCGTCCAGTATCTATGGTGCCTCTGGGTCACAACTACGGGTAATGTCGTCGTGTTGAACTACTGCACTTAACGCCTAATAAAGGTGCAACAATGGCGTCTGTGGCATGATCCCTATAAACCGCTGAGGAGAAATAAGGGCCATTTGGAAGCTAAAATCCGAGGGACGCGTAATCCCCCTTGGATCGATAATCTAAAAAGATAATCTTTTAAAATGAATTTACATCCGCTCAGTTAAACCTTAGAAAACCCCATCAGGGCTTGGTGGTGTGTGATGATTTGGAATTTATCTATCTTGATGATTTTCAGAGGATGATAATGATTTAAGGGTAACTTTTTTAATAGGAATTAGGACTTAGTTATTTTAGGCCACAAGCGGAAGGCCACCTTGAGCCTTTTTGCTATAGAGCTACCATCGTGGGTAGCAACCGCAGAGGAACTGTCTGGGACATTGACCCTAGAAAGGGTTGCGTACCCACCAAACAGTTTACATTAAACCATAGTTAGAAACCAGAACTACATACTTTACGCCTTGATCCCATGCTGGAACGAGTAAGTAGGCAGTCTAGGGACGAAGTTGTCCCTTGTAATCAGGTGTTCGGGTATGGGGATTATGATTTTGTGAGTAGTTTTTTTTCTCGAAGCTCCTTGGTATTTTAATCAAATGGTGCAAATATTAATTGAAAGGTTAAAATTAATTCAATGCATACTCAGAAGGAATCTCGTATGGATTCGCTTGACTTCCCGAGGCTTTAGGCTAAATTTTGAGGCGAAACTCAAGCTTGTTTATGTAATTACTTTTCTACTCCTAAGGACGACAACCTCGGTGCACTCCTAGTAGGGGAGTGTAGTCTTTATAGAGTGGCTCAAGACTCGGATGGTCCCGATGAGTCTAAAGTCTCTGGCCAGAGCATATCCTATTCTTATAAATAGATGCCTACCCCGTTTGGGTAGATGCCTATCCTGGATTGGATAGATGAAACCTCTTGTTATGTATGGACAGATGCCTAACTTGTATGGTTATATGCCTAACTCGTATGGTTATATGCCTAGTCCCGTATGGATGGATGCCTAACCCGTATGGTTAGATGTCCATCCTAGTTGGATGGATGTCTATCTCGTTTAGATAGATGTACCTAAGTATGTGATTGAATCAAAAATAAATAAGAATAAGTAAGAATGAGAAATCAATATTTATATTTAACAAACAAAAAAAAGTCAGTCGAGTTTTTGGATTAAGTTAAGTGGGTTATTACAAAGGGCACACACCTTGCAACAATCCCCACCCCAACGCAAGCGAGGGGTTTGAACCTGTGACCAAGCTCTGATACCACTTGTTACAAGTGTGGTTGTCGTTGCACCAAAAGATCGACCTATTAATGCCCGATACAACCACTAGACTTATAGAATCCACGGGAGGCGGTTAAGCCATGTCACAAACCCGAGCGTTGCGTTGTACAACACGGGGAGACCAAGGGCACACACCTTGCAACAAGATATTCCACTTAAAAATGAGAAATTGTGAATTGTGATGAATTCACTACATCTAATATGTCTCCACATCATAAAGGAATCACACCTACTCATGGTCTCACAATGATCCATGTGTCAAAGAGAGAAAAACTCATGCTAGCACTCATGGAGAATCCAAAACCCTAAATTTTGTGTTGTAGCTACACCATCTAAAAAAGTGAACCCATCATAATCTATAAAGCTCAAGAACTAAATCAATAAAGGCACATGTTGTCACTAAAACAAATTGCTCATTTAATAGAAAAAATGTCTTTCCTCAAATATGATGACTCAAGTTCTATCACTAACCATCTATCAAAAATCACCAATGCAATCACTCCCAAATTAGATATGATCACTATAAGGCTATACATTAGTCACTCTCATCATCAATGCTCACTCCATTTACCATGGTGTATTAGCTCCATGCATAGTTGTCAAAAAAATAATATACATCTCTCATACTTGCAATGTCAAACAATTTGTATTCTATAATCTCAAAACTCTTATCTTTGAAAAAAAAGATGTATAATTCATGTATTAGTTGTTCATATAATCATCACTCACCCACTAGATATTGATCATCATAAGACTTCTCGCATTGCCTATCCCCAACTCTACACCAATTAACACCACAAACTATCTTGATATTTGTCTCTATGAGGTGGCACAAATTCCAACGACATGTTTAACCTCTTTTGAGATGTGATAAGTTTATTGCTTGCACATCTCAACAACCTACTAGAAAATATAAGGTTCTCTCTATCTAAACTTTCCCTAAATGAGTGTACTCAAAGTCAATGTGAGTGAATTTAACCACCCTAGCAACACTTGAAACAACATGCTTAGTATCCCAATATCCCTCTATCTAGGTGGGCACCCAAATCCACATGATAGATCATTTTGCAGACAGTTTCAAATTACCAACTTAGTAGATCAACTAAAATCTCACAATCCCACATGAGTTCTTATTTATATAAGCTAGAGGCAAACCTAGAAACCACTAGCAATTTTTAAAACCATGGATATCACGACACCCCACTAAAATTGTCTATGTGAGATGGCACAATTTTCAATGCACCATTTAACCCATTTAGAAATATGATTAGGTTGTTTCTTGCACACCTCAACTACCTACTAAAAATGGGAGATTTTCTCTATCTAAAATAACTTTCACAATATGAGTGGGTTGATCAAAGTAAAGCTCAATGAATTTAACCATGCTACGAATACTCCACACAATATACCTAGTATCCCGATATTGTTCTATCTAAGCGGACACCCAAATCCACATGAGATGCAATTTTACATTAGTTACAATATAATAATCCAAGAATAAGTGTGGGAGAAAATATCTAACACGATCCAACAACATACCAACGTATAAAGCAATCTTCACAACACTTGAATCCAACAACTTGTCTCATACTTCAAACCTATAATGCCCCATGATCAAGATGGTGCCCAAATCACTCACCTAGGTCTTGTTTATATAGGCTAGAGGCAAACCTTTAAACCACTAGTGGCTTCCACATCATGGACTATCATGAGACCTCACCCAAATTTTTCTCTATGGGTGGCACAAATTTCACTGCCCCATTTACCCTATTTTGAGATGGGATAAGGTTGTTGCTTGCACATATCAGTAACCCACTAGGAAGAAGTAGATTCTCTCTATCTATATTAACTTTCCCAATATGAGTAGGGTCCTCAAAAATGACCTTAGTGATTTTAACCACCCTATCAACACTCCATTCAACATGCCTAGTATCCCAAGATTGCTCTATCCATGTGAACACCCAAATCCACATGAGGGGTTATTTTACATATACTTACAAATTAATGACAAACTGATAATAGTGCAAAGGTTTAGGCCACTTTATAGTTGCTAATAGAGAAGAATATGTAAAATGCACAACATAGAAAGAAACGACGGAATTGAAGACAAATTTAAGGCTAATTTTGGTCAATAAAAAAGAAATTATTTCTTCCTCACCAATGTTTCTTGTGCAAAAGTATCCAAGTAAAGGATTGTGCTCTCAACATTTTTTTTAATTCAATTTTATTGTTAAGGTCAAATCATCTAAAATGTGCATACTATGTGATTTGTTATCACATCATAAGTAAATTCCTATGATTTCCCTTATATTCTAGTTTTCTCCAATAAATAACGAGGATTGTTTGTTGAATTCAAATGGCACAATGGGGCTAGAAGGGATCCAGGTAGGAAAGTTGTCTTCAATCAATAGGATGCAAAAGAATTGTATTCACAGTGACCCTTTCTCAAGCCAACATAACAAGAGGCTCCTATAACATAAGAAAAAAGCAACCAAAACCAAGGGACTTAAAACATTCAATATGAGATCCCATTCAATCCTATCATGGCTTTTTCAAATTTTTCAAAAACATAACCATTAAGCTAGACTAGCAACCAACTTGCAAGACCTTCCAATGTTCCTCTAGTATCATGAATAATAAATCTTACTTTCTAGCCCAAAGCACTTATTCCTGGCTATCCAAGAAACAAACAACTTGATTCTCCTAGCAAGAGTTTTTTCTAACATTTGATGAGAAACATTGAACGCAATATGATTCATCATCCTATTGTTTTCCATTTCATTCTTTTAAGGAAAACCCAAATAAGGCCAAGATTGACAAGATCTCCCATATTTCCATTTTAAGAGATTGCTAGCAAATATATAAATAGGATAGGCCAATTGCATGCCCCAGCATGTGAAAATTCAACAAAAGGGCATATGAACTTGAAGATTGGCAATCTCACGACAAGTCATAGCTGTTGTCAGCTCCTTCAACTCTATCTCCTTGCTAAGATGAGCCTCTTAATGCCCACCAATGTCAGAGTTGTTACTTGTGAAGAGATAATGCCCAACAATGTGAATTTAATTTGTACATCATTCTAAAAGATGTCACATAGGAAGTTCATCTTATGTGATGGTAGAATTTTGAGATGATCTTGATCTTCTAATTATAGCCAAATTTTCATCCAAATTGTCACCAAAGATGCATGTCTATCAACATTAAATTTTCCATAAAAAAATAGTATTTCTCAAGAAATGAACGCTGAATGGCTGATGATTGTTGAAGCTACACTAGCTCATGACTTTTTGCAAATTCAAAAGAATACAATTTTATATAATCGAGACAATACAAAGTTGCCAATTATTAGTCTTACTACACAATCTAATATTGATAATAAAATCCTTGTGGACATAATATTTAAAACGTTTGATGTATTTCATAGCTATTTGCCTTTAAAAATTAATGTAGTGTTTAGAATGTAGGTGACATTTGTTACAAGCAATGAGTTTCTAGTCATAGTTCAATTTAGGATGTTGAAGACCTTTTTGAAGAAAGCTAAGAAAAAATTTCTTGAATATAAGGAAGACTTGGAGCTAAATCGAATCATTAAGACATCAAAAAGTTAACACGTCTAATAGATATACTTTAAAGGGAAAAATAAAAAGGATTAAGTATGCTTCCAACTAAGGGTGTTACCCTTTTTTATACCATCAATCACTAGCTTGGAACCACATTTCACTTCCACCAATGCAGGTTCAACTCACGTACCAATCATAGGTCTTCCACTAGTGCCATTACCTCAGCTGAGCTATTTGTTCCATATAAGGGTTGAAAAGAGAGAAGACCATCACTAGCTGAACCAAAAAGTCTCTCATTTTCACCTAGCCCTGATCATTCCTACACCTCCTTTTAAAGCACCATCAAATTTGAGTAAATACAAAGCATTGAGGGAGAGATAATTTAAACCAAGTTTACTAGATCTGAAGTACATTTTTCAAGTTACCAGTGGCTGGCTTGTTTTCAGACCAATTAGGAGAAAGCATTTGTCTCTATTCTCTAAAGAGAAAGGGCCCAATTTTTCCTAGGAGGACATTCCAAAATGGCCACTACATTTTTTTCGCAGGGCATCTTTTCAAAGGTAGGTGTCTTTTCATGAAGACTCCCTTGTAACATTCCAACCAAAGGTATTTCATAATGCAAAAAAAGTCAGGACTCTCTAACTAGCTTCAATCTAGGATTTCTTGTTGAGGCATGGGGAAGAGCAAAGGAGCTCAGGTATAGGTTCTTTTTCTAGATTGTCAGCAAAGAAGTATTGAATTATACGCCTGGAAATTTAAGATATAAGAAGATGAATAACAAAAGAGAATAGGACTGAATGAAATCATTTATGCAAAAATTAGATAGGCTCTTCCTTATTCATAATGTACTTTACTTTTGAGAGACGTATATGCCTTTCACATGCCCATGAATTCAACTCTAAAAGGTCATTTGCAGCTAAATCCTAGAAGTGAACAAAATGTGCACATCAAGGTTGTTCCATTATGTATAGGATACCTGAATTTTGGAATCACAAGATCAGAAGACCTTATAATATCTCCATGCTCCGAAGTTCCAATTGAATAATCATACCCACTCTGGATAAATTGCAGACATTCAACATTATAATTTACATTAAAAAAGCAGCATGAAGATCCATACAAACTAAGAAACATGTGAGTGAAAACTACTCTAAACTTATCCAAGAGCATTTGGTACCTTATAAGGACTTTCGTTGAATACATTGCTAATATTATAAGCATACCGTACTGTGTAACCCCAATAAAGCCCCTTCTTTTCTCTTGGTTCTGAATGTTTCACGGCTTGGCGTACACAATCTGCAAAATAGGAAAGTAAGAATCTGTTTCATAAAAGAAAATAATTCAAGGATAATAAAGTGCACCTATTCATTATTTAGATCAACATTGTAGGGGCACTCATAATATACGACAACGATGATCAGCCAAAACAATGCTGATTCTATGAAATTGGTTAACCAGCAGCAACCTAAAAAGTAATTAAAAAGCAGACTGTCATGTATGCCCTTAGCATACAGGAAAAATAAAAAGAGGAAAAACCAAATATTTACTATTAATAATTGAGTACAAACAATCATTAACAATGTCATTTTTTATGAAACACAAGAAATAGGAGTTGCATGGAAAGAGATATTGAAGTGCACATGGATATGCAAATTTTCAATACCCACTAATACAAACAGAGCTATATACAGAAATAACAAAAAAACGTACATTCAATTATTTATACATATAAGGGTTTAGATTCTAGAGACTAACTTTCAAAATATTCATTAATGTATATTTTGGTTTTTAAATTTTACTATATAATATTTATTTTGTTATGTTAACATGTCTAAGATTACTCCCATCCCAGCCCCCAAACCTGACCCTAACAGGTCCAGGTCCAAGGATGGATTCCCCTCAAGTGTGCCCAAGGCACACCTACGATGACCTAGGTGCACTCCAAGTGCATCTAAGATGTACCCTGGGGGTATCTAGGTTGTGCCCTATGCAAACCTAGGGGTAGCCAAAGGGTTCCTTCCTAGAAAACGGACATTTAAGTGGAAAATTAATATATTTTTATAAACACACCTAAAAACAAAATCTCCTAAAAAATGGAAACAAATCCTAAAAAGTGATCTATAGACACAAAACACAATCACTCCTACTTATTGTTATGACCTTTTCACACATCGCCCCATTGCAAATAGGGACCCCCTCTTTCTTGCTTTTTGCATCATGTTAGTTTAGGGTTTTGGCAGTCAGACGACAATTTTGAGCTTTCAGTGCCGAGTCTCAATTTTGAAATGATCATGCCTAAGGTGCTATTAGAGTTTTGAGTTTTGAGTTTAAATGTGTCTGGATTTTGAGCATAATTGAGTTTAAATGTGTCTAAATCAGTGACATTTTTTGTGCCTAAGCGCCAAGAGATCCTTTAGAAGTTGTTTTCTCGCTCCTAGTAGGTAAATCAAATCAAATTTGCATTGCCTCGATGGAATCCCTATTTTCTCGCTCAAATTCAAATAAATTTGACTATGTCCCGAAGCATAACGATGAAATTTGAGATGTCTGGATACTTAGTGGTGTGAAAATCATCAACTCCCAATGGAAAACATTAAATTGAGGTCTAGAAGTCAATTATCCTGATGGAGGATGTTTTTCCCTAAGATTTTTGGACAAATTTCTGATTACCCATGATTTTCCCCACTCAAATTCCTGATGAAGGGCGTTTCTCGC
Organism: Cryptomeria japonica; assembly: GCF_030272615.1. Taxonomy (NCBI): domain Eukaryota; kingdom Viridiplantae; phylum Streptophyta; class Pinopsida; order Cupressales; family Cupressaceae; genus Cryptomeria; species Cryptomeria japonica. The sequence continues at coordinate 456,027,377 of NC_081409.1, read as the reverse complement.
CAAGTGTCCTAACTTTTGTCCTAATGGACCACATTTTTCCACTGGGAGGCCCCAAAATTTGTCTAGGTGTTGGAAATTTTCCTGATGAAGGTCGAATTTCCCCAGATTTATGAAGAAATATGCGGATTAAATTGATCATCCTGATGGAGGTCAATTTTCCCCAAATCAGTTCATGAGCGAATTTAATGGAAATAAGTGTGGATGATTGTCCTGATGGAGGGCGATTCCCCAAAATGTGTTTTGTGACTGAAATTGATGAAGATCTATCCAAATGGGGGTTGATTTTCCCCAAAAGTGGATTTTTGACTTAGTGAGCGAAATGAATAGATTTTTATGCATCCTGATGAAGGTCGATTTTCCCCAAGGGCAATTGTGATGAGTTATGACGATTTTTAATGAGGATTTTTATCCAAATGTGGGGTGATTTTCCCCAATTGGCCAAAATTCAATGAAATTGAACAATTTTAAATGCAAGTGTGGTTAAATTTAATTGTTTTTGCCTTAGCAACAATTATTTAATGCCAGGAAGCAATTATTTAATGATTAAAATATTTTTCCAAGGCAAATCAATTTTCTCAAAGTATAATAAGGCAAGTTTTATCCCACATTGCTTGTGTGGTGAAATGTTGAGGTGAAAACTAGTTTAAAAGGGGCCAGCCAGCATTATAATAATAATATATCTTGCTCATGTGACTGATTGAAGGCATTATTGGAGACCGATTCCAATGTTCCCAGCTGGGCGATTTTTGCCTAGGTGTCCATTGGACACCATTCTTGAAGTTGCAGATTTAAAGGATTTATTTGCCCAGTCAGATCTGGGTGCCATTATTGCAGAGAGTTGCAGAGATTTTTGTGGCTGATTGGGCCACATTTGCGAACTTGGAGGGTGGCGCCATTTTTGGGATGCCACAATTTTGCTTTATGTGGCTGGTTGCTTCACTTTGTAGGGCGATTTGTTGTTTTTGCTGAGCACCATTGATGTTTAGGGGCTGCCATTACACTCAGATCAGAATTTGACGCCATAGCTGGAGGTTGTCTTGGCACCATTGTTGCTTAGAACATCACATTTTCAGACTTATTTTTCATCTCCAGCCACCTTTGTACTTGGGCGATTTTGTTGGAGAACTGTTTATGGGGAGTATTCTGAGCATTTTCTGAGCACACCATTGCTGGTGTAGGTCTGAAGCTCCAATTGCAGGTTGTCTTCAGACTGGTGTTTCATTTCTATCCCTCTATTTGCACCTAGATTTGACCATTTTAACCTCGAGGTAAAATATTTCATAAGCAAGCATTTCACATGACTGCAACTACTTCAAAACACTGATTCATGTTATAGTTGCAGGTTGTCTTCAGACTTTGGACAGCCATGACCTTGGAAGGGTGTCTTCAGACATTGAAAATTGAGAATCAGACTTTTGTCCACCTTTTCCAAAGGGAATCAGGCTTGTGGAATGCTTCCGGACACCATTTTTGACAATTTTCTGAGTATACCATCTTGTCTTCAGACTCAGTTTTTATGATCAGACCTTATACAAGTCTGAAAACAAAGGTTTTATGAGGGTTTTGTACCCTATTTTCATCAAGTTTTCATTCAATTTTCAGAATTCATGATGAATAACGCTAGAATTTCCGACTTTCATTCCTAAATTTGTCAAAATCATTAAAAATCAGAACTCATACAATTCTGAAAATAAGTTATTTAGGTAACTTTTCCATGATATTGACTTCGAGTTTCATACAAGTACCATGTCTAAAGCAAGGATGCGGCAAAGGATGTTCGGAGTTTCATACAAACATGGAGTTCCTAGACATGGAGCGGATGCGGCAAAGGATGTTCGGAGAGAAGAATCAGCTTCCTTCCACACTTTCTGCCAATATCATGAAGAGTGGCATATACCAGGCGATTGGCTTTCCTCCATCCAAACAATGCAGTGAGTTAATTGTGGAGTGCACAAAGCATTATGACCTGATGACTCGAATGATCAAATCAGTTGAAGGGGCTGCTTGCATACCTTGCCGAACATGCGATCGTGGAAGTGTTTGGAATCCCCAGGAGTGCGGATATGGGTGCAGATATGTGAGAGAAAACTAAAGATGAATATGAAGCAAAGTTCCTGAAGAAGACGGATGCATGCATGACAATTGTGAATAAAGAGTGGATGATTGAACCAAGGCCTCACCATTCAAAGATACCCAAGAGGCTCATGTGTACGGATTTTAAGGATGAGTATAACGACCTGTTGTTCCTACTCAATCGAGTGATGGGGATGCCTCAAGGTGCTTTGTTTGAGGGCTAGATATTCTACCTTATCCAGGATTGTATAAGAGGAATAGTGGTTGATTGGGCCAAGATTTAAGTGATAACCTCGACTTTCAATTGAGAAATGTGGAGAAAACCAAGTCATTTGGAATGACTTCCTACCTTGTGTACTTACTTGCAAGATTTGTCACATACAAGGGATTCATATGCAAAGGTGAAGTTGGAAATGAACCAGGGTAGTACAAAATTTACGAATGCTATCTGCAACTTCATATGCACAAGATTGAACATTACAGAAGGGTGAACGATGCTTTCACCATGTACGTCACAGGGCTATTGTAGGGTGGAGTCCACAAATGGTTGTCCAAGGCAACAACAGAGCTTATTGAATAATATGGCTCGTGGTACATTTAGTTTCCCACCTTCACATACCTACGGATTTAGGGATTCAGATCCAAACCTTACAAACTTCCTAGGTATCCTACAGATAGAATGATCCTACTTGAGGTGGTGAGACAACTTCTGGAATTTGATTTTATCCAGAAGGAGAAACGGAACTGGGATAAATCTCCCTATTGCATTAGGAAAGGCTTTAGAGGTGTGCCATAATGAGGCTGCAACTAGTTCAATAATTGATGAACTCGCGTTCTATCGCCTTGGAACTTATAAGAGCAGAGATCAATTTGATCTGCATAATAATGTTGTGAAGATTAGAGGAGAAAAGTTTATACATAAGATTGACATTGAGGATTATTGGGCTAATCTCATGGATGAGCACGCAATAAAGAAGAGAATGTGGTCCCAAATGTCAGTAGATTTCATAAGGAAATGTAAACTCTTTTCAATTCCTGATCAGGTAGTTGATGATAGTGATCATACTCATCCGCAATATGAAAATGAAGTGAGCAAGCCCATCTTATTGCCTAGTTGGACACAGCATGAGGTGGTAGACTTGAATGAACTTATGAGAGAAGTTATTGATTTCTCCAGCAAATGGGTGGACAGAAATATGAACCAATTGATAGAAATGGTTGTCACCCTCACCTATGAAAAAAAAAAAGGACAAGAGGAGTCTTCTCTTGATGATGATGATGAAAGAACACCTACAGATATGAGAATACATGCAAATGAGGAGAGTCACGCTCCCAAAAGAAGGAAGGGTGTGCCTGGAGAATCTAAAATGAGGGGCAAGGAGACAGTCAACAATCAAAGAAGAAGAAGCATAAGCCTAGCGCTCCTTTATCCACCACCAATTCCTCCTCAATAAAGGAAATGGGAATGTCAGAGGAGAGTAAAGAGTTTGAACAATGTTCCAATACGGATATCTTGCCAGAAAATATTCAGGAATTACAAGCTACAACGCAGTCAACACCGCCGAATGAGAATGAAGAGCAACCAAGATCTCCCACAGTTCATTTGAATGTCAGTTTGGGCAACAATGTTTATGATTTGACTAAAGATAAGGAGGAGGATGATGTCATCTCGGCATTGAAGGGACTTGATCAAGAGATGTGCCTTGATGATGGGATGGGTATTTCCACCATTCCCGATTGGTTATTACAGAGCATGGAGAAAAGCAAAATGATAGGAATGCAGCCTATTGAGAATATTGTTGATGTCTTAGCAAGGACAAACAAAGAGAAAGAGCAGAAAAAGGCTAAGATATTTTCCAATGTGGCTAGAGATGAAACAGGTGTACGAATTGCACAAGTTGCTCTCCCGATTGGTGATGTGACCAAAGATGTGGCCACCCCCATGGATTATCAAATCACTTCAATTTCCCTTGGGCGAACTACAAAGACACAAGAGTTCCATGAACTTGATGATATGGTCCAAGCAATCAGGGCACGATTGGATAGGAAGATTGAAAGGAAGAATATGTATAAGGAAGAGAATATGAGACTTAAGGAATATATTACAGGGATAAGTTCCCATAGGCATGAGGATCCCACTTTTGTCTCTCCTATTGCAGTTGATCCTGGATTTCACTTTGATCATGAGGCAACAAGGAATAAACATACAGAATTTGGAAAGTGGATTGAAGATGTGACAAAACAGGGGGATGATTTCCTAACTCAATTTGTCCAAGCATTTGACAGATCGCCAATGCTCATGTTCAGGATGCAATATTTGGAGGGAGTTTCGGATAATTTCCAGCCGGTACAAGGGAAGACAATTCCCTGCCTCAAGGTGTTGAAGCGAATTCTGATGCCCAGATTAATCCATAAGGGAGATATTTATGATTTTCAAGGATGGTATTTTTCATTCGCCATGCGGAAGTCTACCTATGATCATGGAAGGAAAGATTGTGCAGAGATAGAAGGATCGACCCAAGAGATTCGATCCAAAATCCTTTCATCCATTGAAGAATTGTTAGGAGTAGATGTTGGTACTTCCAACGGTCTACACTTAGAGGAGTTGAGAGAAAAGATGAAGTTCATGTGCTTCGGCCAGTTATATTTTTTGAAGAAGAATCAGATTGATGATTTAGTTTCCCTGTTGATCCACATCCATGGTTTGCAAAAGCTTATGCCAAATTGGAAGAATGTTTTTGATACTTGTTTGGATGCATTGAATGTGATAGATGCGCAGCAGGAGGCTTTACCTAGCATTACCATGGAGTTAGATTCAATTTTGGCCAGATTCTTGGAATATGCTGCTAGAGAGAGGAATGCAGGCCGAAATCTTCTAGAAGATTCCCTATTTGATGACTAGGCATCATTCCATTAGATCACATGTTGGTGATTCCTTTTTTGATGTAAAACCTAATTAGGGCAAATTTAGGGTTGTGTTGGCATGATCTTGGCCTTGATTCTAAATGAATCTTGGCCATTTATTTCTTTTGAGACTCTATATAAACCCCATTGCCTCTCATTTGTAAGGGAGAGATTTTTGTGAATTGTCACCTATATGTTGTAGATTTGAATACAATCATTGAAGTTTGGTGATTTTGTTTAAGTGTTGTATGCATTTGTGGTTCTCGTTGCCTCCAAGTTAGATTTGAATTTTAGATTAGAATTTGTTTCAAGCATTTTTAGATTGAATGAAAGAAGTATTGAATGCTTTTGTGTGGAATCCATTTAATCCATACCACTAGCTTATTGCTGATTGTAAGTTTGCCTTGCGTGATCAACTGGAATTTAAAATCAAACTTAACTTCAATTGTTGCATGCCCATTGTAATGCATTGCCTTGATGGTATCAATGTTTGATTGTGATAATTTGAACATCTATGAGATTTACCTTAGATGATTGCACTAAGCTTGTGTCAAAAGTGTTCTTTGATAGTGAGACCTTGCCTAGTAGGATTCCATTGAACTGTTCATTGCCTCTTGCATTCTAGGTTTTAGAAAAGAACTCCTAAGCCCTATTCCTTTTGTCCTTTCTTAAAATCCTTGTTAGATTAGATTAAGAGCTCAATTGCAAAATCCTAAGTCATCGCAATAACCTATTCCAATTCCAAATCCATGAAAAGATCTCTAAGTTTGAACAATTACGTAAGTCCCCAAGTGAAAACAACATATCACATCAAGCTATTGAGTTACCCAGGTGTCAAGAACTAACTGTAGAAACCTTGGAATCATCTTAGTTGATCAGATATTTAGCATCTAAGGTGATTTTGTTCAAGAGGGGGTAAAGTACTTTGGTATTTTATTATGTGTTCGTATGTGCATAAAACACACATCAACACCTATCATTCCAAACTTCCAACACATATTGTTTGCTGGCTTTTTTTAAGTGTTGAAGGCTTGAGAAGGCTTGAGAAGGCATGTGTTTAATGAGGAAATACACAAACAGGGAGAAGCTGGCCTGTTCTAGAGTAACTTGTGTTGGAAAAAAATTCAGCACATTGCATTCTTTGCAATGTTTGTTAGCAAGAAGTGGTTTACATCTTCATATGCGTAGACCAATGTAGGGCTTGATATAGTTGACTAACTTTTCAATGAGCAAAGCTTTTGGCTTCCAATAAAGGAGATTGTGGAGGTAAGTTCATATTTCCATTCTATTTTGATTCATATTTTCATTCTATTTATTTATTTTTATTCACACTTATTTATGTTAATGTTTAATAATAATTGTACTTCACAAACCCTTTAACTGTTATTTGTTTATTCGTGTTCACGCTTGTTCATGTTAATGTATAATATTAGTTGTAGTTCATAGATCCTTTAATTGTTCTCCTTCAAGTAGTTGTTGAGGAGGAGCCCACAATAGGCTACATATAAGGGCATGGATAGGGCCAAAGTGGCCATCAGATCCATTTATACTTGGGTTGAGGATAAATATCATCCCATGGACATCAGTGGTCAACAATGGCACCATCGACTTCACAAATGCTTACATGTAGCTTCTTTTTTCTTGAATCCATTGTCCAAATTCCACCCAAAGTTCAAGGCCATGAGTAGATTCTTAGTGGGCTCTACATAACCATTAAGTGGATGACACCTAATTCTTAGCTTCAAGCAAAGATGATCTTTGAGACTAAGATGTGTAGAATTGTGCAAGGGGGCCTCTTTGTGAGACACATATGCAAGGTAACTTGAATGACATTGCAACCAGGTAACAATCTATTAAGGGTATAACTTAAGTTTAAAAATTAAAACGTTTCCTTTGCTATGTTAATATTGAAACTCAAACATAAACAATGAGATCAAGTTCCTTTTTTCCTCATTTCAAATGCATGTTGGGAAAGGTTTGAGGCTATGGTGCCAAATCTTCAAAGGATTGCAATTCGTGTCTTGAGCCAACCATACAATGCTTTAGGATGTGAGCGCAATTGGAGTATGTTTGAGCATATACTCCAAGAAGTGCAACAAATTGTCATTGCAAAGATTGAACGATGTTTGTTTATATTCATCAGTATGACAAGACTCGGGCTCGACACGCTGATTTTTTACTCGGACTCGGACTCGGCAAAAACTTGGCCAAGACTCAGCAAATTGAAAAACCCAAGAAATTCAAAGACTTTTAAGGAATTAAAACTTGTTCCATGCATCCTTTAATAAATAAACCTTAAAGACACAATAATCTCATCAAATAGAAGCTACTTTGAACACATAAACAAGTTTACATTGATCATATAAGTATAAATGCAAATTTTAGGCTTGAGCTAAAGGAAATAAGTTAAACTAAATAACACATTAGAAATATAAAGTGTCAAATGTCTACAAAATTCATGGAACATGAAATCCATGGCATCAAAAGTTCAAAACATATATCAAAATAAAAGCTAAAGCCTAGAAGTCTAAGGCTAAGAGGAGCCAATATCAGTCACCACTCGACCTCGCAACCCTCCTACTTGTGTGCATAAGATAGATTCCGGATGATTCTACAGCCATGATATCCGCTTGTGTCTCAGGCTCAACCTCAATGACATCCACATCCACATCCTCATCCACATCATCCTCAGGGTCCTCCAATGGGTCTCCTCGTGCTCTAGCCTCCTTTGCCATCACTACTACCTCTGCCTCTCGATCAACGTGTTCAACCCATTCCAAGTCTTCATCACTGAAGACAAGATCATCAACCTCAATGTTCCACTTTGATTGTGGATCAACCTCCTCTAAAGTAAAAAAATGAAACAAAACCAAAACAAATGTACAATAAAATGGAAATATGAAAGTAAAAAAATCAAAAAACAACAAACTTCTTCAAATTGCTCCAAAATTGAAGAAATGCACCTTCAAATTTGTAGAGGCCTCCTCCAAATCCTTTTTTAACTCCTTTAAATGTGTGAATGCAAGCTACTAACCTGCACAAACAATCAGCAATCACTATCTCCTCTTCAATCGATCTGTTGGTCTGCTCTTCAATGCCTCAATATTTTTGCTCAGATGCCTCTTTTTCTCTCCTCCTTGTGTTTGCAAACAATAAAAATGAGCTTTTAGGGTAGGGAAGCAAATATAATGACCTTTTGGTCAAGTAAAAATACTTAGTTTTTAATTTTATTTTATTTTTATGTGTTTCTGCACGACAGTCTTACCCTCGGGAGTTGACGAGTTTGTCAAGTCTAACAAACTCAAGTCCGACAGACTTGGCGAGTTTGAGCAGACTCAACGAATCTAAGCAAACTCGACTGAGTCCAAGTCCAGAGCCCATTGGACTCTACAAAGCCAACCCGGCTGTGGACTCGCAGAGTCTTGAATCACACTCGCAAAGTCCTGGATCACTGGTATTCATTACAACTTTCACCTTTGTCACAAACAAATCCTAGGCACCAACTTGTCTCGAATAAATATAGAGGAGGTTGACTCACAATCAAATTGGACAATTAAGTGGCATTCCTATGTTCAATGATGATGACCTGGTAAAGGTTGATGAAGGAAAGAAATTCAAAAATGTGCTATTAAGTAGACTATTACTTGAAAGTAATTAGTAACTTTTTATGTGTTTGTGTGTCTATGCCTGCATGTATATGTTTGTTCCAATGTGTGTTTGCATCTGTGTGTGTGTGCCTATATGTATGCCTGTGTCAACGTGTATCTGCATCTCTGTGTGTATGTTTGTGCGCACGTGTGTGTGTCTGTGTGTGTGCGTCTTTATTTTTGTGTTTGTGTGTGTCTATGTTTGTGTATTTGTCCATGTGTGCATGTATGTGTGTCTACATGTGTGTGTATGTTTGTGTGTCTGTGTTAGTGTGTGTGTCTGTGTGTGTATATGTTTCTATGTGTGTGTGTGTGTCTATGTCTATGTCTATGTGTGTGTCTATGTGGATGCATGTTTGTGTGCATGTGTCTATGTTTGTGTGTGTGCGCCCATGTCTGTGTGCATGTTTGTGTGTGTGTGTCTATGTATCTATGTTTGTCTATATGTGTATGTCTATGTCTGTGTGTCTATGTATGCATGTCTATGTGTTTGTTTGTGTTTGTGTCTGTGTTTGTGTGTTAGTGTGTATATGTCTATGTTTGTGTCTGTATGTCCATCCGTGTGCAGATATATGTGTTTGTGTGTGCAAGTGTGTTTGTGTGTCTATGTAAGTGAGTGTCTATGTTTGAGTGTTTGTGTGTCTATGTCTATGTTTGTGTGTGTGCATGTGTCTATGTCTATGTGTTGTGTATCTAAGCGTGTGTGTGCAGTCAAAATTGCAAATTATATCATGTGGTACTTTCCACAACTTGGATATATAATCAAGTTATTTAATTAAGATTTCACTTAAGTTGTCTAATGTTGAAAATATTAAAAGGGACAACAAAGTGTTGTAGCTCATTTTAAAGGTGTCAAAAAGTTATTTCTAATGGACGCCTTGGAAAAGGGACTTTATTCATGAGAAAACATTATTATTCTTAACAAAAAGGTGAAAAGATCTCCATTAAGTTAATTATTTAATTTCTAAAAGGAGTTTTCAAGCAAATAAAAATATATATATTTTATTGCTTTAAAAAGTTATAAAAGGAGGTTGATCACTCATTGTTTGGGTTGTTGATAAATTTGATTTTGCTTTTGCATTTTGGAGAAAACTTCAGTTCTTCTTAAAAACCCTTGAGGACGAAACCCTCTTGTGTCTGTTGGTTTAGATGGTAAAAGATCCTCCCTGGCTAGTTTATGGTGGTTTCACTTCAGAAATCACATTGGAGGTTTGACAGAGTTTGTTGTTTTCTCTAGACTTTGAGGTTTCCTGATATATATTGAAGTTTTGATTTGATATGTGTTGAGATTTTGCAAAGTTTGAAGTGTTGAATTACCATGTTAAAATGGTTGTACATTTCATGTAGGGTGCGCCAATGCTGGAGTATGGCTTTTGTGTGGGTTTCTAAATTAGTTTGCAGTTTGTTCTAGAGTAATCTTGGTTGTATGGAGGCATTGATTGTAGAGATTCATTACGAGATGATATATTGTTGATCAAATTATTGTTGTCCCCATTTTGTTTCCAAAAATGAAGGACCATTACATAAATTTTTTGTGAAAAAATGAAGGAAAAAAAATTACTCTATGGCACGCTTCCCGAGGCAAAATTTTGACTAATCCTTGGACTGGCTTAATCCTCATTCCATCCTCGAACTACATTTTGAATTTTGTCGCATTCTAGGTTTGTTTGCTATGTCTTTCCTTCAACTTCGGGTTCTAAAATCCCGACTTCAGGTGGAGAATTTTCCTTGAACTACAAGTTTTAATGATTTCCATTGTTTTGGTCTTTGTAGGGAAATTTTTAGCTTATTATATGTGCACTTTATTGAAAAATAAAAACTTGTAATTTGCTTTTTATTTCCCCTTTGTTGTTTTTGTTGTTTTTTGGCTTTTTTAGTTAAAAGAGGGATTTTTTGGTTAAGTTACAAGTAAACTTGTAATTCTTTCCAAAAACCCCTACTTTAATGGTTTTTACATGTAATAGGGATTTTAAAACCCTATTACATGTGTGCAAGTGATTTAAAAATTCTTGTAGGGATTTTATTTCCCCTTTGCAAGTAATTTTAAACTTGCATATCTCTCTCAAAAACCCGATTTTGCCTTGAAAGTGAAAAAGTGACAATTTTAAACTTGCACTTTGTCTCCAAAAACCCGATTTTGCTTATAAAGTGCATTTTTGACATTTTAAACTTGCTATTTGGTCAAAAAATCCTGATTTTGCCTAATATGTTGAAAAAGTGAAATTTTAAACTTGTTATATCCTCCAAAAAACCCGAATTGCAAGGAAAAACGTTTTTGAGGATTTTTAGCAAAATTTTGTGGAGAATTTGTTGGAGGAGTAAGGCGTTTAGGATTCCTTCCTATTTCCATGCATTTTCAAACACCTTTCACGCCACATGGAGGTTAAGATTGCTGGTTTTTAGCTTTATAACAGCAACCACGTTTTTTGCCATTTGGAATGCCACGAATCAGCAATGTTATGAATTGTTTTGGCTTGGTATGCTAAGGCGTTGAGGTTAGAAAGAGTCTTGGCCACTTTCCATGCCATTTTCTATGCATTTGACACCACGTTTTTATGCAAAGTACGTTTTTCAAAAACGTGGCAAGGGTTTGGGATTGCGGTTTTCTTTTGTTTATTTATTGGATTGTCTCCTTCATTCCAAGATTGATTAATCATCTTGTTGAAGAGGCATTTTCAGATTGGAGCAAGGTAAGATTTCTTTTCTTCTTGTTTATTTTTTCTTGTTTTCTTGTTTTCTTGTTTTTCCTTTCTAGTTGTAAATTTGTTTTCAAATATGTTGGTTCTTCCCCAAAAAATCGGTTTTGTAAGAGAGATTTTCCCCCTTGATTAGCAATTTTAGAATTGCATTGTTCTTCCCCGTTTTCCCTCTTTACTTGTATTCGGGATTTTAAATCCCGATTACAAGTTGGATGAAAATAATTGTTCTTCCCTTACAGATAAAAGATTTAACCATCTTTTGTTGAAATTCCAAGTTGCAAGGATGAGAAATACCCATCCTTTTAAAATCGGGTTTTTGGAACCGAATTGCATGTTGAAAGTTCTTCCCATTTTCTTGAAGATGATCTTCCCAAAATCTTTTCATATTCATTTCCATCATCCGTACATACCATTTCATCCACTCATTTCACACCTTCATTCATTTTTCCCATTTAAAGTCTACCTATGGTTAGCCATCCAGAACCCGAAATTGGTCCAAAATGCACTCAAAAAACACTTGAAAATGAGTTCTAAAGGTCCAATTACAAGTGCAAACTTGTAGTTACCCATTACACATATGAAGTTGCATGTTTGTTCCCCGCAATTGCAAGTTAATGCTCTTGTTTTCCCCACACATGTAATGCAACTTCCAAAACCCGAAATTCACTTGTGAGCCCATTTTTGCATCAATTTCTCTCTTCCCTTGTCAGTCCGGTTTGCACACACGACCTACCAAATCAATGGATTAAGGCATGGGCCTTATTTTGCAAGCAAATTTCAAGAATTGAGGACAATACAAAAAAGAGATACAACAAGAATTCATGGTTGCGAGCATAGAATGCTTTCAAGACAAAGATGGTCATGACATGAAAAAAGGGAGGCAACCCTTTCCCTCTTGAAAAGATAGTACTACCCCAAGCAAGAAGACAAGGATGCAAGTTCCCGTTCCGGTTCAAGATGTCTATACCAATCCAGAATAATTCAAGTTCTAGCATCCTGAAGTGACATGAAGATCATCACAGACAAAGGATGAGTTATACATTTGTAATTTTGTTTTGACAAGTTACATGTAAAAAAATAACTTTGTAATTGCAAGTTAACTTATTACTTGCACTTTTGTAATTACATGTAAAGCAACTACAAGTTGTGTTCAATTAGGATTGTAGTTGGAATAAGTCTTAGTTAGTTATTGAAGTCTTAGTTAGTTATTGAATAAGTCTTGGTGGTTGAGAGAATCTCTCAAGTTAGTTAGAATCCTCCCACCTTTTTCTCATGACTCCTCTCCTATAAATACTTGAGGGGTCTATTGTAATCTTTATCTTTTTGAAAGCAAGCAAAAACTCTGTCAAATTTGCAGCAAAGAAATCTTTGAGCTTTTATGTGTAAATTGAAAGTTTGAAAGGAATAGAAGAAAATTACTCAAGCTTTGAGTCTTTGTGCTACATTCTTGAGTTGGTGTTCCATATTTCCTTCTTTGCAAGTGTTTCTTTGAGAGCTTAATCAAATTTGATTTGCAGTCTTTGAGCTGCAAGTATTGAAGATTAATTTAGTTAAAGTAGAAGTTCTATTGGAAAAAGTTGTAAGTCTTTGTTCTTACACTTGTTCTTAAACAGAATTTAGAAGTAGATTGTGTGGGAAATAGCTATGAGTCTTTGAGCTTACACTACTTCTCATTGTTTTAAAGAATAAAAGAATAAGGTATTTTAGTCTTTGAGCTGTCATAACTTGTTCTTTATAGCATTAGTGTAGAAAAGGGTAGATAGGACTTCATATAATCAGTCTTCGAGTTTGATATTGTCGTCCCATCCCAAGGAAGTGACGGAAATCTTTGCGCTTTCAGAAAACTTCATTTCTTTTCTCTCATTTCATTTGAAAGTGGTTACTGCTGTTTATATTCAATTGCTATCATTTTCTGTGAAGAGAAAAGGATATTGTCTTTCTTCAAAGAAGAAGAAAGATTGTTGTCCCATCCTATTGTATTTTCAAAGTTGTAGTTAGATAGGGGGAGTCTTCCCTTAATTAGGAGAGTTTTACTCACACACTGTGGTTGAAAGTGAAACCACAATTTTGTATATTTCCCCAAGTGTACAAAATTTTCAACCAACAATTATGTTGGAAGGACTTTTGGGTTTGTGGTCATAAGATTTGATGGTATTTCAGACCTCTTCCTTGCTGTTTTAGATTTCAGACCTGCATATGACAGATTTCATGGTGAATAGTGAGCTTTCAATGAGTTTCAGGGTTTCTACATTAACTACAATGTTTGAGCAGTGATGGGTATGATTCACTGTGTTATTTGAGTGATTTCTACCTAATATTCAATGTTATTTTAGACTCATATTGGCTATCAATTTATATCAGACCTCTATATAAGTGTTTGATAGTGATTTTTAGTGTTACTTCAATAATTTCATGGCTTATCCATCATCTACTACAGCTGTCCTTCACTTAAGTGTGATTGCTTTTTTATTTCATATGAATCACAATGATAACACTTCATGTGATGTATTGCAACAGTATTTCATTTTAAAAATCAGAAATAAAGCTTATATTGCGGCTTTTTAATCATTGTAATCAATCATTCTTAGTTGGAACAATAAGTTTGTAATATCTGGATGGTTGTACCACCAGTTGCTTTCGTGCATGCTTTTCTCATATTGTAATTGTAAGAGGCCACCCCAGTTTGAACCAATTTTTTGCACTTCTTTCCCTCTGGTAATTTTGTCACAGTTTGCTTGATAGTGTGAATGCATTGTTTCAGGTGTGCATTGAAATTTATTTGTTGTTTTGTGTATTGCCAAGTTTTGATGGACATTAGCATGCATAATTTCAAATGTGCTAATAAAGTGATAACTGAGGTAAAACTAATTTCTGTTATTAAAATCAAAATATATCATGCATATTATTCATAATCAGGATTACAAAAAGTAATGGTTTCTGACCTCAAAATTGATTCAGATATGACTGAAATACATGATGATCATTCAACTATAAGCCACCTCCTTGGACTGAGATATTCCATGCACAGGACCAAAACTTAATCAGAAATGAACTTTTCTTTACTCGCTGATCTGAAATCTCTTTTCCAGTAATGACTCAGAGATAAACAAATATATTATAAATAGAAATTGTGATGCGCAGAACTGAAGTTGCAGACTTGGAGCATATTCACTGCCCCACATAAACCTCTGTTCAAACCATAAAAAATTGCCACGCAACCAAGAATATGCCTCAGCAATTTCCACACTACTCTCCAAATTTACAAACCTTTCTATCTTACTTCAATGGCAGCAAGAAGACATACCCAGCAATGATATGAAGATACAAGGAATACAGCAGCAATTGACATCCAGTTTTCTTGCCCTTATTGCCATCAATCACCTTGAATAACTTTTTCCTCTTAGCCATGCTCAGCCAGAGGAACCATTTATGGTGTCCAATATGCATACATTTATTAATGTAAATAAATCTTCAAGGGATTTATTATCAAATCAACCAAGACTGAATTTCCTGTGTGCCCAGCATTTTGCTAACTCCACAACCAGAAAACATGAGAGACGTGTTGATCTGTGTTTTATGCATATACGAACACAGAATAAAATACCAAGGTATATTATCCTCTCTTGAACAAAGTCTCTCAAATGCTATGCTTAGCGATCAAATGAGACAACTCCAAGGTTATGAAATGTCAGGTCTTGATGTGGGGATAAGTTCAGTGGTTTGATGTGATAATGCTGGAATCACAAGGGGACTTACATTGTACATGGATGCTCAATCTTATCATGGATTAGGATCGGTATGCCGATGACTTAGGATTTAGCAATGAAGCTCTTGATTCAATTCTAACAAGACTTTCTAAAAAAAATGACAAAAGGGAATAGGGTTCAGGAAATCTATTCCAAGCCTAGGAATGTAGGAAATGATGAACAGATTTAGTGGAATCAAACTAGGCAAGGTCTCACCATCAAGTCGAAAAAATTTTGACACGAGCTTAGTGCAGCCATCTAAGGTGTGTTTCATAGATTTTCAAATTACTACCATCAAACATTGAGACCATACAAGTTGATGCATATCAATGGACGTATAATAATCCAAGCTAAGCTTGCATAAATTTCCAGTTGACGACGCATGGCACACTTACAATCAACAAGAGGCTAGTGGTATGGATTAATAGATTCCACACAAATATACTCAACAATTCTTTCATTCAATCTAACAAACATTGAAAGCAAATTCTAAATCTAAATTCTAATCTAACTTGGAGGAATTGAGAACCTTGAATGCAAAACAACACTTGAAAAACAAAATCACCATCAAGTCAAACAATGATTTATATTCAAAAAGCTGCAGCATATACCAACAATTCTACAAAATCTCTCCCTTACAAATGAGAGGCAATGGGGTTTATATAGAGCCTCAAAAGAAATGAATGGCTCATATTGATTCAAGATCAACTACCAAGATTACAAGATAAAACCCTAATTAGGGTTTGTTACAACCACCATTACATTGGCCAATAAGAAACGAGGGTAAGTAAGATAATAATATTTCATGTAGTGCCATGTGTCACTTATTCCCTCCTTGAAGGGATGTTGACTTGGTACCTTTTGATTGAATGAATGGTGACTAGGATGCCACCTCATCTTGCCCCATAGACTTGATTAATTTGCCTTGAACATTCTTCATGATGCTTGGAATTCCTTATGATACTTTGCATTTCATCCTTACATTTCATCCTTATGCTAAGGAATTCCATGAACTATTTCCTCCTTAACATTTGGAAAATTTTCCCAATCTTGGAATCTTGAAATGTTTCCTTCCTTGACACACTTGGATGTTGAAATTCCTTGATGTAGTTCTGGATTTCTTAAACTTGCCTTCCTTCATTTGTTCATCATCAAGGTGAAGTCCTCTTCATGATTGATCTAGTCCTCATCTTCACACTCCAGAATCTTTGTCCGAAAATCCTCATCCAATCTTTGAAGTGTTGATCTTCCTTATCCGCGTTGGGTGCATCCTCCTTCACCTCAAGCCTTGATCATCATGCTTCCCTTCCTTATAGCAATCCTGCAAAACAAACAATCATTGAATCAAACACCAATATGATAAACTTTATTCCAACCTTGGTGGGAAATCCATCTGCATAGGGACGGTTCATTCCTAAAAAACATCCGCATTATCCCTGTCCATTCTTTCACTTGATGGAGATTTGATGACTATTTGGACAACTTCCTTCCTTTGTAATTCCGCTCTGCGGTGGAAATCCGACCCTCATCCGGACTCATAATCCTTGAAAATGTTGTGTTGATTGGATCATCATTCAATGGAGTGGACATCCAGACACAATCAAGACTTTGTTCCTGACATTTGTCCCAACTTGTGATAGGTAGTATTAGAAAATTGTAGCACCGATTCTAGAAAATATGAAGGTCCGGATTGAAATCTGGAAAATTCTCAAGAAAACCTGGTTTTTAGACTAAGGATAAGTCTGATTGCAATAAATAAGTCTGAAGACACCCCTGTAAACTCAGAAAAATGTCATGATTTGGTGCCCAAAAATGAATGTCCAGGTCTGAAAACACTCTGAAAATGGTGTATTGAAGTCTGATTTTCGGATTCTTAAGTTTGAATAAACCCTCTGAAAGTCTGAAAATGGCTCCAAAAAGTCTGAAGACACATTGAAAATTATGAATATCAATGGCTGGAAGTGGTCACAGCCATGTCACATGCTTGCATTTGAATTATTTTACCCTCCAAAACTAATAAATGGTCACATATGGGCATAACAATGTGGCTGGGAACGAAGTTTCAGTCTGAAGACAACCTGGAAGACTAAGAAAAATATCAAAAATGGTGCCCGGAAGTATACCACAATTCTGAAAATGCTTGGAAAAAGGTGTGGAAAAGTCTGATTTTTAGTTCTTAAAGTCTGAAGACACCCTTCCAAGGTCCAACAATGGCTGCCCAATGTCTGAAGACAACCTGCAACTTCAATAAATCAGTCATTTAAACTTGTCACAGTCATAGGAAACACTTGTATTTGATGGAATTCACCTTCCCAAAGTGAACTTTGTCAAATTTGGGCATGAACAAAAGGTTGGTAAAAAATATCTCAGTTTGAAGACAAATCTGAAAGTGAAGTTTCAGACTTAGATCAACAATGGAAGCCCCAGAAAATGCTCCCAAAACTCACCCAAAATGATGCACAATGAAAATCACCCAAGTGTGGAGGTAGCTGGAAATGAAAATTAATCTGAAGAAGCTGCAACTATGGAGTTTCAGACTGTAACAACAATGGTGTACCTCAGAAAATGTCTCCAAATCACTCCAAAATGGCTTCCCAATGAAATCGCCTGTGTGTGAGATGGCTGGGAGTGAAAAGTTAAATCTGGAAATGAAGGTTCCAACCAACAATGGTGTCCAAATCACTTCCAGCAATGGCGTCAAACTCAGATCTGAGTGTAATGGCAGCCTCCCAGCAACAATGTAGCCCAAGAGAATCACAAAAACACCCAAAATGAAGGGCAATCTGCCTCACAAACAAAATTGCAGCCCCTCCAATCATGTCGCCATATCCCAAAATCATTGTATGTGGCTTAATCAGCCATTAAACATGTTGTAGCTCCTCTCCAATGGTGGCGCCCAGGTCTGATTGGGCAAACAAACTCTTTAAATCTGCAACTTAGCTTCCAAAAATGGTGTCCAATGGACACTTGGGCAAAAATTGCCCAGTTGGGACCTTCAATCTGCCTTCAATCAGCCACTTAGCCATCACCATCAGCACTTATAATAATATTTTAATGTTGGTTGGGTCCTTTTATTCTTGTTCTCCCCTTGAAACTTCACCACACAAGCAATGTGGGATAAAAACTTGCCTTTTGTACTTGCTTGGGAAAATCGATTTGCATTAGGAAAAAAATTAATTATTAAATGAGTCATCTTCTTCCTTGATTGCTTGCTCAACACTTTGATCTCCCCTTATCACTACTTGAGCTTCCTCAATTGTTTCTTCAACTTTCGTTTCATGGCATTCTTCTTCTGGTGCAAGGCATGGTGAGCTATTTACTGCAATACATTGATCATCAGGTGAAACTATATCATCAACGTGCCACTGCCTTCCTTCACTGTCTGGTGATGTAGCAATGTCTTGTTCATATGTTCTTCTAAATTCAGCTGCAAGGTGTGTACACCAAGATCTATTCGCAGTACACTCTTCCTCGGATAAGACTGGCATTCCAAACTGATATATGACTTGGTTGATAGTGATTTCGCACAATGAGCAAGTAAATTCGGAGTGAGGTGCATTATGAATCCTACACCACAATGGTAGCAATATGTTCTCTAAACGCCTTTCACTATTCAAAACAAGCTGACTCTTGATCATCTACAAAAAGCTCAAAAGAGGATCTTTTCTCTCTGGGATACTAAAATTGCTTTCTTCAGCTTCTGGCCTAGGTACATCCCAAAAGAAGATCTTTCCTTGTGCTGCTGATTCCATTCTTGATAGGTATGTGAAGCAATGCATCTCATCAAGTTCATTCGTCTCGTGGATTCTACATTGCCCTAATCTTGCAAACTCAGACAAACGGCGTGGGTAAAGTTGTGCGTTCAATCTCCACAAAAGTTGAGGAATATCAACTTGTTGCTCATCATGAAACTGTTGTTTGCTCCATTGAGAAATCTTTCTTTTTTTATTTTTTATTTTTTTTATTTTCTGATTTTTTTGGATTTTTTGGTTTTTTACTTCTTTTTTTTGGGGGGGGGGGAATGGGGGGGATTTTTTTTATTTTTTTTATTTTTGGAATAAGAGAGATCTTGAATATCTCGAATGCTCAACTGGTTCCAACTGCATGAACTGCTTCTTTTCTTTGTAAGTCCAATGTTCTTCTCTCGTATAAATATTGATCGTGACTGCTTCCAGCATCAACTGCTTCCCTCATGTATCCACAATCATGTCTTCCTTGTGCTTCAATTCTGTTGAGCATGAAGATGACTCTCCACTGATCTTCCTTGGATTCACCTATTTCAAGAGTTCGCATTCACTGTCGTGCCCTCCTAATTCTGTTGAGCATGGGAGAAGGATGAAAAAGTCCTTAAAATTACTCCTTCAACACGAATTGATAGAATTTGCGTATCAATTGTTCAGGCGTTCATCGTGATTAGGCCCTCCATCTAGCGCCAATTTTGTTGATGTGTTTTTTATGCACATGCAAACACAGAATAAAATACCTAAAAGTATCTTATCCTCTCTTGAACAAAATCTCTCAAATGCTGAATATTAGCTTAAGGATCACTTGAGAAGACTCCAAGGTTCATGAATGTAGGGTCACTACGTGTGGATAAATTCAGTTGGTTGATGTGATTATGTTGAAATCCAAGGGGACATACATTTGAATGCCTGAATGCTTGATTTGCTGGAACTTGATCATCTAATGTTGCAATATGGTGATGCTTTGTTTCCTAAACTAGCTTGAATTGAAAAAATGGTAAAAGATGAAGGGTTGAGAAAGTCTATTCTAAGGCCTAAAATGTGAGAAAATGGATAAATGATTAGGCGGAATCCTACTGAGCGAGGTCTCACCATCAACTTGAACAATTTGACACAAGCTCAGTGCAATCTTCTAAGGACATTTCAAAGATATTTGAATCAATACTATCAAACATTGATCACCATTCAAGTTAATGCATACGCAATGGATGTATAACGATTCGAAGTTAAGCTCAATTCACTCCAGTTGACCACACAGGGCACACTTACAATCAGCAAGAGGCTAGTGGTATGGACTAAATGGACTCTACACAAATACATTCAACCAATTTCATCCACTCAAACTAATCCACAAGAAAGTAAATTGAGAAGTAAAGACCATGCGAGTTGTTGAAGCAACAAATCAAATTCACCATAACTTCAATGAAATCAATTGTTCTCTACAACAAGGTTTGGCAACCATCTTTGAAGCCCGATAACATTCCTATGCAGAAATTAATAGCAATATAAATCTAGATAATAATAATAATATTTATAATAATAATATTAATATAATTATAATAATAATAATAATATAATTATAATTATTATAATGTTTTATAAGTTCTGCATCTGCAGTAATATAATGATAATATCTAAGAATAAATAATGTATATAAATATATATAAAACTATATGTATTTTAATAATAAATATTAGTATATAAATCAGATAGAATGTTTAAGATTATATCAGGAAGAAGCCTATGTCCCTTGTTATCACTGATTGGATTCATGTTAAAGATAGCTCTGTCTCCTAATCAATTTAGTTTAAGCCAAAGTATGTTGAGATGGATTAATTATGGTTAAAACAAAGCCAAGACTTAGTAGGGGACATTACAAGTGATACGACGGGAAGGGAGACGGAGGATAGCAGGCGGACTACGGTCTAGGAGCTTCAACAGCAGACTGCAAACTGCAACAGGTAAGTGTTATCTGTGGTTCACAAAGGATATATATGTGTGTGGACGTGTGTGCCACACACACACATATATAGTAATGAATATTTTAATACATGTTAATGAATAGTTCTAGATATATGTTAATGCATATTTGTAAATATACGTTAATGAATAGTCATGAAAATATGTTGATGAATATTTGTGAATATATGGTAATGAATAGTTCTGAATATATGTTTATGAATATTTCTTTATATGTCAATGGATCTTCCTGAGGATATGTTAATGAATATTTTCTGAATATATGTTACCGAATACATGTTAATATAGGAATATGTAAATGTGGATTATGGAATGAAAATGATAATGAATTATAGAATGTAACATGAATGATGTGGCTATATGATGGAGGCTATTGGGAAGAAATTCCCTTAGTCTAATGCAGGGGTTATGATAATCCCCGGTAGGCAGTATATACTGAGAATCTATATGCATATATGTTATGGCTCGATTGACAAAGTTCATCCAAGAAGAGACGGATCTGGCCGGTCCTCTCTGGTAGACTTGGATGATGAGATGCATCATCCAAGGCAAGGAATGGAACATATATGATGGTCTTCCTTAGTATGGCTTGGGTGTAAGAAATTACATCCAAGACGGGAATCGAATTAACCTTCGATTTCTTGGATGGCTTGGGTGTGAGAAATTACATCCGAGACAGGAATCAAATTAACCTTCGATTTCCTGGATGGCTTGGGTGTAAGAAATTACATCCAAGAGAGGAACCGAATTAACCTTCGGTTTCCTGGTATGGCTTGGAACCAAGATGGGTTCCAAGAAAGCGAGCTTCACAACCGCCTAAGGACATGTCCCGGTGCTGCACTCGTATCCTTTTTAAGAATTGAGATTAGTATTAATTAAGTAATTGAACTCTAATTGCAAATTAGATTAGTTATGTATATATTTTGTTTTGTTCTAACAATTTGTTTTGCAGGATAATGATCTCTAACTAGTAGGGACATTACAAATTTAGGCATAGGCTTAAGATCTGACATTTAAACTTTCCATTCTCTTTCCAAGGAGCTATTATACTAAGGTGTCGGATAAATTATTTTAATTAAAATGGCAACCTTAGTAAACTTAATTAAATATAACTCAAAATTGCACCTGAGTTGCGGAAACAGTCGAAATGCATTGGAATCAAAAATTGACTGCACAAGAGTGATGCCGACGAGGAATCATGATAATCGAGCCTAACTGACTGACATGCTATAAATAGATGCTCTCTCCAAGAAGAATCTTGGAGAACACACCAGAAGTCGAAAATAACCCAAGTGCCCTCTAAGTCCTTTAGGCCATCTAAACTCGCTGGTAACATCAAATAATCACTCTAATATGGACAACACAAACTCAGAAGAACAGAGCCAACTACAAAGCAAGAGAACCTGAAAATGGGGAAATTACGGTAATATTGGACGGTTTACCACCAATACATAGTGTATTTCATAACTGGCCAAGCCTGGTATCGTTTACCATTTTGGTTTGAATCAAGGCTTGACTCATACCAATAACTTGCACGTTCGTTTTGTTTATCATGCACTCTATTGAAGAAACGTAGAAGTGGTCAGCTCAGCTACCTATTGCACACTTGTGTTGCACATTACACATTCCACTTATTAAAGCATGGCTTTTAGCCATCATGGACGCCTAATGTGCACGTACTCATTTGCATGTCATTCATTACAATAGCAAATTGAGTAGAAGTGTGATCCTAAGCACCGTATGCTCTTATCTTGCCCATCTCAAGATTTGGATGATCAGAAGATGTATTAGAGACTACCTGTTGCTTGGTTTTCAATTGAGATTATTTAGAAAAAAGTAGGGGTGGTCATTACCCTCAAAATTTCATTTCCAATGGTCCCTAGCATATTGTATTTATACCAATAACCATTTTAGTTTCTTGGTAAGTTGGAGTCTTCTTATATAGTAAACTTTCTCATTCATTTGAATTGTGAACATTTCTTTTTCATTTTTTTTTTTTTGCTAGGGTTGTTGAGTAACATTTAAGGCAGGCAATATTATAATTGTTCCACTGGAAAAAATATCTTCAGAGCAGAAAAATGACAAGAAATACATGGAAAATGGCTTCTAAAAATTATCAAAAACACTCTAAGAAATATGTTTGTTACCCCAAATGCTCAAAATAACATTTCCTAACTCTTTAAACCTGTACCCATTTCTTCAACAGTTTCTAGTGCACAGCAAAACAATGAAATAACCTACATGTAACCAAACAAAACCAAAAATAAATAATAACATGGAACTACTTCCACAAACTTATTATTTAAATATACCAGCTACTTGTAAATTAGCCTAATCACCTAGAACACCGTAACCCTTTTTGGAAGATAGATCCCATTTACCACAGACTGATTATGTTAGAAAAATGCATGTGCACCTTTTTTACCAGAAAATTCTCAAATATTATCTTACCAGTCCCTAAACTCTTGTTAGATCCCATTGCTACTGTCACTCGCAGTCCAGGCTCAATTGTTTGTTGAATATAAACAGGCTGCATAAATTATGAATGGTGTTAAACAAACCATTACCACAAGAAAGTCACATTAAAAGAGGCACATTTACCAACTCATGAAGACACCATTGGCAAAACAAGCAGGAAATCTTTTATAAAAATATTGAGCTTTGCCTCAAGTTTAGTATGAAAATTCATGGCTAGTTACATGGACTTGTAAATGCACAAGATGGTTAGGAAGAAATTCCATTATCTCCTGAACCATAGGCCTAAATAAAATCATGAAATTAACAAAATCTGCTTTGTTCTATTTTTCTGGTTTTCACTTTGAGGATGTGTTACACGTCCACAAACACTAAAGAGCAATCAAGTTGTTCAATTGAATAACAAGTAACAACCCAATGCAAATTCTTTAATAAACAGAAATTACAACCTCTCAACAAGATAGATACATGAGAAAAAGATAAGAGGTAAATATTGCAAGGTTCTCCCTATATGAAATCCATTGAGTTAATATTGCTGAATCAAAATGAGCCTTGAGAGATGCATGAAAAGCAACTAAAAGTGACTGAATTGAGTACCTATGTTGCTGCCAGAATAACACCCCTACATAACTTACAATCTTGCTGGCTGCAATTGAGTTACTGTTTACATTGGACTAAGATGCTTTGGCTATCATGAATTATTTAGTTTGTATAAAATCACATATATGAGTATCAAACACCAAGTTAGTCAACCACCATGATTATGAACATGCAATAAGTCATTATGTTAGGTATTGATTGTGGTAAGGTTGTTAAAAGGTTTCTCAAAGTCGTTATAACCCTTTAGGAACAGGTCACCATGTATATGGTAGTTACACTCCCTAAAATACTTCCACAATGGTGAATTAGAATAAAAGAGAGTTTCAATAATTACTCCATATATAAAAAAGAGAAGATAGCTGGGGTTTATAAAGTCTCCCTGCAATGCTATTTTTAAATAACCTACAAAATTAAGGAGTTCATACCTGAAGAGCTGCTGCAAAAGATAGGATTTCAGAACATGACTGAGAATGAAAACAAAGACATTATTCAAATATTGTACATTCAGAAAAAAATAAATCTTTTAAGGATGTTAAGAAGGTCTTAAAACAAAGAACAATTTCTGGTTGGTGTTATCACACAATATCATTGAGCAATCCTTGATAATTTATGTTTCAGTATTTCAGCCCTCATATTGATACTTAAACAAGTACGTCTCCCTGAAAAGGGAGATTTTTTCAGGAATTTTGGTAAAAATGGAATATCTCACTGTTTATTCATTATGAGGAGTGCCACATATTTCCTCGGACCACTTGGCCTCATCAATTATTTTAGTCATTCCTTGAAAAATTATTGTTGTGCACATTTTGTTATGTTTTCATGTTGACTTTGCCCATCTAGTGAAAAAGTACACTGTTTAGTTTGTAACTCAATGTTCGAATTCCATGTTGGTTGGACAACTTGTTCACTTTCACTTTAACTTGCATACTCAAGGGAGAGGCACACTCTTTGGTCTATCTGTACACTTATCCATGAATTAACACTCAAAAAGTGTTCATCCTTTGGAGAAGCGTGCTTCACACCACTAGATGTCCAAAAATTGTCACTTATCACCCACCAAGTGTCTTCCCATTCTATTGACATGCTCCATGAGTCTTGATGATCCATTTTCTACATTTTCTCTCCCTCCTTGTCTTAGTTCCAATCATCACTTTGGCAAATGCACTAGAAAACTCATTTCCTTAGCCCTAGAAAGCAATTGACTAGAGACAATAGCAACATTGATAATCATAGGAGGTAAGGATTCAACTATGCCTCACAAAATTAGAAATGTGAAGGTTTTGACTTGAAACGTGATTCAATTAGAAAAAAATCATATGGGTAGAATGAATGGCTTAGCTTTGCAACTACAATGCAAACTTGGGTCCTTGTATAACCTCCAAAATCTCTAATTTGTTGAGCAGATAGATGCCTAATAAATTAGGCATAGAGGAAGGTTATCGTATCTAAAGAATGATAAAACAAACACAAAACACATCATGAAATGGGAACACATTACAACATAACCAAAGCCCAGTGCTACATTTGGCATGCCATGACTATGTACAAGGGGAAAACCCCTTCAAACCTTAAGGAATGAACAGCTTCAAGTATTGCCCACTACTAAGCAATGGAGGATGCATACCATCAAAATGGAATATATAGTACATGATGTCTCAACAAAAATGCCAGATTCCCTTTGGCTCATGACACTTAACCCAAAGAAGAAGATCATTGACACTAAAATCCCTATGATGAGGCTTTCTACCAAACTCTTCTGTACCCTCTCTTGCTGTTCAATGATTCTATCCACAACCTCTACTTTGTCCTCTAAAGCCTTGTCAAATGGATGAATCTCTTTTCAAGTAGATACTTGAATTGGCTTCCCCACTACTAACACCAACTATAATGCTTAAAGCTCTAGAGTGATAGGAAACACTGACTCAATATTGTACATGATTATGAAGGTGAAGAACCAATTAGCTTCATAGTAGTGATATGGTCCATCCACAATGTTTTATCATATGAAATTAAAGGACTCACCAAGGAGTGATCTCTATCATATATACATGATTATTAAGTGAACTAAAAGACATCTCTATCTGGTTTTATGTTGGCAATTTTGGGTCGGAAAAATGGTCAGGAAATTTCATATGAGCAGACGCAGCCCTTCAATGTATATATTAGTTTTGCATTCCTTAATATTCTTGGTTGATGTTAAAGGCGCACCTCTCCAGGTGAGGCGCATTGCATCTTGGAATGTATTTTGTGTTAAAAGGTGAATTGTTTGGACTTAAGGGAAATCCGCAGCTCTTCCCTCAAGCCGCAGCAACCTTTGTAGAGTGTTTGGCAGCTATCTTGGAGTCATGGATAATGTATGGAGGTTTGGCACACTCTTTATGGAGGTTTCTATCTATTAAAAGGCTGGCTGTCTTAATTGGAAAAGGATCTCTACCTATTATAATGCCATTTTGAAGATAAGCAATCTTCTCACAGCCATCTATTGGTCTATATCAGCAATGCTCAATTCCAAGAGTACCAGGCTTCGTTTTGGAGGTTGGAAGTATAAGTATTTCATATATTTGTAGTTCTGATTTATGGAACAGCAATTTATATAGCATATTTTAATTGTTTCAAGTACTGAAGAAAAATTGCCAACAGTTTGAAAATATGACTTTGTGAAATATATGAACATTGGCAATATTTGATAATGAACATATGATTTAAAATTATCACAATAGCTGTTCTAAGTGACTACAATCAAAAAATATTCATATCTTGTTGTATGCAAAGTGTTTGACGAAATACCTGTAACCCAAAAATTCAAAAATCTTGCAAGTTTGAGTTCAAAATTTGTGTTAGGGACACCATATTTGATGTGCATATCTACTCTCGTTAATACATTATATTCTTGTGCATTGCTAGCAAATTTGTAGGATCATCTCCCAACTCACCTTGGGAATTAAATCATCTATATTACAGCTAAAGGTACTATTTTATGCCAATGCACACACTTCACAACAACTAAGGGAACTCAACACACCTAGTTCAATTCATGAAAGCTCATATAAACATTGAAGAAAAATGGCTAACTCCAAAGGTCTTAGCAAGCATTTAATGAATGCTCAACACTACCTTGGAAATGCAATGCCAAGAAGTCTTTAAACAATTCTAAGATTTCATAATTTTCCTTGGATCACTGTTACATAGCTCACATAGCATCACAAATTCAATCCTCTTTTATTTTGAATTAATCTGGATATTCCTCCATTCAAAGGCAAAGCCGACCCCTCATAGCTAGATGTCTAGATTCAATAGCTCAAAGCCTACTTCTCCATCAACAACTTCATTGACATTGAGAATATTTTCTTTGTACCACTAAAAATGTAAATTCAGTCTCAAACTAGTGGGAAAGTACTAAGCACACTGCATAAGAAGAATCACCATGTTCACATGGGAAGCCTTTATTAGCACTATGCAAGAGAAATTTTATCCCTTCGAAAACTGAGGATGAATACATGAAATTCTAGCAATTGCACCAATAAAAGGAGCAATCTAGGGAAGAATATATCAAGTACCTTGAATTCTCTTCACGTTTGCATGACAATGTTTTTGAGCCACTTAGAATACTCAAATACATCAATGGATTATTTTCTTCAATTCATTCTAAAATGGAATTCCTAACAAGCATTTCACAATGCATCCAAAATTGATGACAAGGCAAAGCTTAAGCAAAAGTTATCTCTATGTAAGAACAAGTCATGTCCCCTTTCTCTCTCCAATGATTGCTACTATTGACTTATTTTAAAAGTACTGTTTTATAACACTAATATTATATAATATAAAGTAATAAATATATATAATAGAATAAAAGCAAATTCAGATTATGGCGCAAAAATCGGGCCCAATAGTCCTCAACAAGAAAAGTATAACTACATGTTTCAATCACTCATTTGGAGCACCCATTTTCATATTCACATTGTTCAATTTGACTTCAAGTGTTCTTGCATTGCAGGACGAAACCCCTTGCTTGGCAATTCTACACAAGGATTGCAGCTGCGCTAAATTGAGTTCTTATTCAAAAAATCTAAGTCAGTGCTAGAGCACACTCAAGCATATTATTGTTCCCAGAGCTATTCACTGTTGATCACCTACTACACCATCTTGGGGAGTAATGCAGAGGACCCAAGGGTGGTTAAAATGTCACAACTCAACAAACAAAAGCAGGTTGCAAGATGTCAAAGCATATCTCCTGCTTCAACTCACTGACCCATTCACTAGGCATCTCAACCCTTAACCCAGTTTGCAAAAAATTTGAAACAACTTCACAAAATGATTAGGAACCCTTGGGGCAGGCTTACAAAATGATTGGAGGCATCAAAAACATTCTCCATAAGCAGTGGTACAACCCCAACATGCTTTTTTATATGGTTTGCCTTGGAAGAGCTCATACATCCTACTAGGCCTACTCAGGGGGCTTTTGGACATTAACTTACAAACCACTGACGACAGATGCAAAACGAAAACCTTTTCAAATACCCATTAGGGAGTATGACAACATATATGAAACTCACTTGGGGTTGATTCAGACCATTTGAGTCAAAATTAAGACTGTCACTGTTTTAGGCCTCCAATTAGCCCTCTTTTCAAAGCACCTACCCTAGAGACTTGTCCCACTTCTCTACCAATGGTTCACATGTGTGGGTTTCAACTCCAAAACAAGGATTTCACAGGTTTTGGCACTACTTTGCATTGTTTTGACACCATACTCCAAACCCTTCACCTTACCTATGCTTCCTCGGCCTAACACATGGAGATATTAGGCGTTCAGGGCTTCAAACTTGCCTCAAAACTTTGCCTCTGCAAAATATGGAAGAAAACCCCTCTGAAGGACTCCTAACTCTAGCATTCCACCAATTTTGGTAATCTGAACACAGTGGAATGGCGAGATTTCTAGATTTCTTTGGTAAACCCTTGAAACTAGGGTTTCAGAACAGTTTTTAGAAAAATGCTCACAAAATGCTTAATACTCAATGAAATCTTACAAACTTGGTATCAATGGAAAGGTGTTTCACAAAGCTTCCAGATGCAATTGGTTTCAAGTCATCATTCGACCGTACAAAAAAGTACTGATCTTTTTTGCAGCACTGTCACAGAAGATTGCAGAGAATAAGCTTCAAGTTTTATTGATTTCTCCTTCTCTTCGGTACATCCAACATCAACAACCTTGCCTCTACCCAAAAGAGGCTATTTAAACACCATTCAGACCTTTCCCAACGGTCCCCAACTGATTTTTGAATGGATGACCGTTGGGACTCAAATGTTGCATTAGAAAGTTGCAAAAGTTTTCAATGCAACTATTACAATCTTTTTGCTCTACTAACCAAACTGACCCAAATCTTGGTGTCAACCCACAATACATGTCAAAATAGACCATATGAGACTAATTACATCACTTCCACTCACTTTGGACACATTTTGAGTGGTTTGACTATCTTTGACCCAACTAGGACCTTAAATGGTTTGAAGTGTTTACAAATGGTCTTTAGGACCTTATTAGATCATCAAAGACACAAAACAAAGAACCGAACACAAAACACAAAGAAAAAAGCCTTCAAGAGGCATCAAGCTAACAAGGTGCTCCTGCACCAGGGAGAAATATCTGTACCAGTTGTTGAGTCTTGCATTCTCTACTGTGCATGACAGGACTCATTTAGGATTGCTGGGTCAAGGCATTTGTTTTTAGTAGTTTAACTCGATGCAACAAAAGCTGCACTCATTATAACCTAATCGTCCATGAACAACAATCACACCAGCAGATCTCCATCCCTAATAGTCATTTAAGACAACACAAATACCACATATGACTGCATTTGCACAACAAATATAAAATCATTCAGAATGGTCATATGCCAGGGGAATTGTGGGTAGTGATTACAAATTTGCTCATAAATTCTAAATCACTATTGCAAAGGTTGTCTATCTGCTAAGCCTTATGTCAAAGGGGAATAATACAAGTCCAGCAACATCTTGACTACAATCATTCTACAATTCAAGGAAGGGAAGAGCAGATGCATCTAGACTAAATTTTCCTTCTCATACAACTAAATGCATATTCTTACCATTGGAGGTGTTCCATCGCATGGACTATCATCAAGGAGGGATTGAACCATCATTTGGGTGATCACTCAAAAACCATAAGTAACATGTGCTCTATGTGACGAGTAGACCACACTTCTACTAAGCATAGCATACAGCGCCTCATTCCCTGTATTGATGTACCTGTCATGCCCACCAAAGATGCTTCCCAAACACACTAAGCCTTTATGAACTTTGTTTCCTTTCAGCTGAATGACTCTTGATTCAGTGTTTATTCCAACATTGCTCATTTTTGGTACTTGCATCGAAGATTCCTTATAGGCAAAAGAACTACCCTCAAAAAATAAACCACTCAATGAATCTGATTTTTCCAGAAAATTAATGATGCGTTGCTTATACTTACTAGGATCAAATTTTCGGTTTATTTCAGCAGGCCAAAAAAAATGGAAATTCAGAATTTTAATTAAAAAATGGATAAAATTTCTATAGGAAAGGAAAATACAGTCCAAATAAAACAATTCCAGCCAGTCAATAAATTTGGGTCCAAACTGATTTGGATCAGATCCAGCCAAATCTGATAACCATACATCTGATCATCATTAAAAACTTGCCACTTTTCTGAATTATATAGTATCATTGGTCAATAAATCATTTCTATAGTGAAATCACATTGACAGAATTCAGAATGTGGCACAAAAAGAGAAGCAGAAACAGCAAGAGCTTTGGCTCCATTGTTCTCCTCCCATGGGATATGCTCTATAGAAAAAGCCTCAAACATCTCGATGGCATCCCATACCTGCTTTCTGTAATGTCTGAAGTTGTCTTCACCTATAAAGGTTCCTATATCTTGTTTAATATCCATTCAACTCATCCCTCTACCCTCAGCAACTTGATATTTATACATGAGCATTCTTGAGACCCAACATCAATGCATCATATTTTGCACTGTTTTAACTACAATAAATTGCACACAGTAAGCAAAAGGATATAACTTACCTTTTGGTGAGATAGATAAAGGTTGGCACCTAAACACACAATTGAACAACTTCCATCAAACTGCAAAGTCCAAATGTCCTACTCTTCTTGCTCATCCTTAAAACAATTTAAAGCTTTCTCATTAATCTTCTCAGCAGACATCATCATTTATGTGACTAGACAATTCTTCATACAAAATTACAGTACCCTTAGGATCTTCTGATTTTTACAATATGTTAAACCCCTGAAATTTTTCAAAGGAAAAAACAAACTCTTCAAGATTAGAGTCTACCTAGCCCATTGGGGTTGATTTGGGACCCACCTGATTAAAATTCTGCACAAAAATGCAATGTAGTCAGGGTAAATCATTGTCTTTCTTACATACATCCACCCTTGTCAGCAGCCAAGCAGAATGCAGAATGAACAGCAGTTTTGAGGGCAGATTTTCAAAGACAAGCAGCATACAGAAACAGCAGATGCCATTTTGGTGGTGGCACATCTTACTCACCCCATCTCACACACCAAAGAAATAGAAAAACAGATACAGCTCTTTTAAGGCACACCTTTGGCTATATTTTTCCTTGCAAAGACCTTTATGGCATGCATGCTATGCATGACAAAGCCATCACGACATTCAATCTATACTTGGGTGCACCTATTCAAACACTTAAACCTAACCAAGAAGCCTAAAGCATGTCTCTATCATCCTACTGCCATGGAGAAAACAAGGAATGCATACATAGTTAAGACTTCAGACAACTCAAGCATGTGCCTAGACCACTCTTGCCGTGTCTAAGTCATCAAAAATGCACGCTAGTAAATAACCTATACAAACACACCTACCAGACTGCTGCCAAATGAAGGCTGTGATATATCGCACCACATTAAAGCAGTCAACCATGTTTGAAAAAAAGGTGGCACGTATTGTCAAGTCAACTGTTGTGACAGCAAATAACAGTTTTAAAGCTGAAAGCCCAAGTTTATTCCTATATATGCAAGATCATTCACCATACTACTCAATGCAATTCACCCTTGGGGTTTGCCAGCACGATTTGGCTTGGCTTTTGGTGCTGTTGCCGGTCACCCATGGAGAATTTGGCAGAATTAGAACTGTCATTAAATGATTTGCTGTTGTGCAGAGTATTTCAAGCATGATCAAACAGTGGAAGTGCTGCTGCTGTCCTGAGCTTTCATTAATTTGGCCGTGATAATGATTCAATCTCCTATATCAACAGCAAAAACAATGTTCTGGTTGCCTATAACAGCAATCCTTCATGAGAGCATGGTGGCAGCTTAGAAACATTCACCATATTTGCATTTCCAAGCAAATACCGGAAGTTTGAAGGGCATGATCAGTACAGATTTTGTGACATTTGATAAGTTTTAGGGCCCAGAGTTTGCTGTTCCTGAGTCAGCTGGTTAGACTTGGTTCTTTTATTTTACATACAACTGTAAAAGTGAGATCCTAGGATTTGGGCTTCATTTCCTAAGTTTTGTTACAGCTAATGCTCATGGCTAAACTTGTCTCCACCTCTTGTTGCCAGTTCAGCCATATTTTGAGTCAGGGTGTTTTGGGGAGGATTTCCAACTTCATCAAATATGATTAAGGTTTCAACAGTCTCATGCAATATTGAGGTTTTCAGTTCATCAGAGGATCCATCAAGGTTGTAATGCAAAAAGTATTTTCAGAATCTCAAAGGATGCTCATGTGCAAATTGCTATTTTTAGAAATAGCCACATCTGGTAGTGACAATTTATGCAAGAGCTGAGAGCATGATTTAGGATGCTTTATTTCTTTTAGTTGTTTAGATTAGATTTGCTTTAAGTATCTTTCTTTCTCATTTTTTTTCTGCAGTTTTTGGAAGGTTTACTTAAGAACATTTCTTTTTGGGATAATTAATTATTAATTTTGTTGGGGAGCAACTACCGCTATTACAGATGACTGATAAGCTGGGATTGAAAACACTTAAGATTATGTGATCAAAGAGAGTAAACCATGTTAACCAATCTATCCAAATACATTACAAAAGTAAATGGCACAGTGTGCAAACCATAGTTGGTACACATTGACTCGCCACAAATTCGGGAGACCCAAAATATGTGACTCAGCAAAAACTAGGCAAAAATGGGGCAAAAAATTCAGCAGCTTAATGTAGACACCTAAAATTGTACCATGCATGCGAGCACTAATTTTACTAATTTTTCCTCTTTAAATTAATTAAATAATTTTAAATTGCTTAAATTTCTTTAAAAACACTTATTTTTTTGTAAAATTCGATGACAACGTGCATCCAATGAGTCCATAAATGAGTACAAAAGTGTTTTCTATTGAATTTGATTAAATTGACTACAAATTGAGTACAAAAGCACATGTTGATGCAAAATCCAAATGGTTAAAGCTTTATACAATAGATGGCTGACAACTATTATGAATTTATGATGATTGCCTTTGAAAATCATAATCATAATTCATAAATTACATATCACAAAATACAATATTTGACATCCTCCTCTTCTCTCATCTAGTGAAAACTTGGGGAGAGGTTGAGGTTTTAATCCTTAGAATATTTCCTGGCTCCTTGCTAGGCATAGAAGGTTGTGCTTGTGCCCTACCTTGACCTCCATCATGCTAGTGGATGCCAATGACTCCTCTTCCTCATCAATGTCGTCCAATCCTATAGCTCTTGTTGCATCCACATCCTCGATTGCTTGCATCTCAAAATCAAGAATCCAATCTTCTAAGTAAACAACGGTTGCTGCTTATCCAATAATAATGAGCTCCTTTAATTTGTCCTCAACCCTTCTTGTGTGAAACTAAAAATTGTATTGCACAAAGACAAGGTCATTGAGGCATTTTTGAGTTAATTTTTTCCTCTTCTTCATGTGGATGGCCTCAAACAAACTCCGATTGCACTAGCAACTAGATGCACTACAAGGTTGGCACAAATTGTGGAGCGCTAACCTTGAATATCTGGGGTTGCACCCCAATCTATCCACCAAGAATCTGCAAAAAAAAATATTAAAGAGTTCATAAGCAAACCATATTTCATCAAATTATCAATAATTTGAAATTTGTTACTTGTAAAATGCATGTGACGCAAAGACTCCAATTTTTGTTACGTAGCGACTGAGCAGGTCTTCCTTGAATAGCTAGTTCCAAAGAAAAGAGCTTACCCCTACTAGTCCTATAATTGTGCAATTCTTGCGAATGAGATCTCTACCTCAACCTATAGTATCATCCTCTAAATGTATGTCATGAGGCCCTCCATAACCTCTCCATTAGGATCTGAGAAGCTATCTGAATGGTAAAATCTAGGGTTGAGGAAGTACCCTACTACATGGATGGGTTCGTGAAGTTGATTGTTCCACCTTTGATCAATGATCTCCCAAATGGGATCAAACTTAAGGCTATCCACCTTGCCAAAGTTTCATATTTGGCCCTATCTATGGCCTCATAAGCATACCCCATTCGATTTTAATCCCCATCTACCAAAGAGAGAACCCTAACCAAGCGCTCTGGCACCTACAATTTATAAATACACAAAGATTGAAGCTACAAATTTATAATGAAAGATTAATATAAAAAAATAAAATATTCAATTTGAATTTAATATAAGTTTTGAGGTTACCTTCATGATCTTTGTAGCTCTTTGTGCAAAAATATTATCAAAAAGTGTCCTTGCAACCCTCTCTCCTGTAAGCTTGTTCAAATAAGATGATTCTAGCCTTGCTTGAATCACAAATATCTGCTTCACAACAAACTACTAATACTTGGCAATGTTAGGAAAATTGTTGCGAAACTTGTGACACCTAATGGCACCAACTCTTTCACAGATCTCTCATTAAATTAAAAACCCAAGGGTGAGTGTAAATAAATTTTGTTATATTCCTTGCATTATCCACATCCGGTCTCACCCAATCAAGTTTGACTATGTCCTCCAAAATAACGTCAACGCAATGTGTTGCACAAGGGGTCCAAAAGAGTGTCTCGTGCCTCTGCTCGAGCAATCTCCCAGCCACCACATATCCTACTACATCTTCACTTATGATAGAACATCATTTTTTATGCCCACCTACATAACAACTTCCTCCAGCATTAAACTCAATGTTTCTACATTTTTTACTCTATAAGAGGCATCCATTAATTTCAAAAAAAAATAACTCACCATTTAAAGCTATCAAAAAGTTGATAATGGTGTAGTTCTTTTCGTCCGTACACCCATTTGAAAGAATTAGTCCAACCTTGTGCCATTCTTCTATTCTTCCACTACTAACTATGCCTCTTCAGTTGCATTCATAAGCAACCTCTATTGTCGGTTAATTAAGCATTAAAGTAAGTTGTGTTAGCGTCGGCAATTAACCCGTCAGTTGTCGATAGTTGGCACCGGGTAACTAACCAGACTCCTTTATATTGTATCTGTTTCTAGTCTTTGGACATGCTATTGTAGTCGAACATATTGCTATCATTGTATGTACTGGCTTATTATGAATCAATAGAATACTTGTTAGTTCCATATATTCTGTTACTTCTGTCATTTATGCAATGTCATAACCTGACACCCTATGGGAAAAACATTTGGCGTCGTTGCCTAAGTAAAAACCTGGGAGCAACAGGAAAAGGACGTACTACATGGCACACGGATAATGGGACAACCATTACCAGAAGGAACGAGTGACCCTGACAGAGAACCCGACGAATTGTTCGAGGGGGAAAAGACACTC
Organism: Cryptomeria japonica; assembly: GCF_030272615.1. NCBI lineage: Eukaryota > Viridiplantae > Streptophyta > Pinopsida > Cupressales > Cupressaceae > Cryptomeria > Cryptomeria japonica. The sequence goes on along the minus strand of NC_081409.1, from coordinate 455,991,735 downwards.
ACGAAGGATTTCTCCTGCATCCTACAAGCGGCAATCGAAACACACGTATGGAGGGAAGCCACCGCCAAAAATGTCCCAAAAGATGCTGTGTGGAGTTCGCTCGGAGTAAGCCCCACTGTGAATCGGTTGATGAGCCAACTACCTAACCTTTTGGCACAAGGATTTTTGGCTCTCCAGAACCGAAGGGAAGACATCTACCGAGAGAACCGACGGCAGCAAATTCTATGAGAATTTAGGGAGCGCCAAGAAGAGGAGCGCAATACATGAACTCTGACGGTCAGCGAGAATAAATAAGAACACCCCCATTGTAATGAGTATGTCAGTGACATACATTATGTACGAGGGATGAAGTAATAAAAGTGTTTATTGTTTTGTGCACATGGTGTGTGCTTGTTGTGTACGGAAGTGATTTATGCCCAATATACTAAATAAAGACAAAAATAAAAAGATACAAAGTGACGAATGGGAAGTGGCACAAAGAGCGTTGAATCTCAGACAACAGATAGAACGAAGGCGTAGGCTAAGGCAGCTTGCCGACGAACGACTGGCCGAGGGGTTGCTCGAAGGGAACCCAGGAGGTGTCACAGAGGTTGCGGAGGCGGAGATAGACGGAGAGAATTACACTCTCTACACTGTTGTAGGGTTGCTCGAAGGGAACCTAGAAGAAGTCACGGAGGGTGCCGAAGGAGAACTCTACAGTTCGCCAGAATACCACCATAGGATAAGAAGTCGCGAAGAGTTGGTGGAACAAACAAGGCGAAATCTAAACCTGATCGACTTTACCAAAGACCTCCTAAAGAACTTGTCTATTTCGGAGGACAACCAGAGGGAGACAACCAACCGGAGGGAGATGACCGAAGGTGACGGTACGGCCGAAGGTGCTGAGGGAACACAAGGGTACCGTACGGGAGGCAATTTGTTCGGTTTGGGGTCAGCAACCTTCTCCGGAGGACCCACGAGTGGAGGTTCAGGTGCAGGAAGCGGATGCAGCGAATCACCAGGTACAAGCACACAAGGCATCAGAGAAGCGAGACCCAGCGGTGGGATGGCAAGTAAACAAAAATTGTCAAAGTTCACAGGGGACGGCAAGGAGGACCCCGTACAGCACTGTCGTACATGTGAAACTATTTGGTCCGCCAACGGAGTGACGGACCAGGATGAGTGGGTACAGCAATTCCCAGCCACGTTACGCGGAGTTGCCATAGATTGGCACTCCGATGTTGACAAGCAAAAAGTGGCCACATGGGCCAATCTACAGAAGGAATTCAAGGAGGAGTTTCGGTTGCTCCGTGATGACAATGAAATCGTAGCCAAGATATACAGTACCAAACAAGGTCCCAAGGAGATAGTACAGGCATACAGCCGAAGGCTGAAAGAACTATTGGGTAAAATGGAAAGCCAACCCGCAGATGGGTTGAAGAAACGATGGTTCGTTGAAGGGTTGAAATCCTCCCTACGGAAGAAGATGAAAATTGTACCCCCGACGTCATATGACGACGCCTATAATAGGGCGATGGACCTCAAGAGCGAACACAAAACGTCAAAGAAGAAGAAAAGTAATAAATACTCATCCGACGATGATGAAGAATCTGACGGGGAAAGCAACAGCGGTGGCGAATCGAGCAAAAAGGTGCACGCGCTCCAAAAGGACATGGAACGAATGCTGAAAGAATTCAAAGCCATGAAGGGGAGTACAAGTAAGACTGAAGAAAACAACGTGTGGTGTACGGAGTGTAGGAGTGACGGACACACCAAGGGGTCCTGCCCCAAGAAGGCTTTCTGCGACATTTGTCAGATTGTCGGACATTTGACAAAGGAATGTCCATACAATATGAAAACCAGGAGCCAACAAGTTCTCTTCACGCAAGAGCAGCCGGCCGCCGAAACTTCGCAAACCGCCAACAATAATGCATCATCTAGCGGATACCAGAACAACCGACGAGGGGGGAAGATCAATAATAACAATAAAGGGGCCGGATCCAATATGATGCGAAGGGACGACCAATGATCCAGTGCCGAGCCTACAATCAATGGGGCCACTTTGCCAAGGAATGCACCTCAGAAGAAACTCCACAAAAACTATGCAAATGGTGTGGGCCTGGAGACCACAATGATGGAACTTGCCCAAAGTCGGGAGTGAACCTTCTCAACATTGACAGGACGGAGGAACGGGTATTGGCAATCACACGATCACAGGCAAAGAAGGCCACATACCCGGACCCCTGCACGGAGAAGCAACAGGCGCTGAAGGCGAAGGCTGAAGTGGCGAAGGAAATGTTGGCACAAGGGAACACTCAGGAAGCGGCAAGTACTTCACGCTCTGAGGCTAAGGAAAATATCTATAATCAAATGTTGCAGATTGAAGTACCTGTGAAGATGAAGGACCTCCTGGAAACGATGCCGCAATTACGTACGGTGCAAGTAGCCCCACAGAGTTGGGTGACCCAGAATACGAATGTTCCTGGCGAAACACCAACAGACCCATTGGTGCTGACACCATACAATGGTCGGCACCCGGCGGTGGTAGAAATGGGAATACTTGACACCATTTTGACTGACACCATTGTCGACGGCGGGTCAAGAGTGAATGTGCTTCCGGAAGAAACCTGGAAGAAGCTTGGCAAGCCAACACTATGGTCGTCAACCTTCAACTTACTGGGAGCGGATCAACATGGTATCAAACCTCTTGGAACGCTCATGGCGCAACAAGTGACCATTGGGACACAACCATTTGTCCTCGACTTCGTGGTGATTCCGCTCGCCAAGAAAGGATACGACGCCATTCTTGGCAGAGGGTGATTGGTGGCGGCCAGAGCGAATCACAACTGGAAGCATAACACGTTGTCCATGGAGAAAGTCAAGCGAAAATTTATTATCGACCTGAAAACACAACTCGTGAGTGAAGAACTTGGTTCAGAATCAGAATTGGACGGCGAGGGCGGAGTTGACGAAGGAAAGTACAAAAGGGAACCGGATGAGGAAGGCATCCTGGGAATCCAAGGATGTTCGGAAGATGAGACCGATTCCCTTAATGGGCTCTTCCACTAGCAAATGGAAGACTACAAGCTGCTGTATGGGTGCAACATGTTGGTGGTTGACGAGGAGCCGGACGAAAATGAATTTCCGCCAACATACGGGGAATACATGGAAGGGGATGCTCCTGTCAACGAGACACCAGCACATAGGTTTGACATGACGAAACCAATCCAGTAAGAAGAGTCTGTAAAACCTACAAACCTCGGCACGGAAGCAGAGCCAAGGAGCATCCTGGTTGGCGACGACTGGAATACAGTCCTGAAAACCGTCACGTTTAAAATATTCATGGACGTACAAGGACCTCAAAGGGGTGCCGCCAGAACTGTGCGTACACCAAATTTCACTCGTACCTAGGGTCGTACCTATACAGAAGAGGCTGTACAGAATGAATAAAAACTATGCTGCGAGAGTGAATGATGAAATCGAGCGTATGCTCGAAGCCGGGATTATTTTTAAAGTGCAAACCAGCGAGTGGGTATCGCCCATAGTGATATCCCTTAAAAAGGAGGCAAACCAGATCCAAATCTGCGTTTATTTCAGATGCCTTAACGCGGTCACCATAAAGGACCCGTTTCCAATACCATTTACGGATAGCATCTTGGAGGAAGTGGCCGGTCATGAAATTTATTCATTTATGGATGAATTTTCTGGGTATAACCAGATATCCATTGCCGAAGAGGACAAATTAAAAACGACCTTCATAGTGGAAGATGGCGTGTACGCGTATAACCGAATGTCGTTCAGGTTATGCAACGCGCCAGCGACATTCCAACGGATAATCCTTCACATATTTGACAAGATGTCAGTAGGGAACTTCAAGGCGTTCCTGACGACTGGTCCATCTACAGTAACCAAGATGCACATCTGGCCACACTTGGTGAATGCATGGAGAGATGCAGGCGAGCCCGCCTAGCACTCAATCCCAAAAAATGCAAATTCATGGTGCCTCAAGGGAAGCTGTTAGGACACATAGTGTGTAAGGCAAGAAATGGAGGCACCGGCAGATGTCACGGGAGTCAAATCCTTCCAAGGACATAGGGTATTACAGGCGGTTTATCAAAAATTTTGCTCAAGTATCCTTCCCTCTGGACAAGCTGACGAGGAGAGGTGAATGGTATGCATGGGGGACGGCTCAGGAAGAGGCCTTCCAAGATCTGAAGTCACGGTTGGTAGGTGCGCCAATCCTGACATATCCAAATTGGGACAAAGAGTTCCATGTACACGTCGACGCATCAAATTTTGCCATAGGGGCCACATTGGCGCAGGTTGGCGATCACGGGCTAGATCACTCGGTATACTTTGCGAGCAAACTCCTATCAAAAGCGGAAAAAAACTATAGTACGACAAAGAGGGAAGCCCTGGGGATGGTGTACTCTGTCCAAAAGTTTAGACATTACTTACTGGCCACGCCATTCACATTCTATGTGGACCACCAGGCGTTAATGTCCTGGTGAATAAGCCAATCATTCAAGGGCAAATCAGTCGATGGCTATTGCCACTGCAGGAGTTTACATTTAACATTATTGTACAACCTGGGAAAAGCCATGTGATAGCCAACCGACTATCTAGAATCAAGTCAGGGGAACCGGCGGAAGTAGTAAATGAAGACTTCCCGGACGTCCACTTATTCTGCATTGCCGTCCTTCTTGCCTGGTACACAAGCATCGGGGAATATCTGTCGACATCACAATTCCCTAGAGAGATCCCACCAGGGGAGCGAAGGAAGCTCGTACTAAGGAGTAGGACGTTTCAACTCATTAATGGCCTTTTGTATAAAATGGGACCTGACCAGGTCCTATGGCGATGTGTCCTAGAGGAAGAAAATCAAGGTCTTTTACAGGAAGCACATGAAGGCCTGACAGGAGGGCACATGGGACCCGACACCACGGCCAGGAAAGTTCTATTGGCAAGGCTATGGTGGCCAACACTGCACAATGACGCCCGGGAGTGGGTGACGAGTTGTGACACGTGCCAACAAGCAGGGAGGCCGTTGAAGAGGGATTTTATGCCCCTCAACCCGTCCAATGCCCAGAAACTGTTTGAACGATGGGGGTTGGATTTCATCGAACCTTTGAAGGCAAGTCGATCCTGACGGTGCAAATACATCGTGGTGGCCACAAAATACTTGACCATGTGGGTCGAGGCACGGGCTCTGCCAGACAATTCGGCCGTCAGTACGGCAAGGTTTATCTACGAGCAAATCATTACACGGTACGAGATTCCAATCCAATTGACAAGTGATCGGGGAGGACATTTTGTCAATCACATAATCCGATTACTCACGACGGAGTTCAAGATATTCCACTCCTTATCAAGCCCCTACTATCCTCGGGCAAACGGGCAAGCCGAGGCGACAAACAAAATAATCATCTCTGTGATTTACAGGTCTTGAGGAGTGGAGAAGGAAGATTGGGAGGAACGCTTACCGTCGGTACTGTGGGCGTACCGGACGACGTATAAGGTCACCACATGACAGACCCCCTTCCAATTAATGTTCAGGCAGGAGGCGATGGTGCCAATGGAATTCATGGTGTCGAGTCTTCGGATCGCCATTGACAACAGACTAGGCGACATGGAGAGTCTCCGAGAGCGGTTGTACGCCTTGAACAAATTGGATGAGCGACGAATGATGGCTCAGTGGGCAACAGAGACGGCACAACAGAGGCGAAAAAACGTGGCACGACAAACACCTGCGAAGAATGCAGTTTACTCCCGGACAACTTGTGCTGAAGTTTAACGGACGCAATGAAATAAAGCCTGGCAAGTTCAAGGTAAAGTGGCTGGGTCCATTTCAGGTTTGCGAAGTCGGCGCGAACGGAGCCCTTAAACTGTGGACGCTCGACGGCAAGGAAATAACTGAGGCAGTCAATGGCTCAAAATTGAAGGTTTACCAGGAACGACGGGAAAGCCCAGACCGTCAAAATTGAAAAGCGAAAATAAAAAATAAAAATAAAAAAAATTGACTTCTCCGATGCCTTCGCCCAACTCAAAAGTGTATTGTAGCCCAAAAATAAACTGGGGGTCTGGGGGCAGTGCCCCCAACGGGGTCTGGGGGCAGTGCCCCCAACGAGGTCCGGGGCAACGCCCCAGCGAGGTCGATGGGCAGCATCATTGCCAGATTGACGGAAATCATTGCCAGATCGACGGAAATCATTGCCAGATTGACAAGAAGCATTGCCAAGTACGGAATGTTACACATTAGTACGACCATATTAATACGGATACATTAGTACAGACAAAGACATATTCATACGACATTTTAGTACGTGGTAATTCCGTACAAACCCATACGGACAAAGGCATCAAACGAACTACACAAATCCGTACGGCCACGAACCTAGGCATTTTTCGTACGGAACAATTCCGTACAGCCTCGTACAAACGCAACTCCAGAAAAGAGGAAAGACAATTCCGTACAATCATTGGTGTATGAAAAAGACCGTACGATTCATTGGTACAGGAAAAAAAAGGGGAATCGTAAGATGGCTAATTAATCCATGGGAAAGAGAAAAGTCCATAGGGTTTTGAATTGACGATGTTTTGATCTACAGGTCCATATTCCGTACACCATTGCATTAGGGAAAGAGGTCGAAACTGCCACGCCATACACACTACGGCAGCCATACCACCATACCGTACCACCATAACGGAATTGGCTATACGCATACCCCAGGAAACAAAATTCAGTTGATGGAGCAGGCAACTAGAAAGTTGAAGAAATTAGATTGGCGAAGGAGGCTACAGGAAACTCAAAGAGGACAACACGGAAAGGATTCGATGGGTGATCAGCAGGATGCGAGCCGGGGGAAGGCCGTGGTGCAGGTTGCACGCACGCACAAATTCACGCCGGACACTGTGACGTTTGAGGGACTAGCTAGCAGTACGTGCAAACAATGGTGGGAAACGGCCCTAACCCCAGCTGACATTGAGGTCAAAGTAGCCCTTGCCAAAGCACGTGTCCATGACGCAGTACAAATGCCCATCTTTTCTATTAAGGAATTTGAACCATGCTTGCGCACTATGATCAAAACCTATGATCCAGAGTTGCGTACGTCGTCATTTAAGTTTCAGCATACAGATATCATAGTTTCTTTCAATCCGGATGATTTCGAGAGGGTTTTTGGCATTCCGGATAAAGGGAGAAAGATTGACAAAAATACAACAAAGATGTCCCAAGAACGGAAAACGCAACTGTTAAAAGAAATGTGTCGGGATGACTTGACGACAGCCGACTGGGCAAGGATTCTCACACCACAGGGCAGAGGGTTAAAGAAAACATTACTGAAACCTAGCATCTGGCAGTGCTTGCTCAATTTGATGCAAAGTCGATTAACTGGCGCAAGTAGGGCGTCGGATGCAATGGTACCTATGATTGCACTGATGTAGGGCCTGAAGAAAGGTACTGTATATGATTGGGCGAGTTTGTTGTCGGATAGAGCCCACGATTTCCTGATGCTGAAGCACAAAGTTTTTTACATGTTGTACCATGCCATCGGGTTGTTTTTGGACTCCGTATGAGTACAGGTACCAGCCAATCTGAGAGGGTGGCGACCACGAGACTGCATTGATTCCTTACAGCCAGCTATTTTCTATTGGATAGAGTTGAACGCACTCACGGCTGGTGGAGAGGGTCAGACCAGCAGGAAGAGAAGAAGGCAGGTCCCGGTGGTGGTGTCGACCAGTGACACCGATTCAGGACAGGCAGAGAGTAGTGCAGACGAGAGTGTGGAGTCCGAGGAGACATCGAGGTGTTTCGAAGGGAACACTACTTTCCGACTCTCGAAGCTGGCCGAAGTAGAGGTGGCGACAGGGACCCTTGGTACGGAAGAGGGCGGTTGCGCAATGTCTTTTGGCCAAGTACCACGTGGAACTCGCGGGCTACCAGCAGGGGGTGTGGCACGACCTCCAGGAGAGGGGGTTCGGGCAAGGCAGTTGTTATTCACACCAGCATTCCTGCATGTGGACGGGGAATTGACACCACTTTCCTCGTCTGGGGTGACGACGGGAGTCCTTCCTGGGGTGGCCATTCCAGCAGTCAGGAAGAGGCATCCTTGTCCTATAATGCAGACACCTGCAGTGACCACCACTCCTTGTATTCCAGTGCGCTCACTTGTCACAAAACAGGAAATAGGGACGGAAGGCATGGGGCAGGCAAAGGACAGTGGGGAAGCAATGGAGGACATAAACACATGGTTGGACCGGTATGCCGCCACACCCATAGTTCTGATAGGGCCACCACCTGCTACACCTCGCCATCCTACATAGGCTGAGGTAGTTGATTTGGGGGAGCATCCTACGCAGGTAGAGGTAGTCGAGTTGGTGGAGCATCCTGCAGAGCTGGTTTTGCCCACTAGTGGCAAGGAGGAGATACCTTCACAAATGGGCCTTCAAGGCGGAGGTGTAGGGAGGACCCAACCTACTGCCGTAGCACAATTTTTTGCTGAGATGGAGGGGGCAGTTCAACGGTTGGTAGCCTCCATAGTTGAGGAATCCATTGTTCAGCCAACCTTGGAGAGCCTACGTAAGTTTGCTACTACGGGGGTAGGAGAGGCATTCCAAAGGTGCTTTGAGGCATGGGGATGGCCGACCATAGACCTACCTGAGATGAGAGCAGAGTGGCAATTTCAAGAGGTGGCCGAAGAGAGTCACGTGCAGACTTTGGTGAGACAGATTGAGCAGGCTGTGCGGGATGGCTACTACCGACTCCGAGAGGCTCAAATCCAGGCAGATACAGCTACGGAGCTGGCCACTCGCATCCTATCGTTGGAGACCGAGTTGGCCCAGCAGCAGGCCCGAGCCGACCGTGTGGAGGAGGTTCTGGACACGGTGCAGAGAGAATTGAGCTTTGTGAGAGTAGCACTGGCAGCTGAGTCAAAGATGAGGACCACAGCAGAGACCCGCGTTACCAGCCTTGCGGCAGAGTTGGAGGCGAAGCAAAAGGAGCTCATGGAGGTTGTATTCAGGGTGAAGCGGTCACGGGAGCACCAATTGGTGGTCGAGTGAGACCTTGCTTATCGAACTGATCAGGTGATGCGGTTGCGGGCGCAGTTGGCTTCGACATCAGCGGCCCCTTCTTCAGGTACGCCCTCTTGCCCTCCCCAGTGATTTTTTGTTTTGGGTTTCAGATTTGCTTGTACATCATTCCCATTTTGGTTGTTTGTCGTCCGGAGATGACATTTCTTTTTAGGGGGGATGATGTTGTCGGGTAATTAAGCATTAAGGTAAATTGTGTTAGCGTCGGCAGTTAACCCGTCGGTTGTCGACAGTTGGCACCGGGTAACTGACCAGACTCCTTTATATTGTATCTGTTTCCAGTCTTTGGACATGCTATTGTAGTCGAACATATTGCTATCATTGTATGTACTAGCTTATTATGAATCAATAGAATACTTGTGAGTTCCATATATTTTGTGTACTTTTGTCATTTATGCAATGTCTTAACCTAACACCCTATGGGGAAAACAACCTCCCACTTAATTCTTTCTCAGAAGGTGACTTCTAGCCTTTTCCTGTTACTGTCAATGTGGTTACCAAATTCTCCCAATAAGGACTGCTTGCCACATTGAAGGGAAGGTTATTGAAGTACCAAAGATCAATCCACACCTTATTGCTTGTTGATGCACCTCCATGTTCAATCATGTAGCTTCCAATGACAATTGTGCTATGTAGAAATTGACACTCTATTTGAAGTAGATAAAGCGAACGCCAATGTGCTTCATATGCATGGACCATGAAGGGAGCCCACTAAGCCTTCACATGTTGTATCTTCATTTGTTTTGTTTGCATTTGAGGGCAATGAGCACTAGCTATGGATGCTACTATGCTTGTCGTTGTCTTCTCCCTTTGAAATTTTTTCTCTTCTATGAATGGAAGAAGTGCATTCATCACTCTTTTCATCATTTCTATGCTATTGATACACGGGTTGGCATCACAACAAGTAATACCTACAAGATTGTATTTGAGGTGATCTATGCTTCCATGGTATAGCTTTTAGCATATGATGCAAATAATTGACCTAGGTGTAAATCCACGTATCACACATTTCTAAGTAGATTCTCTAGATCCAACAAGATGAGTGCCTGTAACCGACATTGATCGGGCGAAGTTTGCACCTGAGCCTAATCCAAAAGCCTCTCAATTTTCCATTGCATTTAATAGTAAGCTACAAGTACAAAGTGAAATAACAACATTTTAATTTCATTTTAACATTTAAATAAAAAAAAATTACCCTAAACTCAACATAAATTACTAAATATCAGTATAAAAATTCAAAAGTTTAAATTAGCATGAATTCAATATACCCAATTAATTTTATTCCCAAAAATAAGTTAAAATCAAAAAAATTATTTGCATATTAAAAAAACAATGAATTCCTAAAAAAAAACAGTATAAATGAACAAAAAATGATGATGAATCCAATTTTTTGGAAGTAGATTTAAACATACTAGTAAGTTTTAGAAAATTATGAATAATTTTTAACCTACATGCTATATTTTAGAAGCCAAAATGAATTTAAATGCAGAAGTGAAAAAAAAAAGTTTACTAACCCAAATTTGCCTCCAAATCCTCTTCCGATTAGCTCCAAAGGATGTGTTATGACGTTTTCACACATCGCCCCATTGCAAATGGGGACCTTCACTTTTTTGCTTTGCTTAGGGTTTTTGGTTAGTTGTCTAGGCTTAGTGTCATTCTCTTTGCAGTTAGCCTTTTCTTGTTAGGAGGTTAGGTCCCATTAGTTACCAAGGTTTCCTTTGAAAGCGTGGATAGGTCCTAGGGTTTTGGTATGGCAAAGGTCGGGTTTGAAGAATAGACATCAGAATTGTTTTCAATGCTGTGAAATATTCAAATGATTAAGTGGGGAAACATTAGGCTTATCAAAATTTTGGAGATGAAAATTTGACTAAGATTCTTGCTCAAGGCATGGTCCTAGCACTGTCTTGCTCGTCAAGCGACATTTGTGTGAATGGACCCTAGAGTTGTGCCCATGCTAGAGAGGGAAAAATCATGAGATAACCTATGGCAATGCTAGATAAGTGATCAAAATTTAGAAATTTGGATGAAAATTCAAAAATTTGGCTAAGGCAAAATTTTGCTTAAGTACTGGTCTCTGTATGGGCTTGCTCATGAGGAGTTATTTGTGCAAATGGATGGTGAAAAGCCGCCTTGTTTGTGCAAACAAAGTTCAGTTTGTTGCCACCCTTGTGCAAATGTAGCACAAAATCTCACCAGCTTAGTGCAAATGACCCCCTAAATGCCACCTTAGCAAGTTAACCATTTGTGCATGCAAAGGGATCAAAGCCGCCATGTTTGTACATGCAAGAGCTAAAAAGCCGAAATTGTTGTGCATTGGATGAGAAAAAGGCCGCCATGGTGAAGCTACATTTGTGCAAACAAAGCTCTAAATGCCGACTTTCTTGTGCAAACCAACCCCAAAATACCGACCTTGTTGTGCAAATGAAGCATAAAATACCGCCCAAGACAAAGTTATCAATAATCTAATATTCAAACCGACAAGTATTCAAATAGACTAATAATTCATTCCCTTGTTCAGCGAACTCTAAGTCTTAACAAAATCAGTAAATAAAACCATTTCTAAACCGACAATGGATAGGCACTAATAACTCACGATTCACATAGCAAGAGTATCATCGATTATTGCAAAGGAATCAAGTGAATGGCAGCGATAGCAAGTCAAAAGGTATACGTTATTATCTTATACACAAATCAATAAATCATAAACAACAGAAAACAATTAATGAAAAGGCAATGGATGGTTTACAAGAGACGCCTCTTTTGGGAAGGGGTATCCTTAGCAAATGTCATGACTATCCATCCTTTCTTGAGGATATATATATATATATATATATATTGCAGACCACCAATTGCATGGAGAATCAGATCAAACATTTCCAATAGATATAATCCATACCCAAAGAAATTAACAATAAAGGTACCATTAATACCATAAATAAACATACAAATGTATGGAGCAGAAATAAAGACATATCAATAAAGAGAATAGAATAAGAATAAGCAATCAATCAAATAGAGATTGAATATACATTCATGTATCTATATTGTTGTTGTGACGATTTCACACCGCCCCATTGCAAATGGGGACCCCCACGTTTTTCTGCTTTCTAGGGTAGTTGTAGAGTCGTATAGCTATTAGCTTTTATTTGGAAGAAGTGCAAAGTTGAAAATCAAAAAATTAGCTAAGGCATGAAAATGATCTAGGCTTCCAGTGCGTTCGCACCCCCCTTCCATTGCTTTTGCACCCTCCTTCCAGTATTCTCGCACCCCCCTTCCATTATTCTCGCACCCCCCATCCATTTCTGTCACACCCCCCTTCCATTATTCTCACACCCCCCTTCCATTATTCTTGCACCCCCCTTCCATTATTCTCGCACCCCCCTTCCATTGCTTTCGAGCCCTCCTTCCATTATTCTTGCAGCCCCCTTCCATTACTTTTGCACCCTCCTTCCATTATTCCCTCACCCCCCTTCCATTGCTTTTGCACCCTCCTTCCATTATTTTTGCACCCCCTTCCAGTTTCATCGGCACCCTTTGTCAATCACTGCAAAAAAGTAGGAAGGAAAGCAAGAAATATGATTAAGTCAAGATCGATTCTGGAATGAAAAGGGTGGCAATGTTTTACGATGCAAGATGCAATGAATAAGGAGCCACAATGCATGCGAAGCATTCAATGACACTAAACTTGCACGATGAATGCCATGATTAATGCAAGTGTGATAGAAGACTCAAATGGTGATCAAAATTCATTAAATAAGTAGTCACACAAATGCAATTATTTAAAATCGATCCCTTGTGAGGATGTAAAGTGCGAGGTGAATCATTCAATTCGAGGGAGACAGCTCTATTACCATCAAAGTATTGAAAATCCTAAGTTGGCGATTAAATATTCGAGGGTAAAATTCAATGCATTTCATTAATGATCGACCAAGAGGCATTAAATGAATGTGGCAAGCACGGCAACGATGCATTTGTTAACTTGATGAAAGTAAATGGTGGTATTCCATAATGCAATATTAATCGCACTAAGTGGCTAAGGTTGTAAAAATTTGAAGCCCTATACAAAGACCTTATTGAATCACATTTAGTGACAAGCATTCAATTGATTGAATTCAAGGGTGCAAAGCTCGAATTTGAGATGCAAAGCAATGATCAAGTATGTAATGTAAATGGTGCTTTTTTTTTATTATCTCCCCAGGGCCACGATTTTGAGGCCTCATCATTATTTAAAAATTGCAATCGATATTGAATGAAGGTGGTTAAATGTTGTCATCCCAATCAAGACACATTGAATTCAAATCATCAAAATCGTTGTGATGAGGTATCGAACTACTGAAACGACTATAAGCCCAAATTTGATCATTTCATTTGATCAAATTAAGATCGACATTACACTCACATCTGCTATTCAATCAGCAAATCAATTCCACAATCAAATTAGCTTGATAATGATATGATTTGCCAAATCCATTAAGGAGATTTTTTGTGAAGTTCAGCAATACAACTTTGGAGGTTGGTGGTGTTGTTCAAATCTTGTATGCACAAACGATTTTCAAGACTCGGTGACTCACAGCAATTCATGTTGAAAAGCGACTGGTGACCTTCACTGGTGAGTTTGATCAGCGAACTTACCTTTGGCAAAATCAAATTCATCTTCATGCGATTTAGAGGAAAAGGCGATTCGAAATTTTAGGTAGTGATATAGCAATTTTGACTTGGACGATAGCGATTTGGATCATCAACAGCTGCAGCAAATTCGTTCTCTGATTGTTTGATGTCAACAGTAATCTTGATTGGAGGCTAGCGAATTCATTCCCAAGAGGATCGAATTCATTTCATGGCCATGCAATTTAAGGTGTAAAGAGGTCACCATTTTTATTACATACACAGCAATCTCATTTGAAGATTGACAGAGGTCAGGGATCAGTCAAGGCAACGATTTCATCTAAGATAAGGTGAATTCACATTCACTTAGCGAATGCAAGACTAACATCAGCAACTTGTTTCTGCATTTGGCACTGGATTTATCTTTCATCAAAAGCAGTTACATCTACAGATCAGCAATTAGCCAAAATATATTCATTTGGGGAACTTTCAATTTGGCTAAAAGGTCATCAAAGTTGAATTTTGGTTTATAATAAAGCAATTTGCAGGTGTTAGGTAAAGCTTATTTGGTAATTTCTGTTAAAATTAGAACCAGAAAGCTATAAATACAGATAAAAGAACCTAAGAAAACTTAAGGGAACAAGAAGACAATAAATTATCTTGGGAAAACCCTCCACCTGAGGGTGAAAAACCCAGCCACACCAAAAATAGATTTTATTGAAAGCTCAAAATAAGTACATATCTCTCGCACTTAGAAGACAATCATTTTAACAATGATTGATAATGTTCAAAATAGAATACGACTCTCAGGAAAAAACTGCTTACAAAATACTTGGAAGAAGATGCTAATTGAGTGAATCTTTACATATCAATGTTCACTGCTGTACATAAATGACCATCTCAGAAAATAAGAGCAGATACAAAGTCGGTGCAAAAGATCCTTCAAAGAATATCAATCATCTTCTAAAACGACCCACGGCAAAGAAATAAATAACATATCTCAGGACCCGATAGAGCCAAGAAGAACGCGGAAAGTAAATCATAAAGACCGATGTCAGTTACACACCGACACAAATTACAAACTGGCGAACTTAAGTGAGAGAAAAGAAACGGTTTTCCAGCTAATACAAAGGCCGTGACAACAACAAGGTCTTCGAAGTGCAGTGACAAATGTAGAACAACATCGAAACATTTTCCAGCTTTCACAAACGGTGAAGTGAATCAAATATAGAGCTCGAAAAAAAATTCATAAATACGGCAGGCATGATATCTACTGAAGTTACCATCTTTAACACTCCCTCTTAACGAAGAAGATATCATTAACAAATATTCAAGTCATGGAGTCTCTCAACATGACAATCAACAAAATTTAATCACGGATTCTCTCAACGTGATATCCAAAGAATATGAAAACAACAAAATTTAATCACAGATTCTCTCAACGTGATAAACAAAGAATATGAAAACAACAAAATTTAATCACGGATTCTATCAACATGATAGGCATCATGGATTCACTCAACATGATGTTCACCATGGCTACTCCCATAGGTGAAATAACACAAGCTCTCATCATGGAGTCACTCAACGTGATGTTATCATGGAGTCTCTCAACATGACATCCACTATGGCTACCCCCATAAGTGGAAAGAGCCTCAAAGGCTTTCACCTCAAATTTCTCCATCACTGAGAAAAATACATTACAAGGGATTTCACCTCGAACTTCTCTCTCACAGAGAAGAACTCATTAATCAACATATATATATATATATATATATAATCATTGAAGCTAAGATTCTCTCTCAGCAAGAGCAACATTCTCTACAATACCAAGGTTATCTCAAAATTAACAAAACTTCACTCTAGGAAGTGGCTTGGTAAGAATGTTTGTTGTTTGTTTTTTTGTGCCAATGTATTTGAGCTCCACTGCTTTTCTTTGAACCATATCTCTCAAGTAATGATATTTTATTTCCACATGCTTGGTTCTATCATGAAAAACAAGATTAACCGAAAGCTTCACACAGCTTTGCTTATCACAATGAATCACTGTAGCTTCCAAAGGCTGTCCAAACAATCTTGCAAGCAATTTACGAAGCCACGCTGCTTCTCTAGCTGTTGTAGCCGCAGCAACATATTCAGCTTCTGCTGTACTTTGGGCCACACATGATTGCTTCCTGCTGCACCAGGAAATCATAGCTGAACCTAAGCTAAAACAACAACCGGAAGTGCTCTTCCTGTCAGGTACACATCCTGCCCAGTCTGAATCAGAAAAACCTTGCAATTTCAGACCTCCACAAGAAGTATATTTTAGACCATATCCCACTTTACCATGTACATATCTCAATATATGTTTAGCTACAACAAAATGAATCTGTCTAGGCTCACTCATAAACTGACTGAGAGTGTTAACAGCATAACATATGTCAGGCCTTGTGTTGACGAAATACATCAAAGATCCAAACAATTGCCTATACATAGAAGGATCAACTAAATCTGAACTAGCTGCAACATCATGTAACTTTTTCAGATTTGCTTCCATGGGAGTTGTCATAGACTTACAATCTAACATACCAAATCTTTTCAAAATGTCAATGGCATATTTCCCTTGATTCAAAATGATTTCATTTGGTCTTTGCCACACTTCTAGACCAAGAAAATAATGCATCAAACCAAGATCTTTCATCTCAAATTCAGTAGATAACTCTTTCTTACATCTAGCAATGAGATCATCCTCTCCAGTAAGAAATAAATCATCAACATATAGAACTAAAATTAAAGTTTTACCATCAATTACCTTTAAATAGATATTTGAATCTGCATCATTTTTTAGAAAACCCAAGCTCAACAAATACCGATCAATTATTTCATACCAAGCACAAGGAGCTTGCTTAAGGCCATACAAGGCCTTTTTCAGTCTGCATGCATGTATTCTTTCTTATGAATCATAAATCCATCTAGCTGCTCAATAAAAACTTCTTCTTCAATTACGCCATTCAAGAATGTTGTCTTTACATCCATCTGATGCAATTTCCACCCTTTAACAACTGCAATAGCAATAATGGTTCTGATAGAAGTATAACGTGCTACAGATGCAGAAGTCTCTTCATAGTCTATGCCTACCTTTTGTGAAAAACCTCTAGCTACAAATCTAGCCTTATATTTTTCTACACTCCCATCAGCTACATGTTTAATTTTAAACAGCCACTTAGAGGAAACAACAGATTTACCTTTGGGCCTTGGAACAATATCCCACACATCATTTTTGATAATGGATTGATACTCCACCATAATGGCATCCTTCCACAATTGCTGATTTGAGGCTTCTTCAAAATTAGAAGGCTCGGATGCTAAAAAGTGACTCATCAAAGCTACATATCCTGCAAACTTATGAGGCCTTTTACTCTCTCTAAAGGTGCCACGAGGGGTTGCATATTTTTCAGCCTCTTCCATGGTGTTTCGAGCCCACAGAGGTCTTTTCTTATTAGCTGGAATATTACTGATACCTGCAGAAGTATCTATAGAGTCAATTGGATCAGCAGAGTCTTCTAAATCTGTATTCTCCCTCTGAATCTCTAAAGGTGAATCCGGATCAGCCATATATATATATCTTGAGGAGGCTCAAAGTCTTCTCTATCAGATTCCATTTAAAACTCTTTGGATTTCTTGCAAGCTACGTCTTCATCAAAAGACACATCCCTGTTGATTTCAATTTGCTTTTGACCTGGAATGTAGATTCTATATGCTTTTGAAGATTCACTATAACCAACAAAGATGCCTTTCTTTCCTGAAGGTTCTAACTTAGTTCTTTTCTCTTTTGGAACATGAAAATAGACAGGACATCCAAAAATCCTGAGGTGACTAATGTCAGGTTTAATACCTGAAAAAGCTTCTTCTGGAGTTATGCTTTCTAGAATTTGATGACTACGAATCTGAATGTATGCTGCTGTCCTGCAAGCTTCTGCCCATAAAAATGTTTGAAGACTTTGATCATGGATCATAGCCTTCGTTGCCTCAACAATTGTCATGTTCTTTCTTTCAGCTACACCATTTTGTTGAGGATTATAAGGGACACAGAACTCCCTCGTAATCCCAACTTCAACACAAAAGTTATGAAATAAACCAGAAACATATTCTCCCCCATTATCAAATCCTAGAATCTTTATCTTCTTGTTAGACAAATTTTCAACAAGTGTTTTAAACTCTTTAAATCTGGATAGCACTTCATCAGATACTTTAGACTTGAGAAAAAAAAATCCAACACTTACGAGAAAAGTCATCAATGAAGGTAACATAATACCAAAATCCACTAAGGGAAGCAACTGACATAGGGCCACACAAATAAGAGTGAATTAACTCTAGGATATCCTTTGCTCTATTTTCACTACTTAAAAAAGTACTCTTAACATTCTTACCTAGAGCACATCCCTTGCAGATGCCTTCATGGTTTTGATTCAGCTTTGGAAGACCAACAACTACCTTCTCCATTGAAGATAAAGTTCTGAAATTTAGATGACCAAATCTTTTATGCCACAGCTCACTTGAGCTTGTAGAATCATGAGCTAAAGCTTGAATAGGACGAGCTGAAAGCTTGTAAAGACTGTCATGACAAACACCAATTTCACGTGCAGATTGAATGCGGGTATTCTTCTTTCATGCAAGAACTTTTCCATCAACAAAAGCAACATGATACCCCTTTTCTTCTAATGCTGAAATAGAAATCAGATTCCTTTTAATACCAAGAACAAAAAGAATATCGCTCAGAAGAAGAGGAATACCAGAATTCAACTGAAAAGAAGTAGAACCAACACCCTTTACAGAATAACATGCATCATCACCAATGATAACTTGAAGATGTGAATCTTTTTCCTTCAAGTTGGAGACGTGTTCACGATAACCAGTGATATGGCGGGAAGCTCCACTATCAATCAGCCATGTATCACTGTTAGTAGGAATATTACTGGAGAGAGCAGAAATAAATAAGAACCCCTCTGAATTTTCACTAGACTCTCTATGAGGAGAAACATTTTCAACATTTGTTGCAGCAGCTTGAGGCTTGGGTTTTGAAGGATATTCTCTAGCAAAATGATCAAATTTGTCACATCTGAAGCATTGAACCCTAGAGAGATCCTTTCTTTTCTTAGATTCGGGAGCTGAATCAAAATTTCTATCTCTATTCCTTTTGAAGTTTCCTTTCCTTCCTCTTCTTTTAGACGAATGGGCAGCAAGAACATGATGAGATTTACGTCCAATTCCTCTTGCCTCCAATCTGCATTCCTCTTGAATTCAATCAGCTCTCAAACGATCAAACTTGGGTAATTCATTTCTTCCACTAATACCTTGAATGAAGGATTCCCAAGAGTGATGAAGACCATTCATGGCCAGAACAAGATCTTTATCCTCAATAGAATCACCAATAGCATTGAGCTGATCCTTTAATTCAATAATCTTCACAAAGAAAGAAACAACAGATTCACCTCTAGCCATTTTGATATGGAGTTGACGTCTCAATGCTAGAGCTCTACTAGTACTGTTGAATTCATACAAGCTTTGAAGACACTTGAACATCTCTTTGGCTGAATTCAACTTGGATATAACAGGTACTAGATGATCCTTGACAGAATCAATTAGTATTTTTCTAGCCATGAGATTATTCTTCCTCCATTGAACTTTCTCGGTGTCATCTGAAGGTTCATCTACAATAGACTTCACATAGTTAAGAAGATCATTCTCTTCTAGCACAATAAAAATCCTGAATTTCCATGAAGTGTAATTGGCTGCACCATTCACCATGATGAAAAACTTGAAATAAACAGACTACAGCTCCAAACAAGGAGAATTTCAAAACTAAGCAATCCGATTCGGGATCTTATCTTTATACCCGCTCTGATACCATGTTAAAATTAGAACCAGAAAGCTATAAATACAGATAAAAGAGCCTAAGAAAACTTAGAGGAACAAGAAGACAACAAATTATCCTGGGAAAACCCTCCACCTGAGGGTGAAAAACCCAACCACACCAAAAATAGATTTTATTGAAAGCTCAAAATAAGTACATAACTCTCGCACTTAGAAGACAATCATTTTAACAATGATTGATAATGTTCAAAATAGAATGACACTAAGAAAAAACTGCTTACAAAATACTTGGAAGAAGATGCTAATAGAGTGAATCTTCACACATCAATGTTCATTGCTGTACATAAATGACCATCTCAGAAAATAAGAGCAGATACAAAGTCGCTGCAAAAGATCCTTCACAGAATATCGATCATCTTCTAAAATGACCCACGGCAAAGGAATAAATAACATATCTCAAGACCCAATAGAGCCAAGAAGAAGAAGGCAGAAAGTAAATCATAAAGACCGATGTCAGTTACACACCGACACACATTACAAACTAGCGTACTTAAGTGAGAGAAAAGAAACGGTTTTCCAGCTAATACAGAGGCGGTGACAGCAACAAGGTCTTCGAAGTGCAGTGACAGATGTAGAACAACATCGAAACATTTTCCAGCTTTCACAAACGGTGAAGTGAATCAAATATAGAGCTCGAAAAAAAATCCGTAAATATGGCAAGCATGATATCTGCTGAAGTAACCATCTTTAACAATTTCCTTATAAAATCATACCATCTATGATGCTAATCTAGTTTCTTGTCCATCAATTTCATATTATCCTGATTGTGAGGGACATTTTTTTTGTATTTGATCATCTCAAGAAATTATTATTGACTTAGAATGGTCTTGATCAATCAAGGATTGGATATGCAACCTAGGGTTTTATGCCATATTGAAAGATTTTGGTGAATTATTATTTTACCCTAGGAGGTTGATTCTTATTTACAAACCAATGTCATGAAACTAACTTGGCCAACTCTCACATGTACAAGAAGACTACAGGCAAGACAAGGTCTAATACAAACAATCAACATCAAGCATTCAAAGATGAAATTTTCACAATCTTGAATTTCCTTCAGAAATCCAAAAATCATTACCAATATAGGCAAAAAGAAGCTCAAGAATGCAACTGATCAAGACAAGCGATAATTTCAGAAGAGTTAATCAAAGTTAGAAGATCAACTTGAGCAAACTCATCATCGTATCAAAACCTTGATAATGTTGAGTATCAAGAGATATGCCTCATTCATTCACATGCTTGTGATGAGTTACAAAGATCAAGGAAGATGAGGTGGTGCCTAGTCATCATTTATCCAATCACATCATTTCATGATAAGGCCTCCAGATTCAATGAACCTGACTCATCTATCAAAAGAAGATAACTACCACGGGCACAAAGTTCGATGTACCTACCACCACTATCTATTGGTCAAATTTTTAAGGAACGACATGTGTCCCATCAATTGTGATTTTGTCATTGGTCAAGCATTAAATGCTTTGCAATGGGTGTAACATACCCTAATTAGGGTTTCTATCTTTCGATCTTGGTCATTGATTGTGAATCGATCTGAGCCATTAAATGTAATGAGAGAACTATATAAGGCTCCACTTCTTCATTTGTAAAGGTTAATAGCGAATAGTCAATGGCAGTAGTTCAAGAACAGTTAGCAGTTAAAGTTAGAGTAGAAAGAGAAGGCAAAGATTTTTGCCAAGACATTGTTGCAAAAGACATGTAAACTTCATTGAAGATATGGTGAAATTGATATGTTGATTCAACAATTTGCATGGTCTCTACTTCCAAATTTGATTTTCATGTTGTTAGATGAATGGAAGACTTTGTGTATGATCAATGGTGAAATCCGTATGTCCATACTACTAACACCTTGCCGATGGTAAAGTGCCTTGCGTAGTCAACTGGAATCATTCAGCCAAAGCTTAACTTCAATTATCGCTTCTTCATTGATATGCATCAACTTGATGGTGTCTATGCTTGTGGTGATGATTTGAAAATCATAAAGCTATCCTTAAGAGATTGCACTAGCCTTGTAGAGATGTTCATAGCATGTCGAAGCAAGACTGAATTTCACCAAAGATTGTCCTTTGCTCTTACATTCCTTGAGTTGCAGAATATCTGGTATGCAACATGATTAAGTACACTATCTAAATGTGTAGTTCCTTACGTATCATAGACATGATCATTAATAGGAACAACTAATCTGCATGGTCTCTTATACTGTTGATTAAATCTATTTATTGTTTCCCTACAAACAATCATTGCATGGGTAAGATAAGAGACATGACTGCGAGAGGCAACAGACTGGTTCCCATGAATTAAGTAGGCCACCCCAAGTGGATGGAATTGTCTTGGTTGGATGTTCCTACCACTTATGGGCCAAGGGGTCAATTTGTTTTGGTTGGATGTTCTACGCCCTTGGGCTTAATTGTGTTGAACGATATTTAGGAACCCTTTGTGTTATTCTCTCCAATCCCCATGATGGTTGGTTGTGGGAAGTGAAGGAACCTCAATAGGGAGGGCAGATACAGATTACCCTTTTTAGTACACCAACCCAAGTTGGATGGAATTGTCTTGGTTGGATGTTCTTACCGCTTGTGGGCCAAGAGGTCGAGCTGTCTTGGTTGGATGCTTTGCACCCTTGGGCTTAGTTGTGGAGAACGTTGCAGGTGCTTTATTGTGGAGCCATGATTCAAAGAGTAGATACAGATTCCCCATCTAAGTAGACCACCCCAAGTTCGATGGACAAGAATTCCTACCATTTGTGGGCCAACGGGTCGAGTTGTCTTGGTTCGACACTCTGCACCCTTGGGCCTAGTTGCAGCGAATGGTTTCAGGCATTGAACTATGCTTTCCTCTCAATTCCCAACAATGGTTGATTCTTGGAAATGCAACTATAGATTAGATCTCAATGTGTGATGTTATTTAACTTAGATATCTATTTGATTGTTAATGTGATTGATTGTATATGCATTTATATGTTATTGGATTTCTATCTGTTAAAGAAATAATTGATCTTATGAATTATATTTCAAATGTTGACTTAAATTACTGCAAGGTTTAAACCAAAGTTTATGTTGGAAAGGAAATTATTAATTGGTAAGTTGTATTTTAATGGACTGTATTTCTCATTTTAATTGAACTTGTGATTTTAGGGCAAGATTTAGGAACATCCCCAAAAGGGAACATTACAATTGGTATCAGAGCATTGATCCTGCTAGCCTACAAGGAAAATGATGAATTCGGTTTAAAATAATAGTTCAAACTTCAAAGTCTATAATGATCATATGAAATGATAGTGTTATATGTTTTTAAAGTGACAGTCATATCACATTTATAACAGTTACCGACATACTTTTTAAGAATTGATTATATTTGGACTCTTATATTGCAAAGTGACAACAGCAAATGAAACCAAGAGAGCCAAATGGTTCATGGCATGGCAGTATCGTTCCCTATTGAAGAGGACAGTCATCCCTAGGTTGAATAGGGAAAAGCACATTCACACGGTTTTTGTGTTCACCAAAATTATGTCCAACACAATGAAAATATATGATTATTATTCTATAATCCTTCTAGACTTGGTGAAGCCAGACTATTAGGAGAAACTCAAGATGAGTTAATAAGGAGCTTTTGGTGTTGAGGTACATTTAGCAGTTGCTACACTCTTATTTCCTCAAGATCTGGAAACAATACATCCAACCAATAAGAAATGGATCTTAGCAGTAATACTTGAAAAATGTCAACTCGAAATCACTCCATATAACCCCCAAGGTTCCTCTGACAAATGAAGGGAAAACATCTTCATAAAACATTACATGGATGTGTGTCATGCTTCTAATCCTCAACTTAATATGTGGAAGACTCCTCTTAAATTTCAAACCTTGCCAATTCCCAAATTGGTTATAATTCACATTCGAATTAAAGGTAAACACGCACATATTCAATCTGCAAATATCAGAGTACCGCAGCGGAAGATGAGGTACAAATTAAACGACCAAAAGGAGTAGAAGTTGCATACATCACACTCTTTTCTATTTGGGTCATCTTGAACACTCTCCATGATCATTGCTTGGGGGACAAGCAATCTGGGGAAGGGCGGATTGTCATGCCCCTGCCATAAAAAAAGGAAAAATAAGATCGGACGTGCAGAACATTCTCTTAAGACGACACAATAATCTAATATTCAAACCGGCAACCATTCAAAGGGACTAACAACTCATTCCCTTGGTCAGCGAACACTTAAGTCTTAACAAAATCAGTAAACAAAACCATTTCTAAAGCCATGATGGATAGGCACTAATCCCTCATGATTCACACAGCAAGAGTATCACTAATTATTGCAAAGGAATCAAGTGAATGGCACCGATAGCAAGTCAAAAGGTATCGGTTATTAACTTAAACACAAATCAATAAATCATAGATTCATAAACAGCAGTGATTTATTACTGAAAAGGCAATGGATGGTTTACAAGAGATGCCTCTTTTGGGAGGGGGTATCCTTGGCAAAGTTCATCACTATCCTTCCTTTCTTGAGGATATATATATGGCAGACCACCAATTGCATAGAAAATCAGATCAGACATTCTAATAGATATAATCCGCACACAGAGAATTAACAAGAAAGGTAATATGAATACCATACATACACATACAGATGTATGGACCAGAAATAAAGATATATCAATTAAGAGAATAGAATAAGAATAAGCAATTGATCAACTGGAGATTGAATATACATTCACATATCTATATTGCTCTCAGCAAGGACTGGCATTTTAATATTTTACACTCAGCAGAGACTGCTAGTGAAGTAGCAGAATATCTGTTATGCGAACATGTTTAGGTGCATTGTCTAAATAACTGGTATGCAACTTGATTAAGCACACCATCTAAATGTGTAGTTTCTTACGTATCATATACATGAATCATGATCATTAATAGGAATAGCTAATCTGCTTAGTCTCGTATACTGTTCCTTAAATCTATTTATTGTTTCCCTACAAACAATCATTGCATGGGTGAGATAAGAGACATGACTGGGAGAGGCAGCAGACTGGTTCCCACGAATTAATTAGGCCACCCCAAGTGGATGGAATTCTCTTGGTTGGATGTTCCTGCAACTTGCAAGCCAAGGGGCTGAATGGTTTTGGTTGGATGTACCGCACATTTTGGCTTAATTGCATTAAACAATCTCCGGGCACCCTTTGTATTAGTCTCTCGAATCCCCATGATGGTTGGTTGTGGGAAGTGAAGGAACCTCAATAGGGAGGGCAGATACGGATTCCCCTTCTAACTACACCAACCCAAGTTGGATGGAATTGTCTTGGTTGGATGTTCCTGCCACTTGTGGGCCAAGCGGTTAAGTTGTCCTAGTTGTATGCTCCGCGCCCTTAGGCTTAGTTGTGGGGAACATTCCGAGTGCCTTATTGTGCAGCCATGATTTAGAGAGAAAATATGGTATCCACATCTAAGTAGACCAAGTTGGATGGATGCGAGTTGCTGTCACTTGTGGGCCGAGGGGTCAAGTTGTCTTGGTTGGATGCTCCACGCCCTTGAGCTTAGTTGTGGCAAATGGTTTTGAGCACTCAATCGTGCTTTTCTCTCAATTCCCTATAATGGTTGATTCTTGGAAATACAACTATAGATTAGATCCAAATGAGTGATGTTATTTAACTTAGATATCTATTTGATTGTCAATGTGATTGATTATATATGCATTTAAATGTTAATGGATTCCTAATCCTTGTGCAAATAATTGGTTTTATGAATTATATTTCAAATGTTGACTAGCATTATTGTAGGGTTTAAACCAAAGCTTATGTTGGAAAGGAAATTATTAATTGGTAGGTTGTATTTTAATGGACTATATTTCTTATTTTAATTTAACTTGTGATTTTAGGGCAAGATATAGGAACATCCACAAAAGGGGACATTACAATTGGTATCAAACCATTGATCCTGCCAACATACAAGGAAAATGATAAACGCAGTTTAAAAATAATAGTTCTAACTTCAAAGTCTATAATGATCATATAAAATAATAGTGATATATATTTTTCAAGTGACAGACATACCACATTTATAACAGCTACTGACATACTTTATAAGAATCAATTGTAATTGGTCTCTTATATTTCAAAGTGACAAGGGTAAATGAGAACCAAGAGAGACAAATGGTTCATGACATGGCAGTATTGTTCCCTATTGAACTATAGTTTCCCACCCATCCGATACTATAGTCCCACCCAACAATAACTATTCCCTATGCACCAATTATATTGCCGCTTACTCGCCGTTATTCTAGCGGGCTCCCTACTATTTTATAGGCCCTAAAATTCTATGGAGTGTGGGCCCCCCTTAATTAATGTACGCCTGCTAACCCTTCCCCTACAATTCGGTTGGGGGTAGTGGGGGAGGTAGATCAAATTGTGGGGGTAGATAGTGATCACAAGGTTGAATAGGGAAAAGCACATTCACACGGTTTTTGTGTTCCTCAAAATTATGTCCAACACAATACCGCTTACCTTTAGGATATTAATCCATCTTTGGGTTCCAACTATTTTCATTAAACAAATTGACATCAATTTTAAACTTTCTGCAATTAAGAATATTATGTCACTATCAAAATCTGTGGTTATTATTCTATAATCCTTCTAGACTTGGTGAAGCCAAACTATTAGGAGAAACTCAAGATGAGTTGATAAGGAGCTTGTGGTGTTGATGAGCACATTTAGTGGTTGCTACACCCTTATTTCCTCAAGGTCTGGAAACAATTTATCCAACTGATAAAAAATGGATCTCAGCAGTAAAACTTGAAATATGTCAACTTGGAATCTCTCCATAGAACCCCTAAGGTTCCTCCAACAAATGAAGAGAAAACATCTTCATAGAACATTACATGGATGTGTGTCTTGCTTCTAATCCTCATCTTAATATGTGGAAGACTCCTCTTAAATTTCAAACCTTTGTTAGAAGCTTGAGCTTGTATGGTTGTCATTGATGTCAAACCTGATTATCCGGATGGATGATTGATCCGGATATGCTTTGGTTGTTACAATTGTGCTTTGTGTTGCAGGTTGAGTTTAGTACTTTTGGTGTTGGTTGTGGCATTTTGTTTTGGATAGTTATCTTTGTTCTATGGAAGGGAGTGTGTCTATCAAAATGATCCGAGAAGCTTTTGGTGCCCTCCGGATGTGTTGCAGATTGTGTTGCGGTCTAGTGGACGTTGTTTCATGGCATGCGTAGTATTCTCAATATGTTTCTCGGATCATTTCTTTGTTCCGCAAGAGAGCTTTGTTGATTTATGTTCGGGATATTCAATTATGTTGTGATTCAACATATCCAATTAAGTTATGTTAATCGGATCATATTCTTTTGGTCCAGATATGAATTGGAAGTTGTATTGGAATGTTATTATGGGTCTCACTCTGGCATGTGTAGATCCGCATGGAGTATTTTGAATCGGAAGATGTTTTGTGGTCGACAGATTGCTATATCTGCACGTTACGTTCGGTAACGACTTCGGAGAATGTATTAGCGTGTGCGGTTCATTGAATTAATCTTGGAAGGATGTGTTGTAATATGTTTTGGTTCCCTCTTTCTCCTAGACTGGACAGTTTTGAGTAGTTATGGTCCGGGGGGCTTATTTTGTGTAATATTGCTTATTTTCAGCCAATTAGGAAGCATCATGGAATCTATTTTACTTTGTTTTAGTTGCAAGTCTTAATCATATAAACTTCACTTGTGAGAGAAGAACCTTTCAAGTCTTGTGCTCATCCTCTAAGAACCAAAAAGATAGGGCAAACCTTGTTTCAGTTATTACATTTATTCAACTTCATTGAAAATATTGTAAATTGTACATACATGTATATCTTGTTTATATCTTAGAGTTTTAGATAGTGTTAGTTTTCAAGGAGCTTCCCCTACGAATTTGAAGAAAGGTTTATCATGTTTTGTTGTCTTGAAAATGACAAATTAAAACATTAACAAACTACAATTTTAGATTTCTACTATAGCTACAATCCAATCTTCCCCTCCTTTTCGTAGAATGGTTGCTAACAACCAACCTAACTGGCCAGTGACTATAATGATCTCCTTGAAGCAACCCAGCATTCCCTTTCCTGCCATCCCTCTAATAATTTCTCTAATAAGATCCTTGTGGATACTACAGCTCAACAACATGCCATAGCTATCATGAATGTTCCTCATAATCCTCCTTTGGTCAAGAAACAATAGCAACTTGTGTCTTTTAGCTGCTGACAAGTGCTACCACCTTAGCTTCAAATTAACACTTATTGAAGGTCTTAGTGCATGATATGCCCCAAGTGTTCATTGCCTTGAGTGGCTCAATATTGTTTGATGCTCCTGACTCTATGATGCAGTTATTCATTTTGTAGCCTCCTATATAGAGAGATAGATAGAAAGGCTTGGGCTTTTCTTCAGTCAAAATAAATGACTCGATTAGAGTATGTCACGTGGAAGGGAGAACAGAAGGATCTTCATGTACATACCTTATTACAATCTAATCTAGTTGACCAGGCTGATCTTGGAAATACTCAAGCTAAGAAATTTGCACTTTGGTCTTCATAATAAATTCCACAATATCAAAGTTTGCCAAAGATGGATTACCTAGTTCAGCTTGGGATGCTTGAATTGGCTATACTGGGATTACAACATCATAAGGGACTGGTTTTCACGTAGATGGATGTGAAACTTATTCAGTTGCTTTCTCTTTTCCCTCCATCTTTTCTTACTCCCCTTCTTTTGCTTGTGATTGAATTTTATTTGGGTCTCACCGGGGTTGTGGATCATCGTGATCTGAGTTAGGCGATCAGGACTGAATTTATTATTATGGTTGTTGATTAAAGTTGATTTATTGCTACTGTTTGCCTGAGTTTGGGTCTTAATTATTGCAGAATTCTATAGATCTAATTGTGGAAAACTAGTGATGATCGCTATAATTTCTGGAATAATATATATTAGCAGCTGTTATTCAGTCTTTTTATACTGCTGATAGCGCATCGCTGATTATTGCTGGCGACTGATTGATGCATAAATCATTGGATAATTGCTGATATTTTGCAATCTGAAGACAGCTCTGTTTAGGAGATTGGGTCTGCTGAACATTGATCTAATGTTAAGCCGCTAATGCTGACTTTAAGCTATAGGATCAATAAAATATAGATATATTGCTGAATTACAGTATAACATTTGATTCTCTAGGGTTTGATTTAGCTGTTTACATCACTTTGGAATTATTTTAAATTTAGCAGCCGACTACTTACTTTCCAGCATTGAGTTTTCAGTTTCTCATAAACCAGAAAATATGAAGAAAAAACATCATATATTTTTCCAAAAATCAAATTTCACCTTCAATTGCATATCCACAAATATTATAAAAATTGCAAATTGTTTAACATCCTAATTTAGGGATGCTAAAGGTGGTGCAGAAGAAATCTGTAACACCTAACAAGAGTATAGATGGACAAAGAGGTGCTGAGCAACAAGTGGAGAATATTCCCAACATTCAGTACTGCTTTCTCTATGAACTTTGAAATGTGAGCTCCAATCTTCATATTCGCGTCATCATAACCCTGCATACTTGTTCTTTCATGTGTCTTTTTCTGATAAATTCATTTTATTGCACCAAACATTTCACTTTCCTCTCATTACTTTTTAGTTAATGGCCATGATAATGAAAATGCTTACGAGTTTGACTAAAAATTTTTGGATATGACTTATTATTTCTTTTCTTTCCCACATGCAACATCTCATTTTTGAAAAATGATTGCTCAAATAATCAGATTACTTTATTCAATTGTAGAGCCGTTTAAATAGGCGATTACAAACGGTGATGTTTCTAAAAAAGGAAACAACCGCTCCTAAAAAATAGAAGCCAAAAATAGAAAACTAAATAAAGCAAAAAATACTCTAATGACCATTAAAATACTAATTAAATATTCTAATACCCTCCCTTAATTGTAAAATTCGGGAACTATGTTTGGTTTCAAAAAGACTCAAATGCAGAATACACGCATGAAGTTCAACACAGCAGATGGAATACTTTAAACAATTTATCGTTTTATTACACAAATCGCGATTGCTGATTAACAAAATATTTACCAGCAGGAAATTGAAATATCTCTATTCAAAACATTTGATAACATTTGCTGAAATATTGCATCAATAGAATGAGTGAGGAATTTCTTTTGGGGCACCTGATAGATTCGCAGTGAATTCCGTAGTTCTTCTGCGTGGAGCCAATCATATTGCAAATTATCAGTTGAGACTCTTCAACACGATAAATTCTTCTTCCTTCAATTCCTGGAGTCCCACTACTCTTCCTCAGCAATACGGCATCATAATATTCATCATCTTCCACAGAAAGATTTCCTGGCATGGCGTCGCGTCCTTATTGAGTGGCCATCCCTTTGTTGAACACCCTCACAGTTTCGGATCGCGGAGAATGAAGCGCATCTGTTACACGCCTTTGCAGATACAACATGTGGGTTACAGCACAGAATGCAGGGAATGCGGGTATAGCATCTAGTGGTATTCGGGAGGAAGGGAGACGCCCAATAGTCTGTCGCTTCTACGTGGTTCAGGGTCTACACCATGTGCAACTTCGACAGTGGCGTTTCAGAATTCCAACTCGGCTCTCTTCAAAGACTCTTGCAACCAATAGGCCAGTGGTTAACTAGCGAAATGTATCAATTCACTGTGCAATTTCGCACTACGCAACTCATTTCATATTCTACCATGAATGTCTCCTGCGCTGCCATCTTTTTATGCGAAATAAGTTGGTTAATTTCCCGTAGGAAACTACTTTCAACATTTAAGAGTAATCTCCGTGTTTGTCACTTATTCAAAAAGTATTAATAATATTATTTTATTTACCAAAGGATTAATAATATTAATTATTTATATTAATCTATTGTTAAGAAATTAATATAAATAATTAATATTGTTTCAGTTTACTTTTATGTAACTCAATTAATAGGGAACATTACATTAATGGTCATTCCATCTACTAACTACCCTACAGAAGACACTGCAGGTCTCTCGATCACAAATGGAAAGAACACTCTGCTACAAAGTGTAAATGATCAAGAATACCAGAATCCATCCAACATGATGTTGGGTAACGAAACTGAAACCTGAAACCACGATTTTAAGGGAAAAAATCGGCAAACCCTCCAAAATTGAAGAAAAAAATCAACCAAAAAATAAACCCCTAAAACAATGTTTGAGGAAAAAATCGAACAAAACCCTAAAACGTCACGCGGTAAAAACCCCGAACATCACGCGGTAAAACACCAGTCATCATGCGGCAAAACACCAGACATCACGTGGTAAAACATTAGACATCACGCGGTAAAACATCACACATCATGCAGCAAAACACCAGACATCACGTGGCAAGACACCAGCCATCGCGTGGTAAAACAACACCCTGATTTTTGAGGAAAAATCAAGCAAAACCCTCCCATGATTTTTTGTGGAGAAAAATCAGAAAACCCATCCGATGACAAAATCAAAAAGCATAGAAGGTTGACTCCTCCTTCTCTTCAGAACACTCTGCAACATGAGCCTGCACCTACTCCTGAGACCCTCCCTGATTGGACTTCTGATTAGCCAACCTCTTTCTGCAGAACTTCTGGATATGCCCAGGTCCACCACAATAGTGACATGTGAATCTCTACGTGAACCCCTCAAAGGTGCGCTGCCCTTTCTGCTGAGTGTACTCGCCTTTGCCCTTGTCCTTGGCAATAAACGCTTGTTCCACACCAATACTGTTACTACCAAACTGCTGCTTCCATCTATCTTGCTGCAAAAGCTTGCTACAAAGATCAGGAAACTTCAAATCAACACTAGTAGAAGAGATATTGAGCGTGTCAATGAAATGCTCGTAAGAGCGGGGTAGGCTTTTCCGCGTGATCACTACCATATCCTCTTCTTCCATGGTTTGGCCAATAGCTTCCAGGTGGTCACGGATCTCCTTGATCTTCGTAAGATGTTCCTTGATAAAAATATTTTCATCCATCATGATATAAAACAGCATATTCTTCAGAAAGAAAGTGCGGCTCTTGTCGGACGTTTCATGAAGACCCTTCAAGAGATCCCAAATCTCTTTAGTTGTTTTCCTTGAAGGCACCTGAGGGAGTTGATCATTTGTGACAGATAACTTGATAAGCATGACAGCCTCTCGATTCTTTGCATCATGTTTATCTTGGTCTTCACTTGGTGATTTAGGATGAGAATCCTTGCCCAAAACAATCTGATCAAGGCAACGATACTCAAAAATTGAGAGCATCCTCTGCTTCCAAGTATTATAGTTCTGGCCGTTGAACTTCTGATTGCTCTCCAACAAGACATTTGTCAATGATGCCATCCCTCCTATTTCTTATGCACGAAAAACGAGGTCAAACTAAAAATTAAAAAAAATCTGATTTTTCTGTCAAAAAACAATCAAAAACCTTTAGAAGGTGATGGAACCCAAGAAATGAACCCACAAATGTTTATGAAAACCTAGAAATTTTCAAAAACACCCAAAAAGTTTTGTTGAAAGCCCTAGCCGCAGGAGTATCAGACCAGAAAAAAAACAACCATAGGTTCCAGAAAAAAATGCTGCCTCTGTAATTTTGCGATTTTTGTGAATCTTTGCCAAAAAAATACTCGGGTCTGTAAATCACGCAACACTGCTGGGCAAAAAAATCACGAAAAGAAACCTCTATAGAAATCACACGGCAAAAAAATCACAAAAAGAAACCTCAGCAAAAATCGCGCGGCGAAAAAATCGCATCAAATGTGGCGCCCAAAAAAACCATGAGCAATAGGTAAAATAAACTCCGTAGGAACCTAGAAATCCGTAGGAACCTAGAATGCACCAAAAAAAACCACGTGCAGTAGGTAAAATAAACTCGAAAATCGCAAATAGTGCAGGCATGAAAATTGCGTTTGAAAAACCCTGCAGAAAAAAAACATGAAAACGACGCTGGAGAAAATCGTGGAAAGCACAGAAAAAATAAAATCGCGAGCCGTGAAAAGATTAGACGCAAGCCGCCAAACACACTAAAAAATCCACCCATAGAATAAAAAAATTGTGAGCCTCAGAAAACCTGCAAAAGAAATCCACGAAAATCCACCTTAAACCAAAAACCCTCGAAAATTCAACTAGATTTTTTTCATAACAAAAATCTCTTAAAAAAATTTCTGGAAATTATTTCCAGGTAGAGGCTTATGACAAATATTTATTAAAAAAAATTGCCAAATCCAAAAAAAGCACATCAACCCGCTCTAATACCATGAAAAATTATTGCTCATATAATCAGATTACTTTATTCAATTGTAGAGCCGTTTAAATAGGCGATTACAAATGGTGATGTTTCTAAAAAAAGAAACAACCACTCCTAAAAATTAGAAGCCAAAAATAGAAAACTAAATAAAGCAAAAAATACTCTAATGAACATTAAAATACTAATTAAATAATAAGTAAATATTCTAATAATTTCTCACAGCTCACAGACCACACATTTTTATGTTTCACTTCTCACCAAGGTTGCATGGGTATGGGGGTACTTGGAGACCGGTACCGGCTATTTTTTCAAAATAGGAGACAGGGTACTTGGAGACGCCAAATTTTTTTTAAATATAATTTGATAATTTAAAGAAAATATAATGACATTGAACTTTCAAAACAAGAATTAACATAACTTTGAAGTTTAAGTACACAAATGTGAAATGAGTCAAATCAAAATGTCTGAAAATGGAGCTCACGTCGGCGATTTTTGCTTCTACCCATGCGTCGCATCAAACTTTTTGACTTTTGCGCGTGTTTTTTAGGGTGGAGACGGGAGGGTTCGTTGACATGGAGTCTCCTATGTGTAGAGACGTCTCCCAATGGGTCTCCGGTGCGGGAGACACGTACCAGTCTCCGGTTCGCGTCCTAGGGGGTTGGGTTCACGTACCCATGCAACACAGCTTCTCACACTTTCTTTTACTTAGTAGATGTGGTAATATAATAGACCCTGATGTATACATAAAAAAATAGATAATGTTTCTATATTTAAAAATGTTGTTACCTTCAGCTCAAATTCATTTGTGTACTCATTTGATCAATGTACATTGTATACTTGTGTACATGATTAAAGCAACTTCTATTCAATTAGTTTATGGTGTCTTTAAAGTTGATTAGTTGAAGAGTGCATAATCAAATATTTGAATCCTTACAAATCTCCATATTTTATGGTTTTTATAATCTACCAAGTCTCAACGAAGTTTTCGTGATGAGTCTGAGTCTGAGTCAACCTCCTAAGTTTGAGCTGAGTTCATGCCTTGTAACTATGACTAAAAGATAAAAAAAAGGGAAGGGGAAGTGTGTGTGTGTGTGCGAGTGTGTGTGTGGGCGTGCGTGTGTGGGTGTGCATGTGTGTGTGTGCGGCATGTGTGTGCGTGTGCGTGTGCATGTGTGCGTGTGCACGTGCATGTGTGAGTGTGGGTGTGCATGTGTGTGTGGGTGTGCATGTGTGTGTGTGTGTGGGGGGGGGGGGGGGGGGGGGGTGTGCATGAGTGTGCGTGTGCGTGTGTGGGTGCACGTGTGTGTGTGTGTGCGTGTGCGTGTGCATGTGCATGTGTGTCTGGGTGTGGGTGTGGGTGTGTGTGTGTGAGTGTGTGTGTGTGTGTGTGTGTGTGTGTGAGTATCTATGTGTATGTCTCTGTGTATATGTGTATGTGTATGTGTACGTGTATATGTGTATTTGTGTGAGTGTGTCTATATATGTGGTGGATATTGTAAATTTCTATATATTTCCAATTTTCTATTGAATGATGAGGCTTTATTCATTTCTTTTCACAAAGATTGGCATACCAAATTATATTCTTTCCAATCTTTGTTTATTTTTCCCTCTTTGAATAAGATATTTTATTGCCATTATGATTCAGTCAGTTTATATTCAAGAATAAAAACATAAATCAAATTTCCAGATGAAAAGAATTACTTGGATTTGGAAAACTCTTTTCCTGTGCAGAGCCATTGTTTGATAATCTAGATCTTTTCTTAATTTAAAAAGAAGAGTGTATACAGCTCCCAAAGGCATTAATGAGTTCAACAAGTCGTATAGAAAACACAGTGCAAACGTAGATGTCATAAAGGAAAGGGATAAATTAGATGGTACGAGACAAAGGCTCCACGGAGCATAGGGGAAAAAGTTTCCAGAGAAAACAATCCATCACAGAGAGAAAAGGAAGCTAGTAGAGCATTATTTGCTCCAAAAATCCTCCACTTTTTTATTGAATATAAACTAATGTTCAAGACCTTTGTTTTATAATCAAAACTGTTGGCTTTTGGCATCCTTATGATCCACAAGTCATAGGTTTGTCTGTTAGATAGTTGAAATATATTTGTAATCCTTAGCTCTTTATATTATCGTAGTATTAATTAGAGTTAGTATTATATGTAATGGATATTTGTGTAGCAGTTGCATATAGGAGGTTAGATGTTTAATTGGTGTACCTTTGTAAACAAGGAAGATCATCCTGTGAGTTTGATGGCTTTTATTCTTATTCAAATGTTCAGATATTCATGTTGTAAATATTGTTTTCCTGTATGTTCTCTGATCCTACAGAAACAAATAGAGGACTACAGAATAAGTAGTTCTTAAAACATATAGGATTTCCTAGAATGGCCAGCTTTTGAGATATCCAAGGCTTGCACAGATTAATTATTTCAAAAACACTGAATCTATGAAAAATATGCCAAATTTTGAACATAGAGATCAACGTTTTGCAGCCCTGTTCTACTACCATGTAAGAGATAATTTGAAAATCAACTAGTAAAATAATGACTTAGTCACATATGCATTTAAAATCATAAGCTACCATAAAAGCCATACCATAAAGACTTTGCGATTGAAGATTTGTCAAGTGTAGCAGCCAGTAAACAGAAGAAAACCGGAGTGTTATTATGTGCTGACCCAAAGCAATTACAAACATTTCATAACATCCACAAGTTCTTCCAAGAGAGGATACAAGATAATTAGAAAACGCCTGTCACCAAAACATGAAGCCTTCGCTCAAGAACCACACCATAGAAGAGACAAAAGTATAATCTTGATGACTCTTGAGATAGAGTGGATAATGCAAAAGTAGTAAAAAAAATGGTTCTGATCAGTGATTTAGCTAATTTTTGAAGTGCGTGCCTAGTGTCCTTATTTCTCACATAGTGAAAGGAAACTAAGAGCGAAATGGCAAAGCAGTTACATTCTAAATGCAACTTTAATATTCCTCATAAAATGGAATCTCCTTGATGGGACGAAGGAGGTATAAGACAAGCAATCTTATTATCACCTGGATATAGGAATTAATATTCACATGCAATTTAATAACAAACTAACTTAAGGATAATTAATATAGCCAAACAAAGATTAATATCCATTACAAACCAATGCGGCGTGCCAATCAAGTGCTCACTCCAAGACCTCCCAAATCTTCCTACTCAGCAAAACTCATTCCGAGTCTCCCAAACACCACCCAGATGTAAGGTCTCCTTGAAATATTGCCCACTGTCAGCATCCTTGCTATGAACGTCATGGCCCAACACCCATCTTACAGGGATAAAAATTATTACGGTGATCATTGAAGTAATATTACACAGAACCACACCCTCATGTGGAATTCTTATCATTGACCATATTAAATCAATTCCCCCTACAAACACTCAGACTTCATTGACCTCCACACTACCCTGCCCACAGCAACAAACTGCAAAGCGCCATCTCACGTTAAGTGCACAAGGATCAGAAAACTTGATGCTTGATTTGTCATGGAGATCACCCACACAAACATATAGATACAAACACCAGGAACACATGAAGATATCACACAATAATTGGAACCTTCCTCACATCACAATAGCCAAATATATATACTGGACCACCATTTCCCAAAGGAAGGCGGCAACCAAATCCTCACAATGCTACCAATCACCTAATGCTCACCATTTCTCAAACCCTAGGATGAATATTAGGAAAATTTACCATGAAAGACTTACTTACAAAGTGCTCAGGAGGCACACTTATATAGTTGTAAAACCCTCCTTTTTACTTTAATTACTTCAGCACATCTCTCATAATTATTAAAAAAATTCTCACAAATATTAAATATTATACAATACTACATTGCTCGATGTGAATCTCAAATCTATAATGATAAATACTATCTTAGCTTGCTTTTTGCACCAACAAACTCATAAAAATTCATTTGTCTCCCTCCTGTCCACTAGGCCTCACCCCTAGCCCTGCTGTGATATCAGAAGGCTCAACAAGCATTCCAACTAGCCCTCCCTTACCTGATTTGCTCCAACTAATCTAA
This sequence comes from Cryptomeria japonica, assembly GCF_030272615.1. NCBI lineage: Eukaryota > Viridiplantae > Streptophyta > Pinopsida > Cupressales > Cupressaceae > Cryptomeria > Cryptomeria japonica. The sequence goes on along the minus strand of NC_081409.1, from coordinate 455,954,781 downwards.
GGAATAAATTGCATAAGGTTTGTTCTCCTAAGGACCGGTACACAAGCATTCTGTTGGGGAAAACACCTTCACCATACAAAATACCCTGTTTCTCAAACCGGCAACAGGACAAGAAATAGGTGTGGTGTTCTTTTATCCTCAACATGCAGCCAGTCTGACCAGTTATTCTAGCAAAGTACTTTTTATATATTTTTTTTGTAGGTTTTTACCCACGGAAGGTGGTCTGATGTTGGAAGTCTGGTATGTTATATGTCATCAAAATAAGCTGGTAGCCAGCAATTTTTTCTTTTTTTTTTATGCCAACTCTGACATTCAGCCAGGCTGGACCAGGCTCTCAGAGTTGAGACACTTCATAAATTTTTCAATTATTTACATTATAACTAACAAGCACAGGTGCTTATTTTCAACAATACTAACAAGGGAAACCCCTCTTTCAATGTAATATTTACATTTAAATCATGCATGCATATGATAATACAAATTTTTCAGGAATATATTAAACAAATATACTAAAATTCTCAGATACCATCGGAAATGACTGGTTGGGGAAAAGGATTTTTATTCTAACCTTAAGAAGACCCACATCGACAAAAGTCCCAACTCCAGCTGGAGGTTTCCTATCAAGGGTCACACCTGTATGTAGTTACTCACGTTAAATTGAAAACTATCAAAAAGCTACATGACATAGCTGTTCCATCTCCTCTAAAGCTCAAATGTCCCATCTAATATGTATCAGGCTTTTTTCTATGACCAGCTTGTTAATTCCCTTTCAAAAGCATACATAAAGGGAGAAGATGCAAGAAAATCTAAGAAACACACAAGAATGCATACAAAAAGAGAACATGAATCATGTATAATCAATTAAAATTAAAAAAAGGTGCCAAACTCTATAGATATCCTGCCAAGTACAACATGGAAATGTATAAAAATTTGATGCAGACTAGTACGTTGCTAACAGAAGAATCTAATAATCATATCATTTTTGCTTCCAGAATTTAAATCCTACATAATGGACATGCCAGCGTTCTTATAAATACTACTCTAGAAGGAGATGCTCTGGAAGAGATATCAAGTTCTTCCCTAAATGGAAGCACTAAATAAATCCAAAAAGAAGAATATACTGAAAGCATGGACAAAAGACCACTGACTAACACATCAGATATCCCTAATAAATAAACTAATTTGAGTATCTCATTAAATAATATTGCCTAATACTCATCATGGCTTATTGTTGAAAGCATGGTTCGCAAACATGGACTTGACTAAATACAAATTTCTGAAAAAAAAAAACATAAATTTATGGAAAATACGGCTACAAAATGTATCAAATGAGTTTCGTCGGGGTTTGGAAGCAATCCTCCAAAGGGGTCGAAGGATGCCGCCCCCAGTGGGATTGTGGGGCAAGGCCCCTAGCGCGTTCCCTGTTGCAGTACAAGGTGGATCAAGGGGCAGAACCCCCACCAGCAAACCCAAATGAGGACCTTTGAAACCACAGAAACCTTCATGGCACATGCAATTTCATAATTTTTAAAAAGGAAAAAAAGTGTATTTTGATTGTCATTCCAATTCACACAAGAAAGCTCAAATGCCAGAAAACAGTACTTTCAGTGTTTATGCTGCTTTTATGGCACATTTTTCACCATGTTGGTTTACCTATTACAGTGTATTACCTATGGCATGTGGAGTTAATTAGGAAAAAAATCAATATTTAAACATGTCCAAACCGCATCCAAACCATGTTTATGCATCATAACTGCATCCCTACGAGTTCCCCTATCAGACTCTCCAAAACTTGGTGAGTACTTGTCATTTTTTTATGTACATACTCACTGAAAACACTTGCCCCATCTGACCCACAGATTTATTCTATGTACTCATTTCAGAAAAAAAAAACCCGCGAGTATTGGGCAAGTTTTTCAACTATGGTTGAGAGAGCTGAAACCCTTTTGCAATGCAAATCAACCTACTGTATATATATGTTCAGCAATAGAGCTCACTTCCCTCCACAAAACAAATTGGCTAGTCATTACATCCTCACCCATTACTTTTGGTCGCATGCTTCATTCTTTGGTTCCAAGAAAAGGACATCTAGCTACCTCTGATGGTCTTACTTTAGGAACCAATCAAGACCTAAAACAAGGATTTCTTGCTCCTTGCCTATGCTTGATTTTGCCTTCTCTCAAAAATGTCTCATGACAATAATAGAGAAATTCTAATTTAGCAGGCGGATTCCAAACAGTCTCAGATTCAACAAAAAATCTCAGCAGATATTTTCAAATATCACATATAGCATTTTTTTTGTTTTTATGTCAGTCTGGACGAGTTGCAGGTTTCTACAGATTCACAAGTTCTGGCAGGCAGACACACACAGTCTGCTGGTCGGACTCATGAATCAGTGAGCACTCACCAATTCTCAGATATATGTTGATGACCAATATGGCTTCATTTCCAGGACCGAGTACCAGACTGCCAGATTTTCCTTGGATAAAAGTCAACATAATTTATTAAAGATAAAAAGTCGGAATACAATATAAGATTCCTGCAGGGACAAAATGCAGAGAATATGACCCATAAACGTACAGAGCATTACTTCCTCTTGCAATTTAAAGGCTATGACTATCTGGATCTTGAACACATGTTACATATGACTGCAGTCCTTTCTTCTCTCTAAAAATAGTTACAGCAATATAAGCTGCTCTACGACTATAATCATACTTAGCAATAACATTACCTTAAGTCCCATTCCTGAAGAAACAAGAATTGATAATTAGTATTCTTACGAACATAATATTTATCAAAGACAAATGTTCAACTGTGCTGCCTGCATTAACCAAAAACCACCCTATATCTCCTCCCAGGCACTCACATGACAAAAACCACTCAAATGTTTTCGCAGTGTGTGTTTAAGACCATGTAATTGCTACAGAAAGCTACAGAGGCTCCCTATGGAAAACTCAATCCTTCCTTGGCATGACAGGTTCTCCCTGTGGTTGCCAACTGCAGCCTGCCACCTTGGCCTGTTGACTATAGATTGGAACTACCCATTCTACAGCTTGTATGGTTATATTGACTGAACTTTCCACTTCCACAACATATTTTGAATTTAAAGCCCCTCACCATGTTCATGCAGCTCTACATCTTTAAGGATCAAAGAGATGAGAATCTCTGAGGACCTAAATCCTTCTTTAATGAAGGTGCTGATTATCAGAGGTAGATAATGCATTCTCTTGACCTTTGGTACAAGTAACCAAGTGGACAATGCAGGTTTCAAGGAAGAAGTATCAGATCCCTTTCTCATTAAATATATTTTCTTTACACCTGAAATACATGATTAGTGAGTTTTCCTGCTACATAGTCTCTCTCTTTCCTTACTATAAAGGGACAATTGATTTCATAACTGTGTTGAATCTCATCCTTGGGGGGTCCTAAGTTCTCCATCCATCAGTTGTTCATATTTTTTTGTATATTTTCTCTCTTTTGGAAAGGACTTTTGTCCTACTGGATTTTCTCTTCTTTGTTTGAGAAAATTGCATTGTAAATGGGTACCTAACATGGCCTGGTAGTCGGGACTCATAATCATCATCATCTTTGCATCATTTGCATGTCTCCTTCTCCCTATATTGCACTAAGGGGGGATGTTGGTGTGAATAAGGTGTTTTACCTAACTAGTCCACTAGTGGGTCCTATTCATATTGTAAGTTTACTTAGGTCCCAAGAATCTTTCAAGAAATCTTGCTTGGCACTAGATCTTATCTTATGTCATTTACTTCTTGTGTCCTCGGTCATTTAATATATTTGTTATGTTAGATGACTCACTGTATAGGATTAAGACACAGGTCATGATCTAGATTCTAGTCCAATCCTATCTCTCAACCTTGCCTATATAAGCAAGGCATCATATATTCATCATAAGTCCAACACCAATGTATTCCATTAATCAACCAATATTTTGCTCTTTCTGCTCTCTTGTGGAAGGCATCTTTTGGTTTAACAGGTGATTCTAGAGGCTTGAATCCATTGCTGACTCTAACATGAAAAACAATTGTACAGACAAAGGACAGCAGAAATAATCAATCCTACCTGATTATTGCAGTGCTGCCCTTTAGAATTTGATTAAGTTAAATGACTTTTTTACTCTAAACAGGTTCATTACAAGTCTCCCTTTCATAAATCTGTTCTATACTGCAAGCGACGATTCTGGATGATACTGAATAGATAATTATAATGGCATGATGCATCTTAGATCATAGGTATCCACTGAATTTGTTAATACATTCATTTTCTTACTATAAACTTGTTTGGCTTGTGTATACAAAACAACTTCTATTTTCCCTTCTTCATATAGGATGTGTGAATCCATGTGGATAATCTTGTTAAATTCATATTCCTCCATAGGAAAAACCAGTGTTCCTCGGACAGATAGACATCCCAGAAACATTTTGCTGGTACAGACATGTTTTGGAGATTTTACCTTAGGATGGGGTATGCCTGAATGTCTCAATGGGAAGATCAGGACATCCACGAGACTCTTGAACCTTCAGGTAACATCCCTATGTCCCACCACTTCAAAAAAGGTTTTAAAAATGCAAACTCTTTTACTACTGATATCTCCTCCCGAGGAATATTCCTAAACCTAAAACATGGCTACCCAGTAAGTATTTTTCAATTCTTCTCATGAGAGGAAGTCATCTTTGGGAACCATCATGCATGCTTCATCTCATTGAGGATTTCTTGTCCATAATTTTCACCCAGTCTATGAAACAAATGATTTTGCCAAGGCTGCTTCAATTTTCTCTAAAAGATGCCTACATCACATATTGCTGATTTACTAAAGAGCCACCCATAAAGGAGTTACGTGGCAGAAGCATTGATGCAAATTAGTCAAATTACCAAAAGTGTATTCCTCAAAAGTGTTTAGTACTTCCATGGAAAAAGGTTAAAATGACTCTTTATTATGGAAAATTTCCCCATGGCCCTGACTATTTGAAGAGTGTCAATTCTCTAATGGGTACGTGTTAAGTGGCTCTGTTGTACATGGTATAGATGCTCACTTTTTACCAAAATATGGGATTGGATTTGCAACTTTCTGCATGTGATGAAAATGCACTTGTATTATGGATATTTATTTATCTTTGGAGTGTTCTAAGTTTCTAACCATTATTAGTTTTTAATGATTTATATATTTTCTGTATCAAAATAGTAGTGTCTTTTGTACTTTGAAGCCGAGGTCCCTAACTCAATCCATGAAATTACGTTCTTCCAGAATCTTGACTGTTTATTTCACTTGTTTAAAGTTAGTCAGAGATGATAGTATCTTGCAATTATTTGACAAAGTTACATAAAGCGGTTCATGTGCATAAAATGCTAGTAATGGAGAAATTTTCACCAATTCGGGATAGAAGTATTTGATAACAACAATACCAATTAAAGCTATTTGTACAATTGATCTGACTTAGAATATAAAAAAGTTTTAAATTAACCTTCAAAATATTTATGTGTGGCTTCAACTGCTTGATCTCTTTGAAAGTGATATTTTGAGCTTGTTGCAAGTTTTGAATTCATTTGATTGAGAGATTGAATAAAAATTTATAATGAATTATCACAATTGCAGAAAACATTCCTTTACAATATGTCCACACCCCCTCCACCCTCCCCCCCCACACACAAACACAAACATTATTTTGTCTTCATGCATGGCAAGTGTGTTTATGAAATCCTCGAAAATTCTTCAAATTGTTAATTTACTACACCTGTAGATTTTTAATTATTTGTAACTTGTGCAGAGTTCACAACCCATCATAAATACACTTACACCACCTTCTACATACTCTTACGGTAAATTGCTGACCAATGTTGGGATAGGTTCTAACTTCTAAGTATTTTCTGCATATCGTCCTGTTGTGAATTTAGCCTTCACCACTTGTCGCAAATTTTGAATATTTTCTGCTTAGCTTATGCCAATGTAAGCAGAGAGACTGCAAGATTTGCCAGTGCTCCGTATGTAATGTCCCCACTTTGGAATAGAATTTAATAATAAATACTAATAATAATATTAAAATAGAAAAGAATAAAAATAAAATTTAAATTTAAATATAAAATAATATAATTAAATATAATTAAAATTTAATTAAGTTAATGAATGGTCAAAAGACATGGAAGGAAAAGTTGTGACTCCCTCAAACATGAGATATAAAAGGGAGAAGAGAACCTCATTTTAAGAAGGGGATGATTTGGGAATCAGAAGTGCAAATCTGATTGAAATAAAAAGTGCAGATCTGATTGTGAAAGGTTGAGTCCCTTTCAAAGGGCAGAAGTAATGAAGAGTTGCACTCTTTCAAAGGGTGCTAATGGTGAAAGGGTGTGTCTCTTGCCAAAGGGCATCCATAATGAAGAGGTGTGACCTCTCCCTCACATTGAGAGATATAAAGGAAAGGAGTCAAAAGCACCTAGTGACATGATCATCGATCAGATCAGAACTATTATTAAGTTACATGAATTGGCAACCTCCTAGTAGGGGACATTACAGTGGTATCAGAGCAATGATCCTGCCATCCTGCAGAGTAAAGAATCTAAAGATGAATCAATGAATCATCCTAGTTAAGAAAAAGAATCTAACAATATGTGTATTCACATGTATGCTTCATGTTTGCAGATATCCATGTGTATGCTTTGTGTTTTCAAGTGTATGCTCTGTGTTTGATTCATATCTGATGTGTTTGTTTGCTCCATGACTGTCTATGATTACTATAGACATATTTATTTAGGAACATTGTATTTGAGGTCATAGATGTGTGTCATGCTTCTAATCATAAGTTCTTAACATTAAGTGATATCATTGATATGGTGCAAAACATTTAAGAAGTGATGTGAGACAAGGATGAGAGAAAACTTGTCTTAAAATTACATAATAATGAAATGTATATGTAATTCATATTTGTTGGTGTAATTAATTATTCATCTTGGATATAATTACACTTTACTTAAGATAAGTTTACTTATGTACATGCACCACATTGTAGTTTGCATATGAGACACTTAGGGAGATGTGCTACATTGGGAGTAAAAATGTAGGAGAATTTCCACCTTTTATGGTGTTATCTTGTTATTACTCTATCATATCCACTTATTGTGGAGTGATAATTCCACCTTCGATGGGTGATCCACCTCATGTGGAATATTTTGCTATTTCTCCTACCTACCCCTACCTACCCTTGCATCTCATTGAGCCACATGTCATCATTGTGTACTCTCTTGTCTCTTAGCCTTGTCTTTATAAGCAGGCTTATCCTACATTGTATGCAACAACAACGAGTTTTGATGATCCAGTTGATCAGTATTTTGCATCATTGATAAGAATATAGTTTATTCTTGTCACATTTTGTTCTCTCTTATTTGTGCTTCCCATTGCCTCTAGATCTTGGCAAAGTCTCACATGGTATCAGAGCCATTAGAGTGTCATTGGTTTGCCAATTGAGAGAAATTTGGGGTTTTGCATTTTGGAGCTTTCTATTGCAGGTTATTATTGGAACTTGTTGGGTCAAATCTGAGGTCACTATTGGATTGAGAAGGTTTGAGAAAAATAGAATCGTCTTTTGTTTAGTCCAAATCTGACATCCGAGGCCAAATCTAGAGTCGTTTGAAGGTGGAGGGTGGTGGCTTGTCTCGACAGCGATCTACATTTTTTGGAGCATTTTTTGGCCAAATCCGTCATCGCCATTGTGCTCAAAAGGTCCAAAAACCCCAAGATCGCCTGTCCATTCGCCAAAATCCGAGTAGTTTACCCGGAGTTGAAAAAATCCCCCTCCCAGGCTTGCTGTATGGACGTCTTTATTGTAGGTCTCTGTTGACGTGTGTTTGTACACAATCATACACAGAATAAAATACCGACAGGCATCTTATCCTCTCTTGAGAAAATAGTCTCTAACTGCTGAAGATCTGCAAAAAGGATCAGTTAGATGGACTCCAAGGTTCTTTTAGTGGGGTCTCCACGTGTGGACAAGCTTTTAGTGGTATGATGTGATTTGCTGTTTCCTTCAAGGCTTCTTACGGATTCAATAGTTCGAAGATTTCACTAATCTAAAAAGAACTTTCAAAAAATGGAAAAAGATAGGGCTTAAGAGGTCTAATCTAGCCTAACCCTATGAACGACTTAGCATGGATGAGATTTGGCAAGACTCAACCAATTTCAATTTCGCCATAAGACAACAACTCAACTGAAATTAGTGCGATCTTCTAAGGTAATAATGATGTTCAATGCATCAAAGACCAAGGACACTACTACGAAGGTACATATCCTAGATGCGAAAATGCTTGAAGGTTAAGGACTCAAGGTGTTTTCCAGTCGACCACACAAGGCGTTCCTACAATCAGCAAGAAGCTAGTGGTTTGGATTGCGAATCCTACCAAATATCAAATCTCACACTTAGTCTTTCTAATTAACAAACTACTTTGATTGAGCGTGATTCAAGTACATCCAACAACCATGAAGATAACTCAAGAAACTTGCAACAAAACACCATAACTTCAATATTTTATTGATTTCCAAGTCATCATATACAACAATTGCTTGAACTTCTCTCTTCAAGACTCAATCTTGCTACAAAATAAAAAATTGCTTACAATTCTAATCTCTCTATTTCACTCTTAACTCTATTCTCTATTAACTGACTATTCTGTTTTTACAAATGAAATGAAAAATGGGGGTATAAATAGCATCCCCAGTTACAATGAAAGGTCCAGATTGAAAGTAAATCAACGGACAAGATCATGACACCTAAACCCTAATTAGGGTTTGTTACAAATGACCTCCTTTTTACTGAACAATATTAAATACATAGCCAAATATTAAATTTGGCACAAAAATCTAGGAGGTATCAACCAATGAGAAATAAGATGTCATGTCATCTGTAACAACCTTTCATCTAGAATCTGATTCCCTTTCCAATTTTCCTTCTTAGCATATGCAATGAATTTTGTCACAATTCCTTCGATTTCTGTGATTGGAATCTCGGGAAGATTCTTGATACTCTCTTCTAAGTGGATAACCTGATCAAATGCATCTAGAAGAGCTGTGTCCCAAGTAGGTTCAAGTTCCTTGGTTCTATCAATCAGGAGCATGGTGGCATACATTTGATCATACTGCTCATCTGTAACATCTGCGTCCTTGCGAAAGATGATAGTGATTCTATCCTCAAACTCTTGTAAATCCACATCTGTCTCGACCTCGATCCTTCTGCCAAGAATGGTACGAAGTACCTCAAATACTCTGTCCTGGATCGGATTGATCACCTCCTCAACTTGACCACATCTAACACTGATGTCCTCAAAGAGAACACTCTTTATATGGAGTAAGGTTGACCACTGAAACAAACTGTGAGAATCGCCTTCCAAGATCTTCTCTTGTGCTAAAATTCTTCTAGATGTATGTCTTATAACTTTCAAGACAGGGATGACAACGTCCTTGGTATGGGCAAATGCAGCTACTGTTGCCATCAATCTGTGGATTATCTCAAGAACTTGGATAGCCTGATGGGTGATCTTCGACATCCTTGTAATAAACTCAATGGCCACCGTGTGAGATCTATCCATCCAATTACATGTACGCTGAACCATATTCCTGAATCTTTCTGCTTCATTGATTGATTGAAGGGGCAATGCCTGCAATGGTGATCTAACTGGATCCTGACGTCCCAAAGGTTCATTGATGTGACTGAAATATGTCCTCCATGCACCGACCTCTCTCTCAAGCTTTCTATTCTTTTCTACTTCTTCTCTAAACTTATCCTTCAATGCCTCAAATGTGTCGGTGGCATCATCTAAAGTCTGCTCTGCTGTGGATGGTCCTAACTCAATAGTCTGTATATGATAGTCTTCTGCTAGGATCTCACCCTCATATTTGTCTGCTGCCGGTGTAGCTATCTGCAGTTTTCTAGATCCAGTCTCATCTCGAATCATCTTGGACATCTTTGTAGCCTTCTTCTTCTCTGTTGTCATGTGTGAGCGTCCAACAAGGCTCTCTAAATCGATAGCACTGTCCTCGTCCTCAATTACGATCACCTTAGTCAATCTCTCCTTCAACCAATCTGGGATATTTGATCTTGTCTCTTGAACTTGAATTTCTTTGTGTACTACTTCTTCTTGTCTGGGAGGAGATGTTACTTCATTGTCATTATCTAAATCATAGTCTTGGAGAGATCCATCGGATGAAACATGCTGTGCCTGTTCTTCCTCCTGTCTGTCATTCTGTACCATCGATTCCATGGATTCTTCCACTCGAACTGTTCTATCTTCTGGCCTGGAAGAAGTACCTGGTGTTTGGTCTTTGTTAGCACCTTGCTTTTTCTTGGAAGGCTCTTTCTTTTCTGATCTTTCCTTTCTCTTTGAACCTCTCGGATGGAGATTGCCCTCACTGGCACATCGAAGGTTACCTTCACCTGAATTCCTAGGATTAGGATTGCCTTCACTAACACTGGCTCCACCTTCGGCTGGCTTTTCTTCCAAAGTAAAAGACATGGCTATGCCTTGTTCTCTCAACTTCTGATGTTGAATGTCTACCCATCTGCGAGTACAAGACAAGACTGGTGCCATCAAATCATCTAAATCCACGGCTTCGGGCTCATTCCAATTCAAACTTATTGCTTTGCTCTCTCTATCATATGAAGATTGGATGTGCCTGCCGTTGTCCTGAGCTTGGTCGGCTACTCTGTAAATCTTACATTTCCTGATGAAATCCAAAGGCAATCTAGAATGTATCTTTCGTTTCACTTCGAGATCATCTAGGAGATTCATCATAAAATCTTCAATTTGGTACTCATGTCTAAATCTTCTACCGACTGTCTCCTCTAAATGTCCATGAGGATCAAAACTATTCCTCCAAGCAAAAGATGAAAAAGGATACAAGGCTAACTCCCTCTCTGCGTCATCCATGGCTGAGACATTGGGACATACCTCAACTGAATTACCCAAAATAATAGGTACCTGAACTCCATTCTGATGTCTGTGTCTGAATGCCTTCACATATGCTGCCAACTGCCTTGTTACTTCAAGTAACACAATTCTATCTGTCGGGTACCTCGGCAACATGTATGGAGGTAAAGGACATCCATACACTCTAATGTAAGTGAACTTGGGAAACTGAATGAACCAAGCACTGTACCTCTTGATTAACTCCTGGGCATCCTGAGATAATCTGTTGTGAATCCCTCCTTGCAACGTCCTGGTGATGTTCATCGTGAAAGTATCATTGATTAACTTGTAGTTCTTCCCTGGTGGATGATGCAAGTAGGTATAGGATTCACAAACTCTGATCTCGCCGGGTCCTCTTCCAATCACTCCTCTGTGAGGTAGTCCTGCGTACTCAACGCTCCTGATTAAGGCATAGATGACGTATGAACTCATGTGGAAGGACTTAGTAGCCCTGAGTCTTCTCAACTGTACGTCTAAGCAATGACTAATTATCCTAGCCCAATGTATTGTACCCTTTCCTTGAACAATCACCTGGATGAAATAAAACATCCATTTCTCAAAATAGAAGGCATGAGGTGCTCCTGTAACTCTGTTGAGCATGGTAATCAAATCTCTGTACTCCTCTTGGAAATCAATCCGGTGTGGTGTGTTCGGTACTTTGCTCAGACGGGGACGACTCTTAAGTAGCCAGTTCTTGTTGATTATGCTTAGGCAAGCATCTGGATCATCATCGTACACTGATCTGGCTCCTTCAATGCTCTTGTATATCATGTCCCTGTGCTCTGGAAGATGGAAGGCTTCACTTATGGCCTCCTCTGAAAGGTACGCCAAAGTGTTTCCCTCATTGGACACAATTGTCCTGGACTGTGGATTGTAATGACGGGCACACTCGATCATCAACTCGTGGCACTGAATGGCTGGAGGAAAACCGGCCGCCTTGATAATGCCACTCTCTATTATTCTCCGGGCGACAGGTGATGGCTTGCCGATGTAAGGGACCTCTCGGAACTTCTTCGTGCTAAAGTTTCCCAAGTTTGTATCTCCAATGTTGCTCCACTTGGACACGATCTTGGTCTCCACCTCTTCAGTCTTCTGATCTTCTTTCATGAGAGCCGAGCGACTGGTGGATGCTCCCGCCTTTGGGGTCGCCATACCTACACAACATTTCATTATAAGAAATAGATTTTGCAATAAATAACGTAGATAAGAGAGATAGATTTTAGGAAACCTCATGATAAGTCCCTAGAGTTATCATTTCCTAAAATACAACGATTGAGCTAAGAGATTTAAAATTCAAAATTTGAAATATGACGATGAATGAATAAAACAATAATAATCAAATCGCCATACCTCGATAGAGAGCTAACTCTAGAATGCAAAAACAAAATTTGCCTAGGCAAAATTGAGATATAAAGATAATCTTCAATATGATCCCCTCAAACTTGATTTCGCCACCTCTGGAGAGAATGAGATCTTCAAATTCGCACAAACAAATCTCCAAGTCCTTAGCAAATTCGCCTTAGGCGTGGTCTTGGACGGATCTTCAAATTCGCTCTTGGTGTGGTCTTCGAATTCGCACCACCTTTGATCTTCAATGCAATTCGCACCTCTTCAAACACACTTCGCACGCCTCACACCACCTTGGGAATGTCTACGCCACCATGGTTTGAAGTCGCACCACCTTTGGAATGTCTAAGCGCGCCACCCTTGGTCTTCAATTGAGATCGCACCACCTTTGGAATGTCTTCGCCACCTTGGATAAATGAAACTTGCACTATATTCGCCTCTTGTCAACTCGCATGAAGGAAGGTAAAATAATGATGTAGAAAATGACAATTCTACCCCCCTTATATAGCGCTTGCATCCTTTACCCCTTAGGCCGACTTAATAAAAATAAAACCATTTTTTAAATGATTTGCAATGACATAACAAGGCCGACCTCCATATATGAGCGCTTAAAATCGATTTTTTTTTTTAATTAAATAATTAATTATTTAATGCCTTGCGTTTTTTAAATTGCAAATTTCGATTTTTAAATAAGGCAAAAATAACTAATAAATGTTTAACGCCACATTAAATGCCAATAAAAAATGGATTTTTAATTTTTAAATTGATTTAGCATTTAAAGTAAATTCGAATTGTTTAATTTGGCGCCAAAACTGGAAAATAAAGGGACGTACCTCATCGCTCTGGTCCCTTGGAGAGGGACAGGAGCGATCCATGATTTTGGTCTAGATTCTTGCGTTTTCAACGTTCAACTCCTTCATTTCCACGTCCCAAATCGATCATCTGGTGGTCCTTCGAACTTAGATTTCTTTTCTTGTGCGAGCAAATGCATCCCATGACCATTATCGCCCTAGTCCCTTGGAGAGGGACAGGAGCGATCTCCATGTTTTCACGTTCACCCTGTATCTTTGACCTTCGAAATATCATTGCTTGTGTCCTTTGCGCTTATTCCCATTCGCTTTTATCATGTGTTTGGATGCATTAAAGGGACCATCGCCCTTGTCCCTTGGAGAGGGACAGGAGCGATCCATGATTTTTCCTTGATCTTGGTGACTTTTCAACTTCGATCCCCTTTGCAATGTCCTCCAAATGTCGTCCTTCGCACTTCCTAACCTCGCCTCGCCTTGATCTTTGAAGGAACGGGAGTGTTTTAATAGTATCGCCTTGGTCCTTGTCCAAAGGACAGGAGCGATGGGAGACTTTTAACTCGATTAGCAATGTTTGGACGTTTAAAACTCTTGCAAACTATCTTCAAACGATGTCCTGGAGCATATGTAACCTTGTGTATCTTTGTCTTTACGTAAATCTTGCATGGATTAATCTAATATATCAATATCGCTCTAGTCCCTTCCTGAGGGACAGGAGCGAAGTTCATCATAACATGCTTGTTCTTGTTTGTACCAACTTGCAATTATCTTCATTGCGTGGAATGATGTCCTTTCGACCCTCTTGGTAACTTGAAACTTGTTTGCCTTTTGAAATTTACGCCATTATGTAGATATCGCTCTGGTCCCTTGGAGAGGGACAGGAGCGATCTAGGTCTTTAGAGTGCAAATCCTTCCATGTGATGACCTTTGCAACGTTGCGCTTGGTGGGAATGCCTTGAAATGTCCTCGCCATCCTTCGTCCTGGCTTGGATCGGCCTTGAACCTTGGAGGGACGACCTTGAACTCTGGAGGGACGCATCATCACCACTGTATCGCCCTGGTCCCTTGGAGAGGGACAGGAGCGATCCTTCCCTTGTGGCTTTCATCTCACTTTGCCATGCGCTAAGTTTATATTCAACGGATTCGTCCTTCTTCCCTCTATCCGTCCATGCCTTGACATTGTTTGTAATTTTGCAAAAAAGGTAGTTATATCAAAAATCGCTCTGGTCCCTTCCTGAGGGACAGGAGCGAACTAGGCATTTAGCACTGGTATGGACGTCCAAAAAATCTTCAAATTATATTCAATGTGCTCATCTCATGTTCTCCTTTGTTTTTGAACGTAAACTTGCCTCGACCCTTGTCTGGATTTTGCAAAATGAAGGAAATCGCTCTGGTCCCTGGGAGAGGGACGAGAGCTACAAGGTACCTCGCCCTGGTCCCTTGGAGAGGGACAGGAGCGATTTAGTCAATATAGGTCATTTTCCTTCGTTTTTTGCATCTCAAATTATATTCATTTGGCAAAGTATCTTCCTTCGGACGTCCTCAAATCATTAAGTTTTCAAAATCTTGCAAGGACAAGGCGAAATTTGAATCGTAGCTCCGGTCCTTCACTGAGGGACAGGAGCGATTTTCCTCCTGGAGGCCTTTCTGCGCTCATGAAAATCTTCAATTTATATTCAAATGAAAGATCTTGTCGTTCTCTATCACTTCAAACGTAAAATTTGTCCGAACTCCGCAAGGATGATGAGATATCTGAAAATGAGCTCCCGTCCTTCACTGAGGGACAGGAGCGATTTTGCTCCTACAGGCCAAAATAACAAGATTTTTTACATTTTAACACTTCACGAGGCGAAAACAAATCAATTCCAATGCCTAGGATCAAACTCCAAAAAAGTCAAAATTTGGTCAAAATATTCAGTCAGACAAAAATTCACATTGACGATCATCATTTAAACAAGTTTAAGCTCTGCATGAACATTCCAATTGAAAATTAGACCATTTTGGCGAAATCATTGCATTCAAAATTTGCATTCTAGAAAAGAAAGCTCAAAAGCTCTCAAAAATGACTGGATTTTGGCTTGAAAAGGCAAAACTTAAAACCCTAAGGCTTAGCCCTAAATCCAGACAACTAACGGACTAACAAAACCCTAAAAACGAAAGCGAAAACAAGCGAAAAACAAGCAAAAAGAGGGGGTCCCCATTTGCGATGGGGCGATGTGTGAAATGGTCACAACAGTCTCAAATTTTTATTTTTTTAAATTATCTTTTGTTTTATTAATTTTTCAGAAATTAAAATAAAAATTAAATACATATTAAAATTTTGTGGGGGGTAATTTGTTTTTTTTTGCTTTTTTAAAGTTAAAATCAAAAAAAAAAAAAAAATTGTTTTGGCGGTGGGGGCGCTTTATTGTGTCGCGGGTGCTACGGGTACACCGCAGTGTACCTGCAAGCACTGCGGGTAACAACAATGTACCTACGGCCCCGCAGAGTACCTGCGAGTAACTACAGGCGCTGCGAGCAACCGCAGTGTACCTACGGGTAGCCGCAAGCTCTGCGGGCCCCCATGCAAGGAGTTTTTTAATTTTATATTTTTTTAAGCTTTTTTTATATATTAATTCTTTTTAAATAAGTTTTTTTAATTAAATAAAAACTTTAATGATTCTAATATGTTTTATTTTTAATATTTTTTGTTTTTTTAAATATCAAGAATTTTTAAAAACGCCTTTTTTAAATTTTTTAATAAATAAATGCTTTAATAAAGTTTTTTTTTCATGGGCATTTTAATAATTGTTTTTAATAAGATTTTTTAAATATTTTCAAAACAAAATTTGTCATTTAATGAGCAAAAATGGGAATACTATTTTTTTCTTGCACACCTTCATACCTATATGCAGCGCTTCCAACCGGCAGCCAAGAGGGGGGGGGGCGAGGGGGGGGGGGGGCGTATTGCTCCTATATTTTGCTTGGCAACATCCCAATCGGAGGCATCTTCATCTTCAGTATTCTACAAGGCTTCTTTGGTGGCATCATCTTCATGTTTCCATATTTGTATGCTCTTGCTTGAGCAATGTTGTACTCGCACTATCATGAAGTGCCACACCTTTTTGTATCTTATCTTTGATGACTATTTTGATGTAATCCTCTTGTACACGTAGATTAGGAATATCTTGTGAGACTTGGTGCATGGCTCCAGTTGAGACTTAGATTGTACAAATTTGTGCATGGCTCCCGTGAGACTTTGATTGTACCAGTATTTCTGTCGTTTACGAGTATCCAGTTGATGCTCAAAGCAGGTTGTCTCCATGCCTGATCTTTATTTTGTTGCAGCAAGTGATTCATCCATTGACTTGGTACCTGGTTTTGTCACACTTTGACATTATTGGTGCAGCATTGGCTCTCTTTCTTCCTTATGGGGAGGTATTTTGGTCACCATCTTGGACCATCCTTGCAGGAGATTCGACATTGAGGGGGGGCTTCATGGTCTCTTCTTCTCTCTTATTCATCATTGAGAGCATTGTGTCCTTTCATCATCTCTCTTTTGGGGGGGACTTTTTTCCCATGTGGTTTTTCTCCCTTTCTCCGTTTATGGGAGATTGCATTTGCATTTGTACATGGGTACCTAACATGGCCTTGTAGCTGGGACCCATCTTGCATTGCTTAGTTGCATTGTAGACTTAAGTGCATTCCCCTAAGTTGCACTTAAGGGGGGGGTGTTGGTGTAATTAATTATTCATCTTGGATATAATTAGACTTTACTTAAGTTTACTTAGGGACATACACCACATTGTAGTTTGCATATGAGACACATAGGGAGATGTGCTACATTGGGAGTGTGTATGTAGGAGAATTTTCACCTTTTATGGTGTGATCTTGTTATTAGTCTATCATATCCACTTATTGTGGAATGATAATTCCACCTTCGGTGGGTGATCCACCTCATGTGGAATATTTTACTATTTCTCCTACCTACCCTTGCATCTCATTGAGCCACATGTCATCATTGTGTGCTCTCTTGTCCCTTAGCCTTGTCTTTATAAGCAGGCTTATCCTACATCGTATGCAACAACAACGAATTATGATGATCCAATTGATCAGTATTTTGCATCATTGATAGGAATACAGTTTATTCTTGTCACATTTTGTTCTCTCTTATTTGTGCTTTCCATTGGCTCGAGATCTTTGCAAATTCTCACAATATTATCATTTGTATGAAGAATACCCTATGATGCATATGTTGAGTGAACTGCCATGGTAGTAATATAAGTAAGTACAAAGAGGGAGAACGGTGATGAGGTCCTCCTCTAGGTAGCCCACCTCATGGAAGTTGATCAATGGTCCCATGAGGTCAAGGGGGTGTAAGACGGAGTCCACCGCTCTTGGACTTAGAGGGGAAGGACATTCAGGACACCCTGTTGTATCTTTCCAAACTCTATCATAATTGATTATTAATAATGGGATAAGGATGGAAGTGAAGAAGGGGAACGGTGATAGGATACCTAACTAGGTAGCCCACCTCATGGTAGTTTGACCGATGGTCCCATGAGGCTAAGAGGGCTCTCACTTTCACTCCGCTCTTGGCCCTAGGGTAGAGGGTCTCTTGGACACCTCATCATTCCTCTTACTCCCACTTTCTTATGATTGAGCTCCTATAGGGAGTTGGACCAGACCCTGTTAAGTTAATTTATGTTTAATTATATTTCTTTAGAGATTTATATTATTAGTTCCAATGGTTTCCTACCTATTGCAGGATCTCAATCAGGTACGCATCTTGTTACATTTGTAGTTTTACATAAAATGGTGATTTAGGGCAAGAACTAGGGTTTTTACAAAAAAGGGAGTAGCATGTTTATTCTATGAGTGTTTCGAAAGCCATTTCATATTGGGAATCATTTTGAACATTCCATGATCATTGCTTGAGGACAAGCAATCTTGAGTGTGGCAGACTGTAATGTCCCCACTTTGGAATAGAATTTAATAATAAATACTAATAATAATATTCAAATAGAAAAGAATAAAAATTAAATTTAAATTAAAATATAAAATAATATAATTAAAATTTAATTAAGTTGATGAATGGTTAAAAGACATGGAAGGAAAAGTTGTGACTCCCTCAAACATGAGATATAAAAGGGAGAAGAGAACCTCATTTTGAGAAGGGGATAATTTGGGAATCAGAAGTGCAAATCTGATTTAAATAACAAGTGCAAATCTGATTTAAATAACAAGTGCAGATCTAATTGTGAAAGGTTGCGTCCCTTTCAAAGGGCAGAAGTAATGAAGAGTTGCACTCTTTCAAAGGGTGCTAATGGTGAAAGGGTGTGTCTCTTGCCAAAGGGCATCCATAATGAAGAGGTGTGACCTCTCCCTCACATTGAGAGATATAAAGGAAAGGAGTCAAAAGCATCTAGTGACATGATCATCGATCAGAACAGATCAGAACTATTATTAAGTTACATGAATTGGCAACCTCCTAGTAGGGGACATTACACCGTATCCTAAGAACTTGAACTTTGGAAAACAGTAACATAATTTTGTTCAAATTTCTATAGTAGTTAAACAATTAGAGGAAGAGAAGGCCAAAGGCAATATGCTCTTAGAAAACTTCGGATGAGGAAGTTGATTCTGTCTTAATTTGTCCCCAGTTAAAAGATGTTTGGTGTTACCTTAATGGGCATTAAAAGTTGATTGTCTGAGTATAATGTCCATTTAGGTCTAAAGTGTGTCAGTTATAATGTTTAGATTCTCAGTCATTAATGAAGTTTATAAGATCATACTAGTAATATATTAATGCTGCCATTAATGATGACAGAAATATTTGATTAGGTATTATAACCAGATATTTGTTATACACCTCCATGACACAATGCTCATTTTTTCCACAATTTCCACAATCAAAACTAAACAGAGCAACAAAATAAATTAATTCCTAGCTTTGAAGCTTCTTCTTACATGTTTTGTTGAGATCTATTTTAGCTTTTCAAACACTTACAAGTTACAACGATTATTCCTCAAGGGATATTGTGAAAAAACAAGAAATGATTAAAACACTACCCATGAAATATAGCATTTCCCAACAAATGATTTTAATCTATCTAGTCTTTGAATACGAGAGAAACAGATTAAGAAATCCAAGAAATAAGAAACTGTTCGATTTCCATTGTAAATGTAATACTGGTTATCTAACAGCATTTCATCATTTTGGATAAAAATTAAAGGAGGCCATAGAATCTGTGACAACATAGAGTATCCACCCATTTCCAACTACACTAGAATTCAGAAGAACAAATTGTAGGTAATAAAAATGGCCCTCATGTTCACATTTAGTTTCTTCTTTTCTCTAGAAGAAAATTGAAGATAAATACGACCTTCGCGATATGGAACCCACTCGTGCTTGCGTGCATGATGAGGAGCATCTAAAGGAGGTAACAAGCCCTGCAAAATATAAATTTCCAGGCCCATTAGCAAAGTGATTGATTGTGTGTGGTTTTCTTATTGATGAAACATATCTTAATACACTATATATGGATAAGTCACAAAATACAATAGAAAAATATGCGAGCCTATAAGTAAAAGAAAAATATAGCATTTTAAGAAACATGTATATCTAAGATTCTTAACTTACAAGGCCAAAATTAGAATTCCCGCATTTACCCTCTCTTACTAGTTCTGACAGATCCATCTCAATCATTTAGTGGCTCACTAAAACTCACTCATATTGAGAGGGGGCAAGGAGGTAGGGAATTAAAATCATGAATTTGAACACTCAAATCTTATTGGATATAAATTTACTGTTTTCTTTATACACAAAGTCAACTTCATGAAAAAATTAATAATAGACTACGTAAACGAAAAATTAAAGATGAAACACATGTTTAAGAGAGAAAGCAAATAACAGGAAAAAGGTTAGACTTCGCATGAAGAACAATGGGAAACATAATGAGAAGAGTGAAAAGTCAGGGAATGGAGCGATTGGCAACAACCTTCTCATATTTTGTTATCTCATCATTCAATGTTCAGAACCAGAAGGTTTCAAGTCAGACTACATTTCTCAAAAGAACAGAAGAAATGTGGCAAGATTCATAGTATAGGAAGAAAAATGAGACACTAGAAAAATGATGATAATGAACAGAAATTTACCAAAAAATAAATAAAACCAAGTCTAACCAAATATATAAATTATATTTTATGCTTCACAAAATTGCAAAGAAAAAAATATCCGACCTTTAATTCAAGAAATTTTAATCTTTTATAAGTTGTAGCTACATCAGAACAAATGAAAACTAATTTATTTTTTAAAAGAAAAAAGATGATGATGGTTTTTACTTTAGCACCCCTTAAGGTTAGCAAGGTCAATCAGACAACCAAAAAAACTATGTATTTTAAAATGTCAATCCACATTTAAGCAGACTGAAAACCAAATCTGCATACGTGTTTTTATTTTCACAAAACAACAGATTTTTTTCATTGGGGAGGGGGAGGGGAAGTAAGGGGGGAATGGGAGAGTTTGGTGACGGGTTTGGTGCGGAAGGAGCTAAAGTTGCCTAGGGTTAAGGACCCTGGACCTGAAAACAATTGAGTAAAAGACAGACACCAATAGAAAAAATCAACAGGACCTTAGATTATAGAAGCATGTTATCATGACAAATATCCATCGAAGGATCACCAATCTATCAGAAATTGTTTAAGCTAGCATATAGATGAATTATCGAATGCATGGCAGCCTTATAATCCAGTCCTTCCATTCCAACTGCAGAGTCTTCATTACTAGTCAGCGACATAGGCACCACAAGGGCTTTCAAATTCCCCTACTATTAGCTATCTTCAATCTCCTATATGCAGTACTTCAAGATGAAGACAGGGAAAGTTATATGCCATCCTTCCCATTCATACCTCACCATCTGTATTTCCCTTTCCATTCAGCAAGAAAAAGATGCAGAACAGAACTTTTATTCTTATCTTTCCTCAAAACATAGAGGATAACATTCATTATTCAAAAATAACAGCCAAGCAAAAAGGTAGTGTATTTGAGTGGGATAGCATTTTTCTGTATTCTCTTTTCATTTTCATTCCCTTACAATGTGCAGGGAAATTTATTATCTTTCTAATGAACGCAGATAGAACTATAAAATCCAAAGAGCGGAAGTGCACTGACATGCAGAATGCAGGTTTGAAGAGCAAAAAAAAATTCCTAATCATATTCTCCTTTATATTAACAAATGAAGAACCCTTCAATCTAGAAAATAAAAAGGCTCAACTTTATAAACTACACTCAGCCTAGCAGCTACAGATATGGGGAGCAATTCTTGCATGAATTCTCTTATAATTACTGCTCATTATCTTTTCCCGTTTCATCATCCACTGCCTCTGTTAATGAATTCCACCCATTGCTTATGCAAATAGGAAACTGAAAAGAAAGGAAGGAGAGAGTAAATGAAACCAGAGTTATTCAACACTAGCTTCCATGAACTAGACTACAGCTTAGGAATAATCTGTTCGAATTTTTACTAAGAGGACACTTACAACATTCTGTGGTAAATCAGTCTCATCCAACTGTCTACATTCTGTGGTAAATCAGTCTCATCCAACTGTCTGCAACTTTATGAAAGGCCTTACTATCATCTTAATTGATAACCATGGCTTCCTCAGGGTCTGCCTATACGTTTTCATTTTAAGATCACTTATCTAAAAATTAGGGGCCATGGATAATGGAACAAAAAGGCTGCAGCAATAGCATTCATACAGTTCTGAAAGTAATCCAGACGAATAATCTAATCTTTTCCATTCCATAACAATGCACTTCAGCCCCATGAATCTTAATTTGCATTTTGCATAATGAAATACCATGTTATTTAACTGATATGAACTACCAGATATTGCACTGAGATTGATGGAAGCCATCACATTCAAGTTTTCAACACATCCTAGGCATTTCTCTGTCCACATCTCCTAGTTGAGTTAGGAAGAATTTCCAACCACAAGTGACTGCTGTCCTAATATCTCTCTACTTAAATAGCTCAAATAGGAAATCATTTAACAGCAGAAAAACAAATTTCTAAACATTGCAACAATTAATAAAATAGCTGAAACTCCAAATGCAGAAGCATAGAACAAGCACGCAGATAATTTACACCTTTAAATCAGTTTTTCATTCCTTCAAAAAACTTACAAGAACACTTCTACAAGTTGTACATCACACAGCTGCATGGAAATACATTATATTATATTCTTATATCTTGCTCCTAACTTTATACTATTCAACTAAAAATCTAATCATCCAAAAAGCATCCTTACCTCTTACAAGAGATCAGCTGGAAGATAAATTTAAGTCATTAGTGTTTATCTTCATTTTATTAGACTTAATTAGCTAAATAAAAGACTTTCATTTTAATCCTTAAAAGTCAAATGCAAAAATAGAATAACTTGAACAACTTTCCAACACGTTCACATTAAACCTGTGCAAAAATTCCTATCCAAGTTAAAAAGTCAACTAGTCCTTCATGACGTTCCTACCATTTGTTGTGCCATGACTACATCCTACTCATTCAACTCATGTCCCACCTCAATGCATATGTGAAGCCACATTCGCACTGAATTTTTTCATCAAATTCTTTGCATGGGGACCACTTGCCCTTTTCTTGGAATAGTGGTCTCCAAAAAAACTATATTTTCGGTATTAGATGGGATACAATGTTCCTTCCTTGCTGGCTGATATAGTTCTTTGTTCCCCTAACACTTTCTGCTAGAGAAACCTGAATTCATAGCAAGAACTTCCCATTTATCATAAAAGCAAATGAACCAAAATCCTTAAGTGATTGCACTAGAGGGACTCAAATTCATTCAGCCAGACCAAAGCAAGTATGCTAGAAGTACAAACAAGCCAAGTATAATGCAAGGGCAGCATTGAGGGGTCATTCAAGAATCTAGGAGAACCCACCAAAAGCCAGAATTTACTTCCGAAAGTGGCATAGTAGTCCTCTAGACCAACTGAGCTCATTGCCAACATCAAACATCCTCTCTGACAAGGTTGATGGTCACTGAGAAACCTGAAGCCAATGACAATACTGAAGTGACCAAAAACAGGGTGCTTACACACGAGATAGGAGAGGAGGTTCTGGTGATAGGCTAATTTGAATATTGCATAGAGACCCTTCCTAGAAACCCAAGGCAAGGGTTCAATGTTTGAAGTGAAGATAATCAAAGTGCCACCACGCAAGCCTCAAGGAATATTGCGCACACCATGCCAATCTTCAACACTACCATGCACTCTCTACGACACACACAACCCCATGCAAGTCATCATTCCATCACATGCCACCCTGCATGACTTACCAATGCTTCACGCATCAACCTTGCACCATAAACAATTTGTCACATGTAGCACAATCAACAAACTTCTTCAGCCATGGGAATTGAATGTCAACTATCAACATTACCAAACAACTAGAAGCTCAAACAATTTAGGGACATCAGCAATTTCATATCCTTCATGTCTTCCAACCATATTTAATATATATTCTCTCGTCCTCTTCACATTAAAGGAGGACAAATAATAGCATAGCATGGACATACCATTCTAATGTGTTTATCACTTTATGGTCTCATAAATCTTCATTCCTTGCCTTGCATTTGTAACATCCATTGTGCCTTGTTCATTATTTATTGTGAATAGAAGTGGCATACATATTTGCTAAAAGACCTTCACTTGAAATATTTGATTGTGTGTTGAAACTTGATTTACTAATCTCTTGTTGTCCCACATAGTCAATGAACCCATCTTTCTCGAGATTGGTTTGTCCCCCAGAAAACCTGAGATACAAATCTGGAGGTTTTCACTATGTTACCCCGAGTTTTTGGGACGGGGACGGCAAGGGACAGCGGGACGAGTTTCCAGGACGGCAAATTTTTTTGCCAATTTTGGGGACGGCAGGGAGACGGCAAAGGGGACGGCTATATAAAATATAGGGAAAATTTAAAATATATAGTGAAATTTTAAATGTTCATATGAAAAATAGATAAAGCATGTATATATACATTATATTCATATGAAAACATGGGTAAAGCAAGTATATGTACATTATAGAACCTTAACATACCACATTTGTGTTCAGAATTCATTGTCAGTACTCAATATGCATTCATAATTGAAAAAACATTGTCAATATGCCAACACTTGTTTGCATGTAGTTCATTGTTTATTTCTAGTTGAAGGATATTTTGATAGTCTTCCATTTCTATTATGACCTACAACCGCTTCTTTATGCACTACAAAGTTTTGGATGTTTGTGAAATTCTATACCAAGCTGTTATTCATATTTCTGAGTGCTCTTTTCTATGATTCAGACCTGTTTACCTTTCATAATTGTGAAAAGTCCAATATTGCAGACCTACAACCACTTTTTTACGCACTACCGCGTTCTAAGTGTTTGTGAAATTTATTACCAGGCTGCTGCTCATTATTTCTAAGTGCTTTTGGAAGTGATTCAGACATGTTTACCCATCATATTAATGAAAATCCAATTTTTTAGACCTATAATAAAATAAAAAAATTTATTTTTGAGCATTTGAGTCTTTTTTTGTTTTTTAAATGTGCTGGGAAAAGAGGGACAACTGGCCATCCCCGGGACAGTTAGGGGACAGGGGGACGTCCCCTTTGAGAGTCACTGTCGTCCCCAAGTTTTCGAGACGTTTCCCACAAATTTTGCAATTTTGGGGACGGCGAGGGGACGTCTCCTAGCCGTCCCCAAGTCCCCGAAATGTCCCCGGTACGGGGACGGGGGATTTTAACCCGGGGACGCGTCCCCAGGTTACGTAGGGTTTTCACCATCAAAGGTTAATATGCCACAATGTTTTATGGGAATTATGGAGGGCATCGAATTTCTTATATCATCTCAAAGCAAGGAAAGTATGTTTCTTTTCATCTCAAAGCAAGGAAAACATGTTTCTTTTCTTTAAGGCAAGAAGAATTATGTGAGGATATGGGATAGAGGCTAGGAAGGCAAGGTGAACAGAATTGTGTGAGGAAAGAAATCAAGAGCTGCCTCCAAGATGGAATGGGATAACAACCATACTTGCCCATGGTAATAGAGAGGGCGATATTCCCTCATAAATTAGGAAAGGCGGGCAATGTAACCAATAGCAAACCAAGGTGGACCATGAAGTGGTGGCTACTTAATGATCATATGGAAGGAAAGGAAGAAGAAAAACAAGCCACGTGGATGGTGGAGGACAAAGGAGTACAGTCAATAGGAGGGAATTGATAGGAAATAAGAAAATCTTGAATATCAAAAATGAAAGACCTAGCAAGAACATAATTACCACTCATACCCCCTTTACGATGGAAGTACATAATTTTTTTGGAAATCAAAAAAACAAGTGGCCCATAAAGAATGTGAAGACTATGCAACCACCTAACTCAAAAAGGTGTCTCCTTTAGGTTGTGACCAATATTTTTAAAATACCAACAAGATGAAGTTGTGCTAGATGAAGCAAATTAGCACTTTCCAAGAAGCATTGTAGTCTAAACTAAAAGATTCAAAGGATGACACGGAAAAACAGAATGTTGATTGTTTCAAACAATTGGTTGATCAGAAATTAACCTATGACAGCATGATTGTAGATATAAGACTATGACTGCTCAGTTTGAACAGAACTTAGCCAAGCAAACTTTTCAGGTAAATGAATGGCACAACCAACTTGCCAAGTTCAGGACAGTTACGAAAGAAACAATCCAACTCAAGGTTGATGTGTTAAAGAAAGTTCGAGTAGCTGATTAGTTTAGCAAAAATTACAAACGAGTTGAGTAGGAAAACAAGCAGCTATAGAAGAATATTGCTATTAAACCAAAAATTTGTGATTGATTCCTCATTTTCGCCTTACAAACTACTTGGCAGCTTCAAGTTCAATCTTCCATGCTCTGAGGCAGCAGCTGCATCTGACCCTCATCCCACTGCATGTGTATTTTTGGTGAGGATGCTGCCTAAAACTTAAAGGGTGGATAGAGGCAGATATTTAGAAAGTTTGTTTGAATTTAATTGAGATATGATCTTACAAGATGATATACTAGGGCAGAGTGATGTCAATCGCTTTAATTTGCTTTTTTTATGGTTAGTAGTGGTTGCATGTGTGATTGCCTTCAGCCAGCATGACCATTATAGCCTTTGTCTTCGTAAACATATAGCTTGATCTCTGTGAGAGCACTCACTGACCTCTCCACAAATAATCTTGCCTATGTTTACTGAATATAATGTAATAGGCATAATAAAGATACTTTCATTTCTATCAATAGTATGTCTCATTTATGATTATGTTATATTTATTGAGTGGTTCTTCTATATGCATCCTGTATATAATTTTTAACGCTTATTAGTACAAAATATTTATTATTACAAACTCACCCCTGCATGTAAGTTTCTTATGGGAGGAATGGAGTTAGATTACCAAGAAAGCTCTCTACTATTAAGTGAAAAGGATTTCTATCATTTAGGAAGCCACACATCTGAGCTTGCTTCACATTTAAACTATGTTCCACAAGGATGCATCCCCAGGAGTTTTTTACGCATACCAGCGCTAGAGACATTCCAAGGACATGGGAACGACTCAACTACATTTCCTAGCTGTCCCCAAATCAAAAAAATTGAGAAACATACCCAGTTGGTAGGGACAAGAGGGAAATGTTGCATTGACAACAAGCTGTCCTTGGGATAAACAAGGATGCATTTCTGAGAGTTTTTGAAGCATACATGCACTGAGACCATTCCAAGGATGTGGGATCATCTCAGGTACATTTTCAAGCCATCACTAAATCAAAAAAAAAGGAAACATACCCAATACGTAGAGACAAGAGGGAAACTCTAAGGGGACAACCAACCATCCTCAGGACAGATGAAGACATCTCAAACCTCCCCTAACCATCCCTGTAAAATTTGGTCACTGATTTTGAAAAAAAAAAGCCACACCAATAAAAGAATGAATTTAATATTTTTTGTGGGCCCCACACTTTTCTAAGCCCTAACACAACAAAACAACTCTTCCATATGAAACTTTTATACATTTTTACATGCGAACAAAAAATTGCAGCGAAGTTAGAGAGACAAGCCAACAAGGTTTAAGGGTGTAGGTGGAAAAACAAGCAGTGGTTAGCAACAGAGATGGGTGAGGTAGCAACTAGCATGAGAAGTGAAAGAGGTGCATTAATCTTCCATTTGTTTTTCTTTCAATTTTTTTTAAGTTTACAAAATGAAATGTATGATTTATTTTTTTTCTATTTTAAGTTTCCAAATTCCACTTGCATATTGATTCACAAAACAAAACATGTGTTCTTCAATTTGTGATAGACCTAGACAAAGATAAAAAGAAAATTCAGGGGGTACTAGATTGTGGTTGTGTCACATTTGTGAAGATGATTTTAGAGGGAGTTACACAAATGTGTGTTTTCATCTATTCTGCTATAAAAGACAAGGGGTGAAAGTTTGTATAGACTACAAAGATAAAGAAGGATGGGAGAATAGAGTGTCGTAGATTGCATATAGAGGTGGAATCAAGGTCTAAAGTTTCTACAAGAGGGAAGAGGAAGAATATTACTAGTGAGCAACCAAGCATAGTTTCAAGTTTGTTTGATTTACATGCACAATACGTGGTAGAGTCTTCCATTGCCAAATTTTCTTATGCCCATGCCATCCCATTCCATGTAGCACGTTCTCCTTCAAACAAATGTTCAAAGATGTAGTTTTTGTTGGTCCCTCGTTCACCTTGCCTAGAGAACATAAACCACACACTACACTCCTTGACAAAGAATATTCCAAGGTGAGTTTGGTGATGGAGGACATGAGATAGAGGTTGGATTAGGACAGGCTTCTCTATTGTCATGGATGGATGGACCGACATCAGCCACTTATCGACATCATAGTCACCCATTCAACTAGCCCATATATTCTTAGAATTATTGATTGTATTGAGAAGCACAAGGATGCAGAATTCCAATTTCACATTTCGAGAAATACCATAGAGGAGGTTGGGACCTTAAATGTTGTGCAGACCTGGTCACTAATTCGGCACATGTGCAAATTAGCTAGCATGATTGTGGAGGGTGCTTACAAGCACATCTATTGGACACCCTGTTGTGTTCATGTGTTGAGCAACACATTCAAAGACATAGAGAAGATAGTTTGGGTGCAACAGGAAATGATAGAAGCTAGAGATATTCAAATGTTTATTTGCAACCATCACACCTCAAACCTATGGACACAACGTGTTGCAGTTCTTTTATTTTGTTAGAGAGGATGCTTGAGGTGAAGGAGGCTCTATAGTTTATGGTGATTAATTCAAAGAGGAGTAGGTGGTCTATTGAAAACACTGCGGAAGGAAAAAGCATAAAAAATTCTTAATGATGTTAGTGGTTGAATGTAAGTTAAAAAATTGTTATTATTAATAACTTGCTGATATTCATTTTATTAATAAAATTATACTTTATAATTCGATTGCTGATTTTGTTAAAAAAAATAATAATAATAATTTCCAACATGTCTTTTTTCAATTTTTTGTTTGCAAATATATCTACTCCTTCATTTCACCTATTGTGGATATCAATAGATATGCTGATACATAGTCTCCTAGGCTTAAAGAGATTTATGAGACATTTGACAACATGCTTGGAAAAATGAAGCAAGCAATATATGATAGGGATCCTGATTTGGGATTATATGAGCAACACTTAGGCCCATTGTGATGCACCGGTGGAACACTATGAATGCCCCACTTCATATGTCAACCTTTGCTCTCAATCCAAAATGCTATGCACCAAAAGCTAGTAGTTTGATGACGAAGAGGTGAAAGAAGGGTTCATGAAGGCCCTTTGAAAGATGCATTCAATTGAGGAGTCAAGTTTACTTCACACACAATGGATTACCTTTATTAATCTATGGTCCAACATTTAGCAAACCAAAGGCGAAGATAGATAGAGCTACATTAGCTCATACTGATTCTATTGGATGGTGGAGATGTCTTGGAAAAGATGCACCAGAGTTGAGGATGCTCGTTATTCACCTCCTTTCATAAGTTGCCATTTCCTCTATCGAAAAGAGGAATTGGTCCACATGCAATTTCATTCACTCTATCAAGAGGAATAGGCTGACCTCTAGACGTGCAGAGAAATTGGTGGTTGTGCATAGTGCTTTGTGACTTAGGGATCGTCAAACTTTAGAGTATCGACAGACTCTAGCTTTATCGTGGGATGTTGATCAAGAGGATGCCACCTAGATTGATGAGGATACACGGGAAAGATTCATTGGAGTTCCATTGGATGTGCCAACCCCTCATAGTGGCAATCTATGTCACCGCATTCGGTTAATTTCATTCATTAAGTTCGAAAATCAGCGGATTTCAATCATTGATAAAAGTTCATTGAAATTCGCCATATATTCAATACGGTAAAGGGCGAAGTTTGTTTTAATAAACTATATTTTAAAAAATGTCTGGCAGAAGAGAAAGCTTTGTCAAAGGGAGAAGAAAGGTCTGCCAATCATCGGGAGTTAGCAGTGCCCAATAACACGGGGAAGTTTGTCGTGAAATTTGAAGATGCCTTGCCCCAGGAAAATCATGCTGGGAAATCTCACGCCAGCACAGCACACTAACGGAGAAATTTACTTTCGCTTCGCTCAATTCTCTGAAATAAATAAATATAATATTTAACCGCCTCCAAATCACAGCGATAAACAAGAAAACATTGCACGGAATTAGGTCAGAGAAGAATTTAACAGACAATTTGTCGTTTGACCGGATCCAATAAGGGAAAATAATTTTGGTTAAATTCATTTGTCGTGCGTGCCTGCCAAAACAAACACCAAATGTCTTCCAGCATCACTGATAAATATATTTATTTCCAAACTTTTCCAAAAGAAATATGCTAATTATATTTATTTTGAATTTTAAGTTAATAGGTGTTTTTTACCTTATTATTATTGAAATGTTTACTAAAGAAAGGCAATTCAAATAATTTTTAACTTATTTTAAAGTTAATTTTTAACTTATGAATAAATAAATACTATTCATAATTCAAATATATACTATTTACTATTTTTGTTCTTAAGTAAACAAATGAATAAATATATACTATTCATAATTCAAAATTATAAATATGTATATTTTGTCTTATTTTTCATCGTCATATTTTAAGATGGACGTATATTTAATAATTTAAAAATAAATGAATATAAATATTAAAATTTAAAGAATATAATAAACTACCATAGTTAAATATAAATTTGAAAATATTTAAATTTAACTTTTTATTATAATATTTTTATTATTTAATATATAAATTAAATATATTATTAATATTTTAAA
This sequence comes from Cryptomeria japonica, assembly GCF_030272615.1. NCBI lineage: Eukaryota > Viridiplantae > Streptophyta > Pinopsida > Cupressales > Cupressaceae > Cryptomeria > Cryptomeria japonica. Next base: position 455,924,323 of record NC_081409.1, on the reverse strand, counting down.
TTATATTTTTTAAACATTATTTATTATTTATTTTCGTTTCTATTTAACTTTATTAATATATTTAAATATATTAGTACATTAATATTACTTATATTCAATATATTACTAATATATTTTTTTTAAATTATATAAAGCGAATTTAACGTCGAATTTTTTATCCTTGTTGAACTTCATCCGAATTTTATGGTTGCCGAACTCGAATTTGTTTACCCTCTGGGTGAACAGTTTAGAACATACAAATAGAACACTCAATGCAGAATAATAATGCCATGGTTATCAGATAAAACATAGGAAATGTTATTCCATTCATAATCATGTGTGTTCGTACAAGTTACCTTCCAAGGTATATAAAGGCACCGAGGGGGTGCGAGGGCCAACCATCACAACCGTAACTACCATCCCTCGGTTACCGAACTAACAAAGACAAATACAACTTAATTAACTAGTTTTATTCTCGTACAATATTGCCGCCAACATCATCCCCCCCAAAAAGAAAGGTCGTCTCCTGACGACTTACAACAAAATGGGTAATACATTGCTTACTACATAACCCAAAATCAAAAACTAAGCGGGTGCAGAGGGCGTCACTAATGAAGAAGGCGTCGATGGTGGTGTAGTGGTGGACGCCAATCACCCACGCAGCTCGTACCCCTGCTCAATCCTCCTCTTCAGATCTCGTTCTGCAACCATCTACCTCTCCATTGCAATCTTAACCATATAGGCTGCCTCCAACACCTCCTTATCCTTCTTGTCCATGCTCTCCAGTGCACTAACCAATCGAGTCTCTAACCGAGCTCTGGATACCCTTTCCTCTTCCAGCTGCATAACCAAGGCAGACTTATCTGCTACCAGAATATCCATTGTTGTCCGAGTTTGTGCCATGGTAGCCTCAACCTCTCGAAACCTGGCAGTCAACTCCTCCTGAGCCGTCACTGCTGCTATGCGCAAGGCCTCAGCTGTGGATGCCATGTGCTGTGTCCTCTGGAGCTCAAGATAGCCTTCGCGGAAGGCCTGCTCCACCTCTCTCAACAAGGACTGCATCCGAGTCTCGCCAACCCCCTCAATGAGACGCCAAGCCTCCAGCATCCCCAGGTTCTCCATCTCAGACCACCCAGCAGACTCAAAACACCTCCCAAACTCTTCTCTGCATCCTGTGCGGGCAAAAGTCAACAACCTCTCCATCCGCTCGACCATGGCGGCATCCTCCTGGAGTCTCGCAGATGTCACACGCTGCTGTGGTCCTAGAGTCATCTCAGCAATGAACTGCTCAAACTCTCCCGCACCCTGTTGCACTCCCACAGGCACCCCCTCCTCTCTGTAAGGACTGGTTACTACCTCCGTCGGGGGTGAAGCAGCCCTTTGAAGCGCCCTACTACTGGGAAAACTCCCTTCCTTGAGGTCAATGATATCCAGAGAATGCATCTCCCTGCCTGGAGATAGAGTGGCATCTCCCTGCCTGGAGATAGAGTGGCATCCCCTACAGGTGCCAGGGGTGTGAGCTGGTAACGGCTCAACCAGGCACTGAGATCATCATGGAGAGCACCTGCTTCCATCATTACCTCCTGCATATAACCTGGCACACCCGGCACATCCTACTCCATGGAAGCCCCTACACTCACCAAGATACCCGGCCCATCCTGCTGGACTGAGGCCACCCCAAAGTCGATCCTTGTTGTGGTCTCGACCCTCGGTGGTGTCATAGCTATCGTCACCCGAGGCTGCCCAAAGCTAGGTACTGGCACTGTGGTGACTACGTTGACTATCCCGAATGACCATGGCACCGCCAACTGACAAGTCTCCGGTAAGCATGCTGGTGTAAACTAGACCCGAGCCTGGTGCGATGCTAGAACAGTACTGGCTGGTGCGGACCCTTCCGTACCTACCGATTCCATTACCTCCTCTTCAGGCAACTGGTCACCCCCTCTACCTGCCAACCAAAAACTCCCTCTACTCACCTGGGAGGTGTCGGCGGATTCGTCCCTGCCGCTATCAGCATCCTCCTCTGCGTCAGACTCTTCCGTGTCGGACTTCGTTTTTGACATAGCAGGCTTCTTCCTTTTAGTACCCAGACATGCCTCCACGCCATGTGCCAAGACATCCAAATGCGACCAATAGAATATAGGCGGCTGGTCCGGTGCAACACGACCCTGTGGCTCCAATGGTTGTGAGCCTAGGGTGATCTGTGTGCGGACTGCATTGAGAAATAACCCAATGGCGTGATGTGGCATGTAAAATTTCTTGTACTGGAGGGTCATGAATTCGTCCATCCTATCCGCCAGCAGTGATGCCCAATCATACACCACTCCATTGTGCAGCCCATTCATCAACACAATTTGTGCGATAGCTATATCAAACGCGCGGCTGGCACCTATAAGGCAACTCTTTACTACAGACAACAAGCATCGCCATACTCCCTTCGCCAAAAATGTTTTCTTGACCCCCCTACTCTTTCCGGCACTTTTGAGGCTATCTTTTCCTGCCTGTGTGAGGTTATCCCGCAACATCAACTGTAGCAAGGTGGCACGGTTTTCGGGAGTGATTTTCTGCGAAGTATCGATTTTTTTTCCTTTCAACCCAGGTATGCCAAACACCTTGCTGAACTCGCTTGCCGTGAAAGAAACAGCTATCCGCTGGTGCTGATAGTCAAATACAGACTGGTGGCGGTGTCTATCATAGGTGCCAATCATGGCACGCAAAACTACCTCGAAATCTTTTATGCAAAAAACTGGCATTTGGGCAGCCCAATGTACCTGTGCCTGGCGAAGATTTTTCTTTATTGGGTCGTCGTGAGGTGTCTTCGCCCACCAATTCCTGCAGTCTATTCCATTAAGACCCTCAAACACAATATTGATTGCTGTTACCTCTTCCTTGTCCTTTGTCGACTGGGTTTTTGGACGATGTTTCCTGCTTTTCCGAGTGCTGCTCATCCCGAGGCTGCCTGCAATACGCACACCAGATGGCAAAACTCGCTTCCCTATGTCTGCACTTGATTCTGAAGTTCTTCGCCCTCCTCGTAACTTGTCTTCTAACGGGTGCAACCATTTTCTCCAATCCACCTTATTCTTGTTTGTGTCCATTGATTCCCGATTAATTCTTTTAATCTGCTTTTATAGCGTTTTTAACCTTCTTGCACGTGCCACTCCCTTCCTTCCAAATGTCAACGTACGGTGTATGGTTGTGGCATGCGGTGTACGGCTGTGGCGTGCGATGTACGGCGTGCGTGGGCGATCTTCGGCTCTCCTTTTGCGATTCCTTTCCTGTCGTACGGTTGTGCTGCTAGCGGGTTTCAAAGTTAACTTTTCCTGAGCGTCGCAGTATATATGGCGTACGGGGGCGGGGCACCTGCCTCACCGCACGGTGGATGCATGGCCCCACCGTACGGCGAGTGCCACCGTACGGTGCATTTTTTTTATTTTTTATTTTTTTTATTATCAGATAAAACATAGGATATGCTATTCCATTCATAATCATGTGTGTTCGTACAAGTTACCTTCCAAGGTATATAAAGGTACCGAGGGGGTGCGAGGGCCAACCATCGCACCCGTAACTACCTTCCCTCGATTACCGAACTAACAAAGACAAATACAACTTAATTAACTAGTTTTATTCTCGTACAATATTGCCGCCAACAGAATTTGAATTCGAACACGGTGACTTAGGTGGCAATGACTCAAAGTCAATCTCTGATTTTGATGCAATGTTGGTAGATGCTGATTAGAGGCAGCCTCATACTTTCTATCACTATGTTTTTGACTTTTTCATTTTGGCATTTATAGCGCAAACTTGTAGCCTTTGGGCAATTTGGTGTATGCAATATTACTATTTTTTAATTTTATATCATATGCATATTAACAATGAATTGTGGAAGTAATTAAATATTAATTTGTTCGACTCTAATGTTAACTCTATTGTTGTGTTTTAAAGATTCTATAATGGGTGAATGCCCTATCATCATTATCAATGTTATCATATGTATTATGAATATTTGAGATTTCCCTATATTTTTAAAACTTCCTGTATTTTTAATATAGTTGTCCCCTTTGTCGTTCCCCACTATCCCCAAAAATAGCTTCAAAAGAATCCATCCCCGAAATGCATCCCCTATCCCGACATCGCCCCCATCACAAAAATTTGGTGGAACATAGCATTTAAACAAGAGATGGGTGTTGAAACCCATGGTTGGTCAACACCAAAGGAAATGTCATTGTATTTAGAAATCTCTAGGGTTCCTTCAAGCATAATGGTTTGAGGTTGTTAAAATTCCATCAACGTTTAGCATCTAAAGAAAGACTCCATAAGTCATCATCTGTCCAAGCTTTGTTTAAGAAAAGAAACTGCTGACCATATTTTTGAATTTTTCATAGATATACTTCTACAAAGATCTATTGTGCTTGGTTTCAAGTTGGATTTATTCTTTACTCAATGCCAAGACCTCTACTTGGAGACATCATGATGAATATAGAAAGCTGGAAATATCAATGGAAAACATTAGATATGACTGCAGAAATCAAGATGGAAAGCTACTCTTCACAAGCATCTCCCGTCCCTCATCTTAGGGGACTTGAGATTATTTAATTGATGTTGGAATTTCCCGTTAAATTTAAAAACAAGCTTTTTCATAAAGATGTTGAATTGCTTAGATGATAGACATTTTGATCTTCTTAGAAGTAGATTTCCCTATGCAGCCCTTCTTAAAAAAGGTAAAAGGTAAAGGCAGTTTTTCAGTTCATCACCAAATCAGACATCAATTTAGATATTGTAAAGGCCGTTTTTTAGCTCATCACTAAATCAAAGATCAATTTGGTATAAAATACCCTTCTTATGCAAGCATTCCACAAGAGGATTGATTTGCCATTTACCTTTTGAGCTTTTCAATACTACTCTACCTACAAATTTGAACATGTTGTAATGTTCCCTACTGGGACTTTACTTAATCTGCCCTAAAATTTACCGATTAGGGTTTGAATAGGAATTGATACTTTAGTATCCTGATGTAGGGCCTGTAACCAAGTTAGTATCACAAGATAAATAAACATATAAACCAATATTGTACAAATAGAATTCAAATGCACTATTGTAATATTCAAGATATGCATATGGGATTCCCTAGAAGTTCTATCCAACCAACTCATCGTCATTATGGAGCACCAGTTGGGAGACCATCCAAGGCACCTCGAGCCGTTCCACCTAGCCCAGGAGCACGGAATGATAACCTTCATCCGGCTTCCTAGCTACTTGCATCCTTCATATGTGCTGTCTCCCCTCCTAAATGAGATGACCCAATGGATGAGAATCCTTAAGGGAATCATCATGTGTCACATTATATACAGGCGGAGATATAGTAAAGTTATCAACATATAATATACATATATATCAGCAAGGTAGAATATTATATCTAACATTTGTAAGATTAATAGTTATCAATGCTAATTATTATGCCATACACACACACACACACACACCATACCACAGAATTGGGTAAACACGTAAGTTGTTATCTAATATGCGTGCAAGCTGAAGTGGTACTCCTATCTGCTTGAGTGCACAATACTCTGAAATCTCTCTCTTAGCTTGCTTACCTTTTCTTATCTGATGCCCTTCTTGGATGCTTGGAATGGATACTTATATCTTCCTATTGATGGTGAGAAGTCATGATTCCTCATCCAGTTACATATGCTCGTAAGAGAGGCGACCCCTTCTCGTTTGACCATTGCTGTTCATAACTAATTACTAGCTTGGATCGCTTAACTTACTGAACCACCTCTTAACATTAATTCAACTCGTACCTAGCAATATTCTAATACTCATTCCGGTGTGAGCAGCTATAATATTTCAGCATGCGGAGGTATTCCAGGTCGAAGGAGTTCATTGTGTATACCTCTGCTGTTTCTAGACGGTTTGTAGTGCACTGTCTATTATTGAGACTTAACTCTTTATTGCTGGAATTGACAAATAAGCCATGTCATATTAAAGGATTGGCAAATAGATATTCATTGTAGATGTTGGCCTATGGTGTCACCTCATCTCAGAGTCATTGGCAAGTGATATTCTCATTATATCCTTGAGCACAGTTCCATATTGAAGAGGTGAAAATTGCAATTGTTGGCATGAAAGAATCAAGATCATGGAGTTTTGCCAGTTCTATCGAATATTGTGATTACATGCTTATTCGTGGATATCATTGTATTGGCAGCTTAATAAACTCAGAGTATCCTCAATGCAATGAATGACTTCTTATTTTGCAGGAATTGAATTATATTTGTTGACAAGTGAATCTTTATGAAGACCAGGGGAACTAAGTGTTTAGCAAGATTGGGATTCCTTGTGTTAGCCTCTGCACATTTTTGTTGATTGAATTTTCACAAAGTCCAAGTTGGCACCATTGCCTGTCATTTGTGGTATTAAGACATTAATATGTTGGATGCTCTATTCTACTAACCCAATCAATATTCTTTACTCACCCAACAAGTCCGAAACAAACAATCCAATCGAAGCTATAAAAATAATAAGCCATCGGAAAGGAAGAAGTGCTCTCCAATATCTTAAATCAAGACTCAAGTGGGGGCATGACATGATTGGGGTCATGACACGTGACCTCTATTATGAAATACACAATTATTCAGCATCACACCAACTCAGGCTATTAAATTGGTGTAGTTATTTATTCCATGATGGAATAAGATGTATTTCAAGATATTTAGAAAACAAAATTGTAGGTGATAAATTGGTTTAAGTGTTTTTTTAGTCCATCTCCAAAATTAATGGTATGTGCAACATACCTAAACTTTACCATAGTAGGAAACACCAATATAACCAAAATGTTAAAATTATTTATGTCTTTGTCCAATCTGCAATTTGTCCTTATTTTATTTTTTGAAAGAGATAATAGCCTTCCAGCCCCACTAATTATTTTCTTGGCATTGTAGTTCCAATTTACTTCACATTGCAATTTATTCCTAAACACTACAGTTTCATTTTTAGGGAAACCTTGCCATGCAATCTCATTAAAAATGATTAAGTTGCCAATAAGGATATGGGTACGGGTATGAGAACCGGGTATGTTGCTATGCAATTTTTTTGCCCTTGGGTATGGTACGTTTGGGTACATGTGTGTGTGTGTTTATATATATACAAAAAAATTAAAGAAATATATAGAATTGTAAAACTAGATACATTTAATAGTATGACACTTCATCATTGTTCAATGCCAAATGCCAAAATAGTAGTGATAAAGATAAATATTAAATGCCAATTGATAGTTCAGAATTTCAATATTATGTCATATGCCATATAATATATATCATATATGTCTAGGGTCACGATTCAAATGAAAATCATTACAATTAAAAAATTGACAATCAAAAATTAATAAATGTCTTCTATCTTCATCAATCATCAAAAGGATCTAGATCAAGATCATCATCATTTGCTTCAAGTTTGACATCATTTGAACCCAAAACAGTGCCACTCCCACTAGGTGCATCATGTGTAAGTATCTCATCATCATCATCATCCATAGTGACTCTAGCAAGCTCTTGAATAGATGTTTCCAAGTTAGTACACTTACGGGTTACATCCCAATGATTTGTTGACCCATCCTTGTATTGGTGTTGCTTATGTGATAGAAGACACAAATTAGAATGAACATAAACCAAGTCTTTTGCTTTTCCTGTCAACAACCGATTATGCTTTACTAAGTGGAAAAAGGAGTATGTACTCCAAGTCTGTTCAACAGAAGAAGAACTTGCAACCTGTTAAAATTGGAGAGAAAACCAACACAACTTGAAAATAAAAAAGGCAAAATAAATTAAAAAATGTTACGCACTAAAATCTACAATACAAATGTTAAAAAATAAAAAAACTTACTTGTGATAGAATCTTGATTGCAAGAGACTAGAGGAACAAATAATCTTGACCATGGAGGTACCACCATGTACGAGCATCTACTTTGGATTGGTCATTAATGACACAAGGACTATGATCTTTTATTGAGATGAACATGCCAAACTCTCCCCTAACATGTTCCACCATGTCCAGATTTGAGAAGAGTCTAGCAAATGCTCGCTTGTACCCAATAGCAACTTCACTATCTCTATATGGTGGAGTTCTCCCTAGCAAAGCAAGTACCGTATTGCTATAGCATTTAGGAGATAATGCATTTGCAAGGAGGTGTGATGCTGTATTCATCTTGTTCGATGATGAATGATTGTTTCCATCCTTTTGAGAAATGTTTCTTCCAGGTCATTCTTTTTTTGTGCTATTATGACATTTATTTTTTCTATCATGGAGTCCATGCCATAATAGATTTCCCCCAAACATGGTGTGTTTGTATTAGCAAACCTAATCATACTCATGATAGACTCGGTGAAATTCAAGACATTCCACAAGCCCAACAATCGTCATCCAAGATCAAAACCTAACCTTCTAGGCCCTCTCTAAATTTGATTGCTTCCAAACACTCCATTGGTTACTAATAACTATGTGGTGCAGGAGAACCAAGTGAACCAAGTGTACCTCCTGATTCCAATGACCTATATGGGGTCAAATATGAACATTTGGAGTTCTAGATGGTTTCTTGTGTCAAATAAGGTCTAATGAAACCAATAGCATTGTAATAAGGTCATTTGACCATTCATGTAATCAAGTTGTCTAGTTGGTCCTAGGAAGGTCCAAATTTGGCCAATATTGTGCAAACGAGTCAAAATGGGTCAAATTGATGTAATAATGTAAAAGTTGGTTCCAACGGTCCTTTCATGTCTATTCGGACCTATTTCAATGTGTTTAAGGTCATGGTTTAGCAAAATGTTGAAAGTAACCCAATCATTTTCGGGGACTATGATAGTCTGGAGTCTAAGTTGATTGAGTAATGCAAAAATTGTCATATTGTCAATTTGTTGTCATGACAATTTTGCACTTTTTGTAAGTCGTGATTCTCCAATGGTCAGTTCAGTTTGAAAAACGGTTGGAGGAGGTTGTGTTCGTTTGGGGTGACACCTTTAAGGACCCCAAACCCCGAAAGATGTGTGTGTGTTGATATGATTGTTTTGAGAAGGAAATTGAAGCATCAAAACTGTTGGAAACGCAGGCAATCGTCTAAATTTTGTTGATTGCATACTGAAGGTGGATTGGCAAGAATGATCATCACATAGATCCTGAAACTAGATTGTTTTACCTTTGTTTTGCATTTGGTGTGAAGCCTTGAAGTTATCGCTGCCCCATTCTACAAGCAAATCTCTACCGGGTAGCCTAAAACCCTCAAACCCCTAGGGTTTGATTGTAATAATGGGTTTTGGCCTATCAATCCTTAACTGAACACTCTGTCGTTATAGGAGATGACAGGCCACAATATCATATGTCAATTCCAAGAGCCATTAAGAGGACACAACAGGGCGAAGAGGATGGAGAACTAACCCTAGGTCTGGCATCTCTATGTGACAAACCGGTTTGATGAGTGCAGTGCGAGAGAATTGAGTGGTAGAGCACTGGAAAGGGGTTTGAATGTGATAGAGGAGTATTTTGGAGGTTTACACAACATTTCATGGTCAAGGAGAGTCATCTTTTAGGAGAACCACACAAGTATGTGACAGGTGTTCAGTCAAATAGGCCAAATAGCCCTATTAGGTCTATTAGTGCAGTATTGGTTGGGATATCTGCAAGTTGGTATGGTACCGGAAACTGAGATATTGTTGAGAACTCCCAAAAGGGTATCTGAAAATATAATTTGTTTGCCCAAATCCTCAGGGTGTCAAAAGTTATCACCTAATTCCTTCAAAAGGAGGCCTAATTGCAACCAGTTCTGTTTGTGGGCAAGTGAGTCAAAATTGATGTTCTGGTGGGTTTAAACCATGAAATCTTGTTTCATTTGTGTTAAGGTGTTGTGAGAACACCCCTCCAAGGGTTGTTGTATTGAATTGGTCAAGTGGGCCATTCAAACCCCTAAAGCCTATTAGTAGCCCACTCATGTATGCAAAGGTGTGTGTAGTCACACAAGACTTGAGAGTGTTAGTTGTTTGTAAGTGGACATATTGGAGCCCTTGAGTCTCCCAAGGCGTTGTTTAGTGTCATTGAACCATTGCTTGACTTGGTGTTGTGTAAGGACCCTTTGGTAGTAGGGTTTTGGTTGAGTTTGCAAGCCTTAGAGGTTGGTTGGTTGAAGGTTATCCTTCCAGCCTATTGCCTCCGCATCACTATGGCACCCAATGCCTCCCACACCTTTAAAAGTTGTCTCAAAATAGTTGTATGTGATGTAAATTAGGTCTCATAAACCTAGGATCATGTAAAAAATAAGTTAATACACATTAAAAAATATTATATACATATTAAACATGGCATAAGTAAAATTCAATAAATAAATTAAATTTACCTTCATCAATTCCAACCTTGAGAAAGTCCTAAAAAATGCCTTATGACAATATAGTGGTTTGTTACAAACATTTGGATCTCCTCACCCTCTTGGTATATTTCTTTCACCCACTCTATTTGAGTGCCAATTGCTTGCATCACCAATTTAAGGGAGTGTACGATGCATGGTGTTCAAAAAATGTGCTCATATCTTTGCTCAACTAAACCACCTGCAACCCTGCAATTTTTTGCATTATCTATAATGATTTGGACAACATTTTCATGATCCACCATCTCTATGGAATCAATGAGAATTTTAGAAATTAACTTGGCATCTTTGATTTACCCCTCACAATCAGCTGCCTTCAAAAACATTGCCCATTTGGGAGACACTGCAATAACATTTACTAATGGACAATTTTTGCAATCTTTCCATCCATCAAACAATAGAAACTCCTAATTCAACCTAAGAATCTCTAATTGGTTTGAGTGATGTCTCTACAAAATTCTTCTCTCTTCCCAATAAGATGGTGCGCACCTTTTCATACCCAGTACTTGTGAAACCGGGAGTTGCACTATTTATTACCACCACCATTTCCCACCAATATGGTGGTCTCACCAAGTTGAAAGGAAGACCATTGGCATAGCTGCAACATGCAATTTTTTCCTTTGCAATGTCTCTTGCTTCCATTTTAAATGCCTTGTCCAATGGGCCTCTTTTGCGGGAAGGATTGGGATCTTCTACTTCAACTTGGATAGAGGGTGTCTCCAAAAAAGGATGTTGGGAAGCTATTACTAGTTGAGAATCTATAAATAAAGTCATTGTCTTTTTCTCTTGTTGAGGGATGAGATCTTAGTTTTGCTCTTTCAACCATACCATCAACTTCTTCTTGTTCTCTAACGAATGCCGCTATATTTTCAGCAGACAAGCCCTTCAAATCTAGCCCTACACACATTCTAATCCCTTTCCTAGGAGGGCTACAAAAGTGAAGTCTCACTCGATAATATGATCTCTTAAAGTTGGTTCTACACTCACTACAATTCCAAAGATAACCCCCACCTCCTGCAACTTGTTCAATTATTGTACTATGTCTCCATAAGGGAGATGCTTCATTAATTTAATATTTTTGGTTTGTACCCACAACCACTAAAATTGAAATTGGCCATTCTTGATCTACTTTTGCTATTATAAGAAATTACACAATTTTAAATTAGAGAGAAAAAAAAATGCAAGCCTACAATATGTAAAAACTAACGAAATTTCAATACGAATACCAAAAAACATTATAACAAATAGCAAAGCTTGTTTCTTTTTTTTTGTAAAAAAAAACTTGACAAAAATTCATCAAAAACTTGGAAAAAATCATCAAAATTTTGAAAATATTTGTTAAAATACTAGACAATAGGGTTAAATGCTTATCTTAGATGATTAAATCTCCTTTGTGCAAGCTATCTTCCCTCCTTTAGCACTCCTCGATCAATCCCCTTCAAAAAAAAATCAACTGCCCTTCAAAATGCCAAAATGAGAAAAGAGAGTGAAGAGACAAAATGTGCTTTGTCTAGGACAAAATGATGCCTTAAGGGGCATATTAGGGTTTAGGCAAAAGAAAAAGTTTTAAAAAAAACTTTTTAAATGTGTTTTGCCTTTTTTTAAGGAGGCCCCATGGGTTCCCTGTGGTTTCGCCCCAAATGCACCAAGTGCGCTGAGGGTACATGCGTCGTACCCTAGGTGCACCCAAGCGTACCCCCAAGCAAGGGATGCACAGGGGCAAATACCTAAACTCTGCAACGTAGAAAAAAGATATTCAATATAAAGCACTAGGATATGACTTATTATCTTAGAGATCTTGACCCAATAACCCCTGATCCTTTACCATTCCATCCACCAAAGTCAAACAACACCAATTTTTATATTGTCTGTCAAAAACAAACCTCGTGACTGTTAGTTTTACTTTCAGATTAACAATAAACTCAGAAAATAGATGTTTGTTGTTAGGGTTTTCAACTTAGTGAATGACAAAGAGCAAACAAACAAACAAATGAAAATGAGACAAGACAACATTACCCTAGGAAAACCTCCTAGGAGGAAAAAGCCAGCAAGAAGAGATCCTCAGATCTGATTATGAATTAGACAATATTCTGATTACAACACTTATCTCTTTAGGAGGTTTGAAATGGCCACACTTTAAGGCTGATGTAGGTGACTAAACAGTATCAGGTTTGCACCTCAGATCTGCACTTTTGTCTACATTAACCAGTAACCTGGTCTGCACTTTTGACACCTTACTCTTGACAGCAGTTTGCACCTTTCACTAGAGATATTCACACCTAAAGGCAGCACATGTAGTTCACATTCATGCACAGCAGACAACTAACTATTTTTGCTTCAACTTGAGAGCTAATTCGCATGATGAGAGGAAAGATATAATTGTGTTAATGAGGTCAAGTAGTTGTTCATTTATATGAGGCAAGAGGACCTATTTGAGGTTGGCTTGGTGCTGATTCCTTTTATTTATTTTTTATGACTTTTGGTTTATAGGGTCGGCCCTATTAGAGGGAACACGTTTCCCTTAGAGTGGCGTGTGTCTTTTAGTTATAGGGTCGGCCCTATTAGGGGGACACGTTTCCCTTTATTGTGGCGTGTGAGAGAGGAGAGAAGGGCCCAGCTCTTGGCGGATTTCAATGTTGCCTTAAGGCAATTGGAATCCACATCCTACCTAGTTACAATCAACACTCCCTCTTAACTAGGGAGGAAATAATTACATAATCAAAATATCATAATCTTCCATCTTGCACAAAAGCAAAGAATGGATTACATAATCAGAATGTTGTAGTCTTCCATCTTGCACACAAGCATAGATTGGAATTACATAACATAGTCTTCCATCTTGCACACAAGCATAGAATGGATCCACCTTACATTGCCCGCAGAGGGTGGAGAGAATCTTTTCTACCATCTTACATTACCCGCAGAGGATGGTTACATTAGAATACCACTTTGCATTGCCCGCAGAGGGTGGTTGATACAACACAATGTATCACTGAGGTTGAGACTCCTTTTCAACCAACGTTTCATTTTCCACAACACCAAGTTTGTCTCTCAAATACACAAATTTCACTCTCGACAAGGGCTTGGTAAGAATATCTGCTATCTGATCATCAGTATTGACATACTTCAACTGAATGGCGCCTCTTTGCACCATATCTCGAATGAAGTGATAAGGAGTCTCCACATGTTTTGACCTGTCATGAAACACCGGATTGACAAACATCTTTATACAACTCTGATTATCACAATGAATAACTGTAGATTCCTAAGGTTGTCCAAACAACCCAGCAAGGAGCTTACGAAGCCACACCACTTCTCTAGAAGCAACACTTGCTGCAATGTACTCAGCTTGAGTTGTACTTAGTGCTACTGAGGACTGTTTTCTACAAGCCCAAGAGATCATTGTGGATCCTAAGCTGAAACAAATGCCAGAAGTGTTTTTCCTATCCTTGACACTTCCTACCCAATCTGCATCTGAGTAACCTTCCAAGGCTATTGAAGTGTTAAGTGGATACTTCAGCCCATAACCAACTGTGCCTCGCAAGTATCTTAGGATGTGCTTGGCTGCAACAAGATGAACATGTTTAGGCATGTTCATGAACTGGCTGAGGGCATTCACTGCATAGCATATATCGGGTCTAGTGTTAACTACATACATCAAGGATCCAATAAATTGTCTGCACTCAGATGGATCTGCAAAATCAGAGTTAACTGCAGAAACACTCAACTTCTTTAAGTTAGATTCCATAGAAGTAGACATGGGTTTACAATCCATCATTCTAAATCTTTTCAAAATATCAATAGAATACATTCGTTGACTTAAGAAAATTTCGTTAGATCTTTGCCATACTTCTAGTCCTAGAAAATAATGCATTAGACCTAAATCTTTCATTTCAAATTCTGAATCTAATTCTTTCTTACATCTAATGATAAGCTCATCTTTACCAGTAAGAAATAAATCATCCACATATAGAACCAGAATTAGCATTTCATCATTGGATATTTTGAAGTAAATGTTAGAATCAGCATCATTTTTACAAAATCCTAAACTTAACAAGTATTTATCAATTATTTCATATCAAGCACGAGGGGCCTGTTTGAGGCCATATAGAGTTTTCTTCAATCTGCACACATGAGTATCTCTTTCATGAATCTCATAACCTTCAGGTTGTTCAATATAGACTTCTTCCTCAATGACACCATTAAGGAAGGCAGTTTTAACATCCATTTGATGTAGCTTCCAACCCCTAGCTGCAGCAATAGCTATTATAGTTCTAATAGAGGTATATCTAACAACAGGAGCAAATGTTTCTTCATAATCTATGCCTTCTTTTTGAGAAAAACCACGAGCTACAAATCTAGCTTTATATTTTTCAATACTACCATTAGCATTATGTTTAATTTTAAATAACCATTTAGAAGAAACAAATTTACCTTTGGGTCTAGGCACTATGTCCCAAATATCATTCTTGATGATTGACTGATATTCTTCATCCATAGCAAGCTTCTAGGCATGATGGTTCAAGGCTTCTTCGACATTGCATGGCTCAGACTCAATGAGATTGCTCATCAATGCAACATAGTTGGAGAATACTTGAGGTCTCTTGCTTTCTCTGAAGGTGCCATTGGCAGCTGCAAATCTTTCAGCTTCTTGAATGGTGTTTCTCACCCAAAGTGGCCTCGTTTTGCTAACAACAATGTCACTAGGTATATCAATGGGATTCATGGGCTCGGGTGAGTCATTATGCTCTTCTTGAGGTGGAGGCTCAAAAGACTCCCTCTGAATCTCAAGGTTAGTATCAATATTCATATCTTGATTATTATTAACCTCATCAACAACAAGTGAACCTTTTGATTTCTTAAAAAAAATATCTTCTTCAAACGTAACATCCCTACTTACCTCAACATACCTTTGACCTGGAATGTAAATCTTGAAGGCTTTGGAAGATTCATTGCATCCAACTAGCATCCCCTTCTTTCCAGAAGGCTCCAACTTAGTTCGCTTTTCTTTAGGCACATGAACATATACAGGACTTCCAAAAATTCTCAAGTGGTTGATGTCAGGTTTGGATCCTAAAAAGGCTTCTTCAGGAGTCATATTCTATAGAACACGGTGGGGACATCTATTATGAATATAGACTGGTGTTCTAGAAGCCTCAGCCCAAAGAAAAGTCTGCAAGTCTTGATCATGGATCATAACCTTTGCAGCCTCAACAATAGTCCTATTCTTTCTTTCAACAACTCCATTTTGCTGAGGATTGTAGGGAACACAGAACTCCCTCTTAATTTCTGACTCAACACTTAATTTCTGACTCAACACAGAAGTCATAAAAACTGGCAGAGGTATACTCACCTCCATTGTCAGACCTTAAACATTTAATTCTTTTACCAAAAATGTTTTCGGCCAATGCCTTAAATTCTTTAAATGTATTTAAGACTTCATCAGATTCTTTAGTCTATAAGAAATAAATCCAAGTCTTCCTAGAGAAATCATCTATGAAGATTACATAGTAAAGACATCCACAAAGAGAAGTTACGGACATAGGTCCACATAAATCAGAATGAACAAGTTCTAATTTTTCTTTAGCTCTACTTTCACTTCTATGAAAAGAACTTTTAACATTTTTACCCATAGCACAACTTTTACAAGTATCATCATGAAATTGACTGAGTTTAGGCATACCTTTAACTATCCTTTCGAGGGAAGAAAGAGCTTGAAAGTGTAAGTGTCCAAGCCTTTGATGCCATAGCTCATAGGATCCAAGGGCCTCATTAATGAGGGCTTGAAAAGGGTTAGTGGAGAGCTTATACAAACTATCATATCTATTTCCAGTAACACAAGCAGATTTAAAACTAGATTTCTTAGGCCAAGCAAGTACTTTACCCTCAGAAAATGCTACTTGATAACCTTTATCTTCTAGAGCGGAAATAGAAATTAAGTTTCTTTTAATTCCAAGAACAAATAAGATATCACTAAGGTGAAGTGAAATACCAGAATTTAAATTTAAAGAGGTAGTGCCAGAACCTCTTACCGAATATCGAGCATCATCACCAACTACCACATGTAGACTAGTATCATTTTCTACTAAGTCTGAAAGATGCTCACGATAGCCTGTGATGTGTCTGGAAGCACCACTGTCAATCAGTCATGTGTTACTATCTGAGGGTATGCTGCTTGACAAGGCAAAAATAAATAAGAAGTCTTCATTTTGTTTTGAGACCTCATTTAGGTTGGTTTCCCTTTTCGAGGGTTCATTCTGACATTCTTTAGCATAGTGACCATATTTGTCATATCTAAAACATCGAACATGAGAGAGATCTCTTGGCTTCTTCCAAGAATTCTGAGAGCTGGGTGGTCTGAATTCTCTATTCCTCTTAGGATTATTCTTCTTCCAATTATCACCTTGCTTGCATTGAGTTGCTGTTAATTTTAGACTTTCAGATTAATACAATGTTCAGAAAATAGAATTATATCTAAATTTTAGATTAATGTTGAATGATGTTAGGATTTCCAAAATTAAGCATAAGTAGAGAAATAACCAAAATGAACTCACAACACACAAGTACCCTGGGAAAACCTCCTAGGAGGAAAAACCCAGCCAGAAAGATCCTCGGATCTGATTATGAATTAAGCAAAGTTTTCTGATTACAACTTATCTCTTAGGCCTTTGATGACGCAGTTCACTTAGCAAATAGGTCAACACACAAGCTGCTCCAATAGGTCTGTAGTTTGTTGTCTAGGTCTGCACTTCAACAATCAGATCTGATCTATACTGCTTTCCAGGTCTGCACTTCAACAATCAAACCTGATCTTTCAATATACATAGTCTGCTACAAATCTGAGATTACATGCAAGGGCCAGCACCTCTACTTGAATGGAATTCACACTTTCAGCAGCAGAGATGATGAAGGAGGAGCTACAAAGTTCACAGTGGACTGGAGATAATTCGCACCTTTTTGATGTATTTCGCATTAGCTAATGGCAGACTGAATTTCACAAATGATATGTATTTTGCAAGTGTCTAATGTTTCACTTTACATCTTTATTTATACCCATATCATTCTTAATTAAGTCGGCCTTTGAATAAGGTAATTTTGGTGCCAAAGGTGTAGCGTGTCTTTTAGGAGGCTGGGCCTATTTGGGGTTGGTGTGTGAGAAGGGGCCCAGCCCTATTTGATGTGGCGTGTGGGAAAAAGGGTCTGGCCCTTGAGAGTGGCGTGTGAGGAGAAGGGTCCAGCCCTAAAGGGCGGATTCCAATGTTGCCTCAGGCAATTGGAATCCGCTCTTTTTCCCTAATTGAAACCAACACTCCCTCTTAATTAGGGAGAAGAAAATATAATCAGAAAATTGCTATCTTCCATCTTGCACACAAGCAAAGAATGGATTACATAATCAGAACATAGTAGACTTCCATCTTGCACACAAACAGAGACTGAAGCCACCTTACATTGTCCGCAGAGGGTGGTGAGGATCTTTTCTACCATCTTACATTGCCCGCAGAGGATGGTAACAATTATTCTTCTCCCTGAGAAGACTACCACCTTACAATGCCCGTAGAGGGTGGTTGATGCAACACAATGCATCACTGGAGATGAGACTCCCTCTCAACCAAGGTCTCATTTTCTGAAATCCCAAGCCTGTTTCTAAAGTACACAAACTTCACGTTGGATAGAGGCTTGGTGAGGATATATGAAGTCTGATCATCAGTGCTAACATACTTCAACTGAATAGCACCTCTTTGCACCATATCTCAAATGAAGTCATAATGAGTTTCCATATGTTTTGACCTGTCATGAAACACTGGATTGACAGACATCTTCATACAACTCTAATTATCACAATGTATAATTGTTGGTGCCCAAGGTTGTCCAAACAACCCAGCAAGAAGCTTACGAAGCCACACTGCTTCTCTAGAAGCAACACTTGTTGCAATATACTCAGCTTCAGCAATACTTAGTGCAACAGAGGATTGTTTTCTGCAAGCCCAAGAGATCACTATGGATCCTAAGCTGAAACAAATACCAAAAGTGTTTTTCCTGTCTTTGACACTTCTAGCCCAATCTGCATCTGAATAACCTTCCAATGTTATTGGAGTGTTAAATGGATACTTCAACCCATAACCCACTGTGTCTCGCAAGTATCTTAGGATGTGCTTGGCTACAACAAGATGAACATGTTTGGGCATGCTCATGAACTGACTGAGGGCATTCACTGCATAGCATATGTCTGGTCTAGTGTTAACTAGATACATCAATGATCCAATCAACTGCCTGTACTCCGATGGATCTGCAGAATCAGAGTTAGCTGCAGAAACACTCAATTTCTTTAAGTTAGATTCCATAGGGGCAGACGTAGGTTTACAATCCATCATTCTAAATATTTTCAAAATATCAATAGTATATTTTCCTTGACTTAGAAAAATTTCGTTAGATCTTTGTCATACTTCTAGGCCTAGAAAATAATGCATTAGACCTAAGTCCTTCATTTCAAATTTTGAAGCTAATTCTTTCTTACATCTAATGATAATTTCATCTTTACCAGTAAGGAATAAATCATCCACATATAGAACTAGAATTAGCATTTCATCATTAGATATTTTAAAGTAAATGTTAGAGTCAACATCATTTTTACAAAACCCTAGACTTAACAAGTACTTATCAATTCTTTCATACCAAGCACGAGGAGCCTGTTTGAGGCCACATAGAGCTTTCTTCAATCTGCACACATGAGTTTCTCTATCCTGAATCTCATAACCCTCAGGTTGTTCAATATAGACTTCTTCCTCAATGACACAATTAAGGAAGGCAGTCTTAACATCCATTTGATGTAGCTTCCAACCTCTAGCTGCAGCGATAGCTATTATAGTTTTAATAGAGGTATATCTAGCAACAGGAGCAAATGTTTCTTCATAATCTATGCCTTCTTTTTGAGTAAAACCACGAGCTACAAATCTAGCTTTATATTTTTCGATACTACCATTAGCATTATGTTTAATTTTAAATAACCATTTAGAGGAAACAACAGATTTACCTTTGGGTCTAAGCACTATGTCCCAAACATCATTCTTGATGATTGACTGGTACTCTTCATCCATAGCTAGCTTCTAGGCATGATGGTTCAAGGCTTCTTCAACATTGCATGGCTCAGACTCAATGAGATTGCACATCAATGTAACGTAGTTGGAGAATACTTGCGGTCTCTTGGTTTCACGGAAAGTGCCACTGGGAGCTGCAAATCTTTCAGCTTCTTGAATGGTGTTTCTCACCCAAAGTGGCCTCTTTTTGCTAACAACAATGTCACTAGGAATATCAGTGGGATTCATAGCTTCAGGTGGATCATTATGCTCTTGAGGTGGCAGTTCAACAAGCTCCCTCTGAATCTCAGGGTTAGTATCAACATTCATATCTTGATTGTCATTAACTTCATTAATAACAAGAGAACCTTTTGATTTCTTAAAGGCAATATCTTCTTCGAAAGTAACATCCCTACTTACCTCAACATACCTTTGACCTGAAATGTAGATCCTGAAGGCCTTGGAGGATTCACTGTATCCAATTAGCATGTCTTTCTTCCTGGAGGGCTCCAACTTGGTTCGTTTTTCCTTGGGCACGTGAACATATACAGGACTTCCAAAAATTCTCAAGTGACTGATGTCAGGTTTGGATCTTGTGAAGGCTTCTTCAAGCGTCATATTCTTTAGAGCACGGTGGGAACATCTATTCTGAATGTATATTGTTGTTCTGGAAGCCTCAGCCCATAGAAAGGTCTGCAAATCCTGATCATGAATCATAACCTTTGCAGCCTCAACAATTATTCTATTCTTCCTTTCAGCAACTCCATTTTCCTGCGGATTGTAAGTAACACAGAACTCCCTCTTAATTCCTGCCTCAACACAAAAATCATGAAAGCTACCAGAGATATACTCACCTCCATTGTCAGATCTTAAGCATTTAATTCTTTTACCAGAGGTGTTTTCAGCCAATGCCTTAAACTCTTTAAATCTACTTAAGACTTCATCAGATTCTTTAAATTTCAAGAAGTAGATCCAAGTTTTCCTAGAGAAATCATCTATAAAGATTACATAATAAAGAAATCCACTAGGAGATGCTATAGACATAGGACCACATAAATCAGAGTGAACAAGTTCTAGTTTATCTTTAGCTCTATTTTCACTTTTATGAAAAGGACTTTTAACATTTTTACCTATAGCACAACCTTTGCATGGATCATCATGAATTTGACTGAGTTTAGGCATACCTTTGACCAACTTTCCAAGTGAGGGAAGTGCTTGATAGTATAAGTGTCCAAGTCTTCTATGCCATAGCTCACAAGATTCGGGAGCCTCATTGATGAGGGCTTGAATAGGGTTAGCAAAAAGCTTATATAAACTATCATATCTATTTCCAATTACACGAGCAGATTTAAAACTAGATTTCTTAGACCAAGCAAGTACTTTACCTTCAGAAAATGCAATTTGATAACCTTTATCTTCTAGGGCAGAAATGGAAATTAGGTTTCTTTTAATTCCGGGAACAAATAAGATATCACTAAGGTGAAGTGAAATACCAGAGTCTAAATTAAGGAAGTAGTGTCAGAACCTCTGACCGAATATCGAGCGTCATCACCAATTACCACATGTAGACTGGTATCCTTTTCTACTAAGTCTGAAAGGTGATCAATGTAGCCTGTGATGTGTCCGGATGCACCACTGTCAATCAGCCATGTGTTACTGTCTGTGGGTATGCTGCTTGACAGGGCAGAGATGAATAAGAAGTCATCATTTTGTTCTGAGACTTCATTTAGATTGGCTTCTCTTTGTGTGAGATCATTCTGACATTCTTTAGCATAGTGACCAAATTTGTCACATCTGAAACATCGAACACGAGAGATCTCTTGGCTTTTTCCAGGAATGCTAAGAAGTAGGTGGTCTGAAATCTCTATTCCTCTTAGGATAATACTTCTTCCAATTACCACCTTTCTTCCATTGGGTTGCGAGCATGTGTTGATCATCTACTTGAGGACTTTTGAGTTGTCCTCTTGTGATAAGACGTGACTCTTCTTGAATGCAATCATTCTTGAGGCGATCAAGGGTAGGTAACTCAGTTCTTCCACTTATGGTTTGAATAAAGGACCCCCATGAGTGTGGTAGACCATTTAGGGCAATCATGACAAGATCCTTGTCTTCCATGTTATGTCCAATTGTACCTAGTTGATTCTTTAGTTCTGAAATTCTCATATGTCAATTGCTCCCTTGAAGTAATTGCCCTACTGATATTGTTAATTTCATAAATACCTTTTAGGTGGCTGAATATTTCTCTTGCAGTAGTGAATGAGGCAATGGAGGTGACTAGGTGGTCTTTAACTAAATCAATAAGGAGTTTTCTGGTCTTGACAGCATTCCTTTTGAATTGCTTTAGCTCAACTGCATCTGTAAGTTCAGTTAGCTCTTTCTCTTCTATGAAGTGAAGAAGATCTTCTTCCTCAAGGGCAACGATGATGTGAACCTTCCATGCAACAAAATTGAGATTTCCATCAAGCCTATCTTCAACTTTCAGCCTCATTGACCTGACCTGTAAATGAGACAACAATCTAGAAATAAAGGAGTACTAAATTCTGAAATCTGAAAGTTGATCTAGCCTATAGCTCTGATACCATGTTAATTTTAGACTTTCAGATTAATACAATGTTCAAAAAATAGAAATCTATCTAAATTTTAGATTAATGTTGAATGCTGTTAGGATTTCCAAAATTAAGCATAAGTAGAGAAATAACCAAAATGAACTCACAACACACAAGTACCCTGGGAAAACCTCCTAGGAGGAAAAACCCAACCAGAAAGATCCTCGGATCTGATTATGAATTAAGCAAAGTTTTATGATTACAACTTATCTCTTAGGCCTTTGATGACGCAGTTCACTTAGCAAATAGGTCAGCACACAAGCTGCTTGTAAGTCGTAAAACTAGTTATATTAATGTAATAGTAATAATTAAGTTGTTATATGGGTGGGTAGTTGGTAGTTGTTGGCGGTTGATGGCTCAACCAACCGCAGACTCTTTATATGCAACCTTGTAGCACCTTTGAAGGAGTGGGTTTTGGGAATGAACAAAATACTTCTCTCAATGCATCTATTCTATGAGTGCTTATATTCTGTAATGCGTGCGTTGGCTTATATTCTGTGATGTATGATTCACGACTGCAATACCTTATACTTAATTCCTCATCAGTGAGCCTGATATATTTATGGTTAGAGCCCTGACCGACATAGGCTACTAACATTTTGGCGTCGTTGCCTAAGTCGAATCTGAAGGTCTCAAGAGGGAAAGCTGGCGAGATGGAAGTATAATGGGTCGTCCATTCGACCAAAGCATCCTGGTGACAGACAGTGACGTAGAGGATAATACGGAAGTAACCAGGGAGGATCAGTTGACACAAGCCCTGATTCACGCGTGCAATGTTTCTGTGGACCTGTACGTACAGCGAGAAGCGGAACTCAACGTGAACCAGGCCGTGCACGATCTCCTGGGTAGCCTTCCACGATTGTTGGCACGTGTACTCGTGGAATGTGAAGAGGAACGAGAGAAAACACGGAGGGAGCAACGGAGGCAGCAAGTGCTTCAACAATATAGAGAAAGGAACCGAAGGGAAGAAGAACAGAGGGACTCCACTCAGCGACGAAAGCACCGTAGTTCCAACAATTAATGCCAAATACACTCAACAAAGATCGAAGTCGACAACCCCCAGAGGAAGAAGAAGGGAGCCACGAAGACATAGTGAGAAGGTCCCTGCGCATCTAGGAGCAACTGGAGAGGCGCCTGAAACTCTACCGAGACAAGAGCCACGACAGCCCACAGGGAATAGAAAGTAGTGAGAATTGGGAGCAAACAACCGCACCGACCGAGTCAATCAACAATTCCCAAAGTAAAACGGGGAGTACGAGAAAGATGGCACACAACCCCAAAAAATGGAAACTTCCCAGGTTCAATGGACTTGGATCAAAGGATCCCGCTCGCCACTGTAAAACTTGTGTCACCATATGGCAAGCCAATGGCGAGGATGATGAGGATAACTGGCTGAAAGCATTTCCGGCCACCCTCCGTGGAATTGCCATTAACTGGTACACGGACCTACCCACCACTTCAAAGGATACCTGGAAAAAACTAGCCAAGGCATTTGAGGAGGAGTTTCGGCTACTTAGGGATGGTGACAAGATCGTCGCAGAAATATACAACACTAAACATGTCAAGACTGAGACCGTACGGTCCTATTACCGCAGACAAAAAGAATTAATTGGAAAAATGGCCAATACGCCAGCCAATGGGTTGAAGAAGCGATGGTTCATCGAGGGTCTGCAACCATCCCTGCGGAAAAAGATGAAGGTAGTACCTCCATCTACTTTCATGGACGCTTACAATAGAGCCATGGATATTGAAAGCGAGAACAAGACATCGAAGGGCAAGAAGCGCACAAGTGATGAAGATAGTAGTGATCAGGAAAGCGAGGAGTCCCGAACGATACAAGCACTCCGGAAGGATATGAGACGGATGATGTGGGAAATGCGGACGCAAAAGGAAGAAAGTAGCGAGGGCAGGGACCTCTGGTGCACAGAGTGCAAACTGGAGGGACACACAAAAACCAATTGTCCAAAGAAAGCTTTCTGTGACATCTGCCAAGTGTTGGGGCATGCTATTAAGGAATGCCCCTACAACTTGAAGGCAAGGAGTGCCCAGGTACTATCTACTCAAGAACAGGCAACACCACCCACTACACCCTCCAAGAACACAAACTCAGACGCATCACCAGGTGGCTATAGGAGCAGTCGGAGGGGGAGTAACAACAACAGTAATAATAATACCCCACGGGGTCGCATCCAATACGATGCAAAAGGCAGACCAATGATACAATGTCGACGATGTAACGAATGGGGCCATTTTGCACGCGACTGCCAGAGTGGTGTCGCGCAAGGAGGAGGACTACACTGCAAATGGTGTGGGTCGGGCAATCACGAAGATGCGGAATGTCCAAGGCAGAAAGGCGTGAACATGTTGGAGGTAGTACGGCCAGAACCAGAAGTACTGGCCATTACCCGATCCCATACAAGGAAACTAATATACCCTGACCCAGGTACAGAAAAGGAAAGACTAAAGGAGGCACAAAAGGAAGTAGAAAGGGAAATGAGTGAGGAACGGAGAAAACCAGTATCCCACAAAACCACCAACACCATACGGACCGACTCCGAAGCAACCATAATGAAATGGCTGCTACAAACCACCATGCCGGTCCGCGTAGTAGATTTGTTGCAGACACTACCACAACTGCGGATAGCTATAAACCAAGTGGAGGAGACTAGGAAGGAGGGGAAGATGCAGAGCCACGGGGAGAAAATGGAAGAAAGGAACCACTCAAAGGAGACCAATGATCCTATGTTGATGACAGTAGGGGTAGGCAGGGCACCAGTCGTAGTAGAAATGGAGATTCTCGGGTACAGGTTTACTAACACCATTGTAGACGGTGGGTCTGCTATAAACGTGCTACCTGAGGAGACATGGAAAACCTTGGGGAAGCCGACGCTCTGGCCACCTGCCTTCCACCTCGTAGGAGCCGATCAACATGGCATCAAACCATTGGGCACGCTTATGGGCCAAAAGGTAACTATCGGGACACAACACTTCTTTTTAGATTTCATGGTCATATCGTTGGAGCGGAAGGGATATGATGCACTCTTGGGAAGGGGATGGCTTATCACGGCCAAAGCAGACCATAACTGGAAGAAAAATACCCTTTCCATTGAAAGCGAGGCGAACAAATATGTCATTGACCTTCGGAACCAACAGGTGAGTCAAGAAGTGGCCTCAGATTCTAGCTCGGAGGAGGATGCTGCAAGGGAAAAAGGCGAGATAGAGCCGAATGAAGAAGGGGTGCTCCGCCTCGGTAATTGTTCAAAAGATGAGACGAGTTCTCTTAGTGGACTATTCCACTGGCAAATGGAGGACTATGAGATCTTCCAGCTAGAGTGCAATGTGTTAGAAATCCTCGAGTTGGAAAACGGTGACACCTACAGGCCACAATTTGCTGAATACGAGGAAGGAGGGGCAGAGGTAGACAAAACCCCGGCACATCAATTTGAGAAAGAGGTGGTACAATAGGAGGAACTAAAGGTTCAGAGCACCAACCTGGGGGATGACAAGGACCCAAGAGTAATAATGGTTGGAGATGACTGGGACCCTGTGCTAAAGATGGCGGCATTTAAAATATTCTTGGAGTATAAAGATGTGTTCGCTTGGACTTATAAGGATCTGAAGGGAGTACCCCCAGAACTATGCGTACATCGGATACCTTTGATGGAGGGGGCAAGGCCTGTGTGGAAACGCCCCTATCGTATGAATAAGAACTATGCGGCCAAGGTACAAGAAGAGATAGAAAAAATGCTAGAGGCTAGGATCATTTTCTGAGTGCAAACTAGTGAATGGGTTTCTCCCATTGTTATTTCCCTGAAGAAGGAAACCAGATCCGCATTTGCGTAGACTTCAGAAGCTTAAATGTTGTAACCATTAAGGACCCATTCCCGATACCATTTACGGATAGTATCCTGGAAGAGGTAGCGGGGCATGAGATTTACTCCTTGATGGACGGCTTTTCCGGCTATAGCCAGATCAGCATCGCGGAGGAGGACAAACTCAAAACCACATTTGTTGTAGAAGATGGAGTTTTTGCGTACAACCGTATGCCATTTGGGCTATGCAACGCCCCAGCCACTTTCCAGAGGATCATACTCCACATTTTTGACAAAATGGCCACGGGGAACTTTAAAGCCTTTCTGGATGACTGGTCAGTATATAGTGATAAGGAGAACCATTTGAGGATACCGAGGGAATGCATGGACCGGTGCCGACGAGCAAGACTTGCACTCAATCCCAAGAAATGTCGGTTCCTGGTGCCACAAGGGAGATTACTCGGCCACATAGTTTGTAAAGCGGCGTTAAAAACAGACCCAGATAAGATCAGAGTTATCCTCGACATGGATAGCCCAATGGATGTTACAGGGATAAAATCCTTCCTCAGCCATGTTGGGTACTACCGACGGTTCATTAAAGGATTTGCCGAAGTGTCCCTTCCACTTGAACGCCTAACAAGGAAAGGGGAACCATTTGTATGGAACAAGGAACAGAAGGAAGCCTTCGAAGAACTCAAAACCAGATTGGTAAGTGCACCCATTTTGGCATACCCGAATTGGGAGAACAAATTTCATGTACATGTGGACGCCTCTAACTTTGCGATTGGAGCCACCCTGACGCAACCTGGATCCTCAGGCTTGGACCACCCAATATATTTTGCTAGTAGGTTACTGTCGAAGGCAGAAAAAAACTATAGCACCACAGAAAGGGAAGCCTTAGGAATGGTATATGCAGTACAAAAGTTCCGCCATTATCTTTTAGCCACACCATTCACATTCTTCGTGGACCACCAAGCACTTATGTACTTGGTGAACAAACCTGTTATTCAAGGACGGGTAAGCCGATGGTTGATCTTGCTTCAAGAATTCACCTTCAACGTCGTGGTGCGACCAGGGAAAAGTTACGTAATGGCTGATCACCTATCCAGAATAAAATCCGGGGAGCCAGCGGAAGGAGGGGTGAGCAAAGATTTCCCTGATGGTCACTTATTCAAGATAGCCGTATTACCTTCCTAGTACAAGAAACTTGGGCAGTATCTTTCTACAGCAACATTTCCAAGCGACATGCCCCCAAGCGAGAGAAGGAAGCTAGCACTAAAAAGCACCACGTTCCAACTAATCCAAGGACTCCTATATAAGCTGGGGCCGGACGGTATCCTGCGGAGATGTGTCTTGGAGGAAGAAATTCCTAGAGTCCTAAGAGAATCTCACGAAGGAATAGCGGGAGGACATATGGGACCGGATACCACGGCACGGAAAATCTTGCTAGCAGGACTCTGGTGGCCTACACTCTATGCAGATGCGAGGGAATGGGTGACAAGCTGCGACACATGCCAAAGGGCAGGTAAGCCACTCAAACGAGACTTCATGCCTCTTTTTTCGTCCTAACCACATAAATTGTTCGAAAGATGGGGACTGGATTTCATAGGACCACTTAGGACCAGCAAGGTGCATAGATGCCACTACATAGTGGTAGCCACAGAATACCTCACTTAGTGGGCCGAGGCCAGAGCTTTACCTGACAACACAGCCATGAGCACCGCCAAGTTTCTCTATGAACAAATTGTGACCCGGTTCAAAATACCCCTGCAAATCACAAGTGATAGGGGGGTACATTTTGTCAATCAAGTGATACGCAATATGACAATAGAATTCAAGATATTCCACACATTGTCTAGCCCGCACTATCCTAGGGCGAATGGCCAAGCGGAGTCGACCAACAAAGTACTCGTATCTATTCTCTACAAGACGTGTGGAGTGGAGCAAGGGGACTGGGAAGAGCGGGTGCCTGCGGTATTGTGGGCCTATCGGACAACGTATAAGGCGACAACGGCGCACACTCCTTTTCAACTTATGTATGGACAAGAGGCAGTGATGCCAGCAGAATACACTGTGCCAACCTTGCGGATAGCGATACAGAACAGATGGGGGGATGAGGAAAGCCTAAAGGAACGACTCATGACCTTGCAGAAATTAGATGGGCGCCGCCTAATGGCACAATGGGCCACAGAAGTCGCTCAAAACAGAAGAAAAGCTTGGCATGATAAACATCCAAGGCGGATGAAGTTCTCGCCCGGACAGCTGGTACTCAAGTACAATGGCCGTAATGAACTCCAACCAAGTAAATTTCGCCTCTAATGGCTACGACCATACAAAGTAAGGGAGGTGGGAAAAAATGGAGCTATTAAATTGTCTAACCTGGATGACAGTCCCATCAAGGATCCAGTGAATGGATCAAAACTAAAAATCTACAAAGAAAGGGAGTCGATAGCCATTAATATGGTGGCCATTAAAATGGTGGAACCCATAGGTGGTCACAAGGACAAGGTGATGGAAAAAATTAACGTATCAGATTTCCACAAAACCCAAACAGAAATATGGGAAGGTAGATTAAAGTGGAAAAAAGAAAAAACGAAGAGAGAAGAGGATGGAGAGAGAAAAAGAAGAAGGAAAAATACAAGGCAAAAATATTTAGAAAATTAAAGGCCAAGGCGAAATATCAAAAAGGAAAGCCAAGACATTAAAAATTAAAGCAAGGGAAAAATATAATAACATGGCAAAGTGTGGACTATCATTGTACGCTAAAAATCAAAAGGTGAAGAGCGACAAGAAGCGGACGACGGAGTGCGAGTGCACGTAGGGCGGCACAAAGAGAAGGCAAGGGAGGGTTGAGTGCACACAGGGCGGCAGAAGGCGAAGGGAGACACGGCACATACGGGGCGGCACGCGCACACGCACAAGCGAGGCAAAGCGTACGCAAGGCGTCACAACACGTAGGGGTTGGCGGACGCAAGGCGGCACAACACGTAGGGGTTGGCGGACACAAGGCGACACAACAGGTGAGGGTTGGTGTACGCGCAGGGCAAAGTGTACGCAAGGCGGCACAAAACGTAGGGGTTGGTGGACGCAAGGCGGCACAGCAGGTGAGGGGTGGCGTACGCGCAGGGGGTGGTCTACCCCGGGTGGCACATACACCGGCAGGCAGCAAGGTGCGCGGAACAGAGGGGGAAGGAGGTGTGTGCGGGTTGCACAAGCGCAGCCAGCGTACGCGTCACGCACACAGCCAGCGGACGCGTCACGCACACAGCCAGCGTACGCGTCACGCACCGCAAGGCACACAGCGTGCGCGGCACGCACTGCACGAGTGGCACAGGCCCTCCAGTGGAGTAACGTACGCACAATCACCAGGCATACGCATACGCACAGCAACAGCAGCGGGAAGCACACCAGCAGGCTACACACAGGGAAACCTACGCAGGACCTACCAAGCAAGCAGAGCAATAACCCTAGCATCGCCCCGAACGAAATAATTAAAGATAACCGGGACAACAATTCGGGTTCGGTATGGTGAAAGCTAGTCTGGGTAACTCTAAGACTGGAAGCTACGAGATCAACTTCAGAGGAAGCAATTCGAACAAACAAAACATGACCACCTCCAGCAAGAAAGGCCAAGAGAAGACACAGGAACAGGTGACTGCAGCGAACCTGGTATTTGAAGGAGTGACTGGGTCGGAATGCAAAAGGTGGTGGGAAAGTACCAGAGATGATCATCCCTTAAAAGTTTCCCTGAAGAGGGCAAAAGTGGATAGAATCATATTTATGCCAATATTCAACTTCAAGGAAATCGAGCCCATACTGAGAGCCATGGTCCATGGATATGAGCAGGACAAGCACAGATCAGTAATCGACTACTTGGGGGCACACAGTGGTCATTTCATACGCAGCTAAGGAATTCAGGAAAGTTTTTGGCATTCCTAGCAGTGGGGATTCAGCCATGAAACCATCCGCGAGAATGGCGACTGAAGAAAAAAAGAGGCTGCTGGAACACATATGTGGTGATACACTCACAGAAGACCAATGGAATAGCTTGTGGCAGAACAATAATAGAAGAGGCTTGAAGAAAACATATATTACTTCCCCAGAATGGAGGTGCGTGATGGATGTCCTGAAGAGCAAACTTACCGCCGCAAGCCGAGCATCAGATGTGGCCATATGGATGTTGCGCCTTATGTATGGACTGAGCAATGGGAAAATATACAACTAGGGTCGCGTTCTATCCAATCGGGTAAAAGAGGCTATGCTTCTGAAACATAAGACATTTTATATCCTGCACCATATCTTTGCCCTATTTCTCGAAGCACTGAGAATGCAGGTGGCACCTGAACACAGAGAGGAATTTATAGCTGCAAGCCGGGTGGAACCATGCAAACCAGCCATGTACTACTAGGTACATTTGGACACATGTG
This sequence comes from Cryptomeria japonica, assembly GCF_030272615.1. NCBI lineage: Eukaryota > Viridiplantae > Streptophyta > Pinopsida > Cupressales > Cupressaceae > Cryptomeria > Cryptomeria japonica. Next base: position 455,894,014 of record NC_081409.1, on the reverse strand, counting down.
CGCAGGCGGAAGCCCTAGGAAAAAGGGTAAGGCTACAACCATCAGGTAGCATGGAGGAAGGGTTGGAAGGAGAAGGTAGCTCTGAGGAGGAGGAAGAAGAAGAAACAAGGGAAGAAGAGGCACTTGCAGTATCCTCATCAGAGGAAGAGGGAGGAGAGTTTCGACTCCAGCCGGGGCCAACCCTTGCAGAAAGAGTGGAGGGGGAAGGAAGTGGACACACAACAAATATGGAGGCCTTAGACATGGCACATGGAGGAGTAGGAGCAGGACAGCAGATGGTAGCACCTGGATGGGGAGCAAAGAAAAGAATACTACAGTTCCCGTGCACAGCACACCTGGCACAAGGAGTGCACGGTACCGCCCACACTCTCCACATAAACACATCTCGGGGGGTGGAAGCAGCAAGAGCCATAGCCTTGGTGGTGGCACCAGTAGCCGATCCAGGTAGTAACACACCCACAGGAGGAGACTGGGGAGGGACACACCAAGAAAAGGATATGGAGGTAGTAACTCACCCACAGGAAGCAGAAGAACATCCACAAGGGGAAGAGGATATGGAGGCCGAAGCAGATAGCCTACTGGCCAGGTTTGCTATGGACGTGGAAGTCCCACCACCGTCACCGTCCCTAGGGTTTGGCAGACAGAAGGAAAGCCCAGGGATGGGGGGAACTGCGCAGGAAGAGATCACAAAGAGTGATGGAACTAGAAAAGGACATAGCACAAGTACACCAGAGGAAGGCACCAGAGGGTTTGAAGCTGCTGCGCAACAATTTGTCTCAGAATTGAAGGCCATGAGAGCAGCCACCCCGAGGATGATTAACCACTCTCGAGGATCTGATATGACTACTATAGTAGTGGAAACCGAGGCATTGCTGGCTTTTATGATGGAGGGCTGCGAGAAGGAGTTCTCCGAGCATATGAGAGACCTGGGATGGCCGGATAGGGCAACTCCAGAAATGACAGGAAACTGGGTGGTGCCACAAACCCTGAGAGGATATGTAGCAGATCCAGGAGTGATGAGGGCTCTCACTGCCATGGAACAGACCTTCCGCACTACCTTTTTGCACCTCCAGGAAGTGACAAGGAAGGCAAGCGGACTAGAAAGGGAACATGCCTTATCCCTGCAACGAGAAGGTGAGATGCAAGAAAGAATTAAGGCCCTCAAACTCAAAGTGGCACAAGAAAAAACTGCACGGGTGGCTAAGGAACAAGAACTGGCAGTTTCGGAGAAAGATCGGATGGATGCTCTTCAACTACTGAAGGCCACTAGGGGAAAGCAACTGGCTGCTGAGAGAGACCTACGAGCTCTTAGGGAGCAGACCACAATAGGAACAGGGACGCCCTCTTGTCCCTCTCGGTAGATAGTTCCTTAATTTTGTTTTGGTTGTCGTCTCGAAGACGACAAGTTTTGAGGGGGGGATGATGTAAGCCGTAAAACTAGTTATATTAATGTAATAGTAATAATTAAGTTGTTATATGGGTGGGTAGTTGGTAGTTGTTGGCGGTTGATGGCTCAACCAACCGCAGACTCTTTATATGCAGCCTTGTAGCACCTTTGAAGGTGTGGGTTTTGGGAATGAATAAAATACTTCTCTCAATGCATCTATTCTATGAGTGCTTATATTCTGTAATGCGTGCGTTGGCTTATATTCTGTGATGTATGATTCACGACTGCAATACCTTATACTTAATTCCTCATCAGTGAGCCCGATACATTTATGGTTAGAGTCCTGACCGACATAGGCTACTAACACTGCTCCAATAGGTCTGTAGTTTATTGTCCAGTTCTGCACTTCAACAATCAGATCTGATCTATACTACTGTCCAGGTCTGCACTTCAACAATCAGATCTGATCTTTCAATATAGACAGTCTGCTACAGATCTAAGATTACATGCAAGGGCCAGCACCTCTACTTGAATGGAATTTGCACTTTCAGCAGCCTTGTAGCACCTTTGAAGGTGTGGGTTTTGGGAATGAATAAAATACTTCTCTCCATGCATCTATTCTATGAGTGCTTATATTCTGCAATGCGTGCGTTGGCTTATATTCTGTGATGTATGATTCACGACTGCAATACCTTATACTTAATTCCTCATCAGTGAGCCCGATATATTTATGGTTAGAGTCCTGACCGACATAGGCTACTAACACTGCTCCAATAGGTCTGTAGTTTGTTGTCCAGGTCTGCACTTCAACAATCAGATCTGATCTATACTAATGTCCAGGTCTGCACTTCGACAATCAGATCTGATCTTTCAATATAGACAGTCTGCTACAGATTTAAGATTACATGCAAGGGCCAGCACCTCTACTTGAATGGAATTCGCACTTTCAGCAGCAGAGATGATGAAGAAGGAGGAGCTACAAAGTTCGCAGTGGACTGGAGATAATTCGCACCTTTCTGATGTATTTCGCATTAGCTAATGGCAAACTGAATTTCACAAATGATATGTATTTTGCAAGTGTCTAATGTTTCACTTTACATCTTTATTTATACCCATATCATTCTTAATTAAATCAGCCTTTGAATAAGGTAATTTTGGCGCCAAAGGTGTAGCGTGTCTTTTAGGAGGCTGGGCCTATTTGGGGTTGGCGTGTGAGAAGGGGCCCAGCCCTATTTGATGATGGCGTGTGGGAAAAGGGGCCCGGCCCTAGAGAGTGGCGTGTGAGGAGAAGGGTCCAGCCCTAAAGGGCGGATTCCAATGTTGCCTTAGGCAATTGGAATCCGCTCTTTTTCCCTAATTAAAACCAACAATTGCAAACATATGCTGATCATCCACTTGAGGACTCTTGAGTTTTCCTCTTGTGGCAAGGCGAGATTCCTCATGAAGACAATCGTTCCGAAGACGATCAAAGGTTGGGAATTCAGATCTCCCACTTATGGATTGAATGAAGGAATCCCATGAATCTGGGAGAACATTCAATGAGATCGTGACAATGTCCTTGTCCTCTATGTTATGACCAATTGAGCCTAGTTGATCCTTTAGTTTAGAGATCTTCATGAAGTAAGACATACTTGAATCTTCTTTTGCCATTTTAATGTGAAGTAAATGTTGCCTTAATGCAATTGCTCTATTGAGGTTATTGATCTCATAAATACCTTCTAGATGTTTGAATATCTCTCTGGCTATAGTGAATTTGGAGATAGAGGTGACAAGGTGATCTCTAACTGAGTCAATGATGAGCTTTCTGGCTTTGAGGGCATTCCTTTTAAACTGCTTTAGTTCTTCTTGATCTGTGGGTGCAGTCAGCTCTTTGTCTTGTAAAAACTGAAGGAGATCATCTTCCTCAAGAGCAAGTAGGATGTGAACCTTCCAGGCAGCAAAGTTAAGTGCCCCTTCGAGCCTATCTTCAACTTTCAGCCCTGTCATTGTCCTGACTGAAAATGAAACAGCAAACTGGAAATAAACGACTACTGAAATCTAAAAGTTAATATATATATATATATATATATATAACCTAGGGCTCTGACACCATGTTAGTTTTACTTTCAGATTAACAATAAAATAAGAAAATAGATGTTTGTTGTTGGGGTTTTCAACTTAGTGAATGACAGAGAGCAAACAAACAAACAGATGAAAATGAGACAAGACAACATTACCCTGGGAAAACCTCCTAGGAGGAAAAACCCAGCAAGAAGAGATCCTCAGATCTGATTATGAATTATACAATATTCTGATTACAACACTTATCTCTTTAGGAGGTCTAAAATGGCCACACTTTAGGGCTGATGTAGATGACTAAACAGTATCAGGTCTGCACCTCAGATCTGCACTTTTGTCTTCATTAACCAGTAACCTGGTCTGCACTTTTGACGCCTTACTCTTGACAGCAGTTTGCACCTTTCACTGGAGATATTCACACCTAAAGGCAGCAGATGTAGTTCACATTCATGCACAGCAGACAACTGACTATTTTCGCTTCAACTTGAGAGCTAATTCGCATGATGAGAGGAAAGATATAATTGTGTTAATGAGGTCAAGTAGTTGTTCATTTATATGAGGCAAGAGGACCTATTTGAGGTCGGCTTGGTGCTGATCCCTTTTATTTATTTTATGACTTTTGGTTTATAGGGTCGGCCCTATTAGAGGGAACACATTTCCCTTAGAGTGGCGCGTGTGTCTTTTAGTTATAGGGTCGGCCCTATTAGGGGGAACACATTTCCCTTTAGTGTGGCGTGTGAGAGGGGAGAGAAGGTCCCAGCTCTTGGCGGATTCCAATGTTGCCTTAAGGCAATTGGAATCCGCATCCTACCTAGTTACAATCAACAGTGACAAGTTTAAAGAATAACATGAACTCTATCCAAGATTTGGATGGGACACATAAATTAAAATGTGATGGAATTCCAATCTCTAATATTGATTTTCAAATTTCTCTTGGTTTTCAAGGTATACCACTTCCTGAAAGCTTATTTTGATTTCCTTTGGAGAATTCTACAAGTCTCATTATTTTCAATTTAGAGCCTCTGGAGGGTGAGGAGAGAAAGGTAGTCAAGTCCTATAGATCATCAATTTAGAGCTGGCATTAATTCTTTTTTACTAAAAATTTATGGTATTTAATTCTAATATCTCTACTGGGCTATATTAGGTATCCCCCTTATGTTTTTAATCATCAGTATACAACTTAACTTTTTGTAACATATGTTTTAACTTTTAACCTAATTTTATTATGTTCTTGGAAGAAAAAGAAAGGATGGATATACATACCACGTATCTAAGAATGTTATGTTTGGGGATAAGTGCACGTCGCAAGTACTGAGGTGTCTCAAGATGATGCAAGATTCTTGCCAGAAACAATGCACCGCTTTCTCCCTCATCGTCCCATATTGACACATCAGATGTAACACCTGTATTTTCTTTGTCATCAAATACTATCACCTGTTCAAATACAATCAACCAATCTTTAAGCTGACTGATAATGCAATTCTTAGTATGAAATGATAGAATTGTTTAACTGTAATTCACTTTCTTCAATATTGTAACTTTATTTCAAGCAAACTGTTCAAAACAGGAAAGGCAAATATCAGACCTTTTCTACTGTAATGGTAAGCTACCAGGAAACCGCATAGTAACAGGGTAAAAACAAATTTCATGAACAGAGAATAGAAATTCTGAAGTCCTGTACTTCCAGAAAGTGCCAACGCAAGAATGTCTCATTTTTGTGACTTGCCTTGTTCATTCTAAAATTAAGATGGGAATCATAATTTAGAGTCCTGCAAATAACCTATAATTCTAGTCTGATCTTGTATTGTTTTATAGCCTACCAAAGGGAGGCCAGCAACATTTTTCTGTTATCATTCACATAACCTGATAGGGAGTCCTTGATAGAGTTTCTGACGGAAAGGAAAGCAGGCAGGAAAAAGACAACATAGTGCCTGAAGTCTCTGTACAGGTACCCAGCAAAGCACACAGAGTGGTGCATCTGTTACATCAAATCTAAATAAACTGAACCAGACTATTCAACTTACATTTATGCCCTTTCAGTTATATGCAAAGTAGTCGGAAACTCCTTTGTCCCTCCTCTAACACGCATATCCGTTCCTGTATCCAAAACGGTTCAGATACGTATCTGATACAGCCCGGATACACGTTACCCATGCATGCCCAAATAACCTTGATTTCCAACCATGCTAGATACTATGTAATTTAATTTTTTTTTATTTGACATAAATCTTCCAAAATTTCATTTTTTAAAATTTCATTCATTCATTTTTCTATTTCAATGACCATTTTTGGGGTTATCTTCCAAACCAACTCTACTATTTTTGCATATTGTAAAATGTTAAATCAGCTTATCATTATTTATGTAGCAATTATGTATCTATATTGCTTTTGAAGTAACGAAAATCTCCTTGAATAACTTAGATAATTGTGTTAAATATATGTGTATGTGTTTTTTATGAATGACGTATCCAGCCTTATCCATATTGGGGTCCTTTAAAAATGGCCGTATCCGTATCCGATACCGTATCCGTATTTGTATCCATATCCGTGTCCATGCAACTTTGGTTATATGTTGATGAGCCTCTAGCCTTCCAAAAAATGTTAGATCCCTAATTGTTATCAACGGAAATTGATATACTTCAAATAAAAATTTAAGGTTCCAAATAAGAAGATTGGCAGTTCAAATTTGAGATACTGAGTTTTTCAGGATGTGATCATGCACCCATGTCTGTCTTTCGTTCACCTCCATTTGTGTCACTCACTACCCCTTTAAATTTGAGATGATGAGGTTAATGGACAAAAATCTCCTTAACCTCCTTAAAGCTTAGTAGACAGACTGTCCAAAAGTTTACCTAAAAAGCTTAGGTACAACAAAAGCAGATTGAAGGAATAAAATATACAACATATCAAGAATATTTCACCAAGACTTACAGAAGAATTGGAACAGATCAATAGTAGAGACAGCTATTCAGAGTGAAGGGCTAAGCAAACCCTCTATTAGCCACTAAAATGTCACTCTGGCTCAATTGGGAGAGATGTCTACAAGTGAAAAGGTATATTAGAGAATGAAATCTCACAAATTATGACTTAAGCAGGGGGACACAATAGTCAGTGAAAATAATTAACTGTATTGTTTTTTGTAAACTGACATTATGTTAATCCTTGTGAGCGTTAGGTAGCAATGTGAAGAATTAGGCTTTAGTTGTTGGCAGTTGTATTAACCAGCAACCATAAATCTTGTCATTCAGATAGCAAGTCCTATGTCTATGTAGGGACATTGTGTAGCAGGTCCTCCCTGTAACAAGAAATCTGTATTGAACACTACCTATTTTAGAGAGCTTTGATCATTTCTATATTCTCTATGCTGTGTATTTATTGTGGTTACAGTTGCAATTAATGTTCTGGGGCAATATAGTACTTTAACAACATTATAGGTATCATTGCCTTTGTGAACATAGGATCCATTGAAAATGGTTCAAAAGTGTACATTGGCCAACAACACATACATGATGGCAACATAAATGAGTCAGTCATCTCAAGAAATGGCAGAAAAAAATCAGAAAAGAGAAGACAATCTCATGAAAGATTTCAAGTATTTCTGGGAACTATATGTACATGAGCACGTCAAGTAAAAATCAAAAAAGAACGGAGTACCGACAAATTATATCTACGGTAGTCTGTAGAAACGAAAGAAGTTGATCAACTGTGTGATCATTTGCCCTGACTCCTTGCTAGGCATTTCACAGTGTTGCAAAACCATTGTGCTGAGCATGAACATAAGTGAAAATGATAACAAATCTTGCAACAATACAAGGCAAAGTGTCATTTTGAAAAGGAAGGAAACTCTGATGACCAATACCAAACCAAAAGGGATTAAGACCATCCATCTTAAACAAACAAAGCAGGGAAAAGAGGTAGTATGGTGAGGGAGCAAACCAACAAAAGAAAAGCCAAGGGCTACAAGATGTGGCCTCCTCCAGAAAGCATCCAAGTACAACACATTAGCTAAATCTGAAGACTAAGTGTGAGGAAAAACCAAAGCTAGAGTTGAAACCAGGGAAGGGTTCAATCAATATTGTAGCTATCGGTGCTTGAAACTGTATCCTGCAACTCTAGAAGGCAAACTCTAATCGCTAACCCCAAGGAAAGAAAGTTGGGCTAGGATCTTGATGGATTAATCATGAAACTGAAATTGTTAGCTAACTAACAAGAGCAAGATGACTCTTCTAGCTCTGCACAAGTAAAGAAGGGTGTTTACAATCGAAAAAAAATCAAATAACCCCATATGATATTGATGGAAAGTGTTTACAACTATATTTGATTGCAGAATAACCAAAATATATCACCGAACTAGCAAATGTAGCCCCAGAACTTTGTCAAATTTCCTTAAATTAATAGTCACCTATAGAGACGCTCAAACATAGAGAGGATTTCATTTGATGATTAAAACTTAAAACTAAAGTTCCAATTGTTGAAACAATGATACTTGAACTTGATATCATTATTTTGATATTGAACTTGAAGTACATGATGCTATGATTACATGTTTATGGTGGCTTTGTTGTTTATATGATGCTATGTGACATTCTAATCTTAATTCATACTTCTAGGCTGCATATATATATAACAGTGTTTTGGTACTAACGAACACAAAGGAACCCAGAAACCATTTCAAATTTTTGCCGAAATGGCAAACCGGGTTCTCGTGCCTGAACCCAAACCATTAACTTGCATATTTTATATCAAAATGAAGGATTGTTTGGTTATATTTAAATTTCCTATATATTTTAAAAGCTTAATGCTTTGTTAATTGGTCAAATTCAATGCTCAAATGCATGCCCTGCAACTGTTAGGGAACTACATTCCATTTAGGCTCATCATATACATGGAGGTTCAGAAGGCCTACAAGGAGTACAATCGTAGTAATGAATGCTTTGGACATAGAGCATAGCATTCCATGCATGTCAAATAGGTATCAAGCAAACTCATACATGAGCGAATTCATGCCCTAGCCCTATGGGCTTATCTTGATCCCTCTCGAAGCAGGCCTGATATGTTTTCTCTTTAACAATCCAGATAGATTTCAGCAGCAACTATCCCATTGAAAGGGAATGTTCCTCGTGCTTTGATTTTTCATTGGAACTTGTACCTATAATCTCTCAAATTCTCAACTTGTCCACTAAATTTTTTAACTCCATCCACTTATACGTAAAATCAAGGAAATTTTACTTAAATATTAATATCTAAAATTGTGGCTCAAAAATTTGCTCTCTTCTTTTGTACTAGCAAGTCTTTATTATCTAATAGTAAAAAAATTAACACTCCCTTTGCTATTTTACAAATCTGCTAAAATGGTTATCAATGAGAACATTTCAATATCATTTATGGTCTTGAGATGTAATAATCTGTTTCAAAAGAATTTTCTATTACTCTATCTTGAGCTATTTGATTCAAAACCTATTAAGTTGAACTTTGCAATTGCTTCCTTTGTCATATAATTTACCTTGCATACTCTTAATATAGTTCTCTTTCAAACTGTTCCAGAAATTGCAGGTACTATAAATCATAAATATGAATTAGTTAATTCTCGTTTTGTAATTTATGATAGCCGATCACCAAAAAAAAATGTTTGTTTAATGACTTTTTCAAGCTCCACGATTTTGAGATCCTGGAGGCCAACTAGATAGTCATGAGGTTGAACAACTTAGGAGAGGCTCTAAACTAGGAGCTTCATCATCATGACCTGCAGCCCTCTAGCATAGCTCTATTAATAGTATCAAGAGTCATTGACTACGGTTAAGATTTTGGAACTTTGTACTTAGTTTATAGGTTGACTTTGTACAAACTATATTGTAATTAAAATTTTGTCAACTGTAACCATCTAGTTATTATTTATGCACTATGAAGTATGCTTTGTGCATGTAATGTAATTAGCGATATGAAAATAAACAACAAAATCCTATTTCTACAATTCATGGGTTTGACTCGATATTTTATTTCTCTCTATATCTTTATGCTATGGAAATGCCCTTAAATTATTTTTATTTTTTTTTAAATAGTTCTTGTCTTTGTTTTCAACATTTTTTTTTTAAATCCAAATTTTTCCTCATTTTTTCTGGATTTTTCTCAAAAAATCCTTAAGCTTTTGGTTTGCCAATTTTTTCCCCAAATGATTTTTGCTGCTATGTGTGTCCAGATGGTGCAGAGTCTGATCAGAGACGCTGCAAACCAGTTGATTACACCAACATGCTACAAACTGTCTGTGACAGGGCTCTAGGATAAATGCAAGCAGTTGCAAGTATATGAATTTCTTTCCCAAATGATATTGTGGCTAGCGCAAAGCCTTTATACCAGTAGCAACCCCAGTTGATGTATATATCAGTGGTGACTTAGATTTGCTGTGCAAATATGTTTGGATCCCAATTTGTTGGACTTCACTATGAATCAATTGTAGTCTTGACTCTGTTTGGATGATCTATACGAGGCAATTGAACAATCAGCAACAACCAGCAGCCCAAGTAAACCTTCTCTCCAGTGATTGCAACCCACAGCTAATGGTGCCACACCTGCAACAAGTATGATGCAGAAATATTACTTGCAAGTGGCGAATAGGGAAGGTTGTCCTAGAACTTTATAGTGGTGATCTCCTTGCAGAAATCCTTTAACTCCAGTAATTGTGATTTTCGTCCAAACACTCCAATGCTCAACACCTAAATATTTGATAAAAACTCTAATCAAGCCAACTGAAATCCTTGTGTAGAATTGCCAAGTATGAGGTGGGGTTTTCATCCTAACCTCAAAATAAGCAAGCAAGGGTTTTCATCCTCAAATGCACTATGTTACCCTGACTTTCTGGGATGGGGGTACGCATTTCTGGGACAGTGATTTTTTTTGCCAATTTTGGGGATGGCTAGGGGACGGCAAAGGGGACGGCTATATAAAAATAGGGAAATTTAAAATATTCATATGAAGACATGGATAAAGCATGCACATATACATTATAGAAACTTAACATATCAGAACTAGCAGAGTTCTTATGCCAAATTTGTGTTAAATTGAGAGTCAAAGTCAAATTTCTTATAGAATTCATTGTCAAAATTCACTGCCAATATGCAGAATTTATGGGGACGTCCCCAGGACGGGGACATCTAAAAAAATACTGGGGACGCATCCCCGGGTAACATAGCAAATGCACAATCACTTGAATTAAAAATGAACAATGTGAATATGAAGATTGGATGATCAAATGAACAATTGAAGATCATAAGTATATCTTCCTCAATTAGGGCTCATGGACCTATTTTGGCACCAAATTTGAAATTGCTTTTATTTTTATTTTTATTTTTATATTTTATATATTTATTTATTTGTTATATTTTAACTAGTGTTGAAAACCACGTTTCTTTTTTTTTTTTTTTTTATATACATTAATTTGGGAAAAGGGACATGACAGTCCTCCCCCAAATTGCTAGCCCACAAGCAACGATAATTTTGGGGAAACGACCTTCATCATGTCAAAGTAAAGAATCATGATGGTAACGAATTGTCAAGTGATGCTCATTGTTCTTGGATCCCACACTTGTCCACTAAATATCACATATACTTTAGTACCAACATACCAAAATCATGAATCACATCTATCCCTTGCAATAACTTGGGCCAAAGTCTTCCCACTCCTTTCCCTGTGATAATTGTAGACAAACCATCGTGTTCTTGCTGCACCTCTAGATTCTTTCCATGTGATTGAAAATCTAGAACACCTATTTGACCTGCATGATCCCACTTGTAGATTCCTAGGGCCTCTTCAAAGAGATTGTGATGCATACCTTCCAAGGTCAAGTACAAAACACATTGTGTAAGGGCTGGAAATGAGTTAGAACAGTCACAATTCTCCTGAAGTCTTGCCCAATTCAATACCTGGGTGGCTGCAATGACAATTCCCTTCAGCTGAAGCCTTACATCAACTTCTTCCATCAATGATATTCCCTTAAATCATGCTGATTCATAACAGTTTATGACTGATAATAGTTGTTCCAGCAACCTGCTCATAATATGACGGCAGCAAAATAGATGATTTTTTGCAGCAATCAAAGGCATGAGTAGAGGCTAGAAACAATCTATTAGATTGTAAACCCATCCTTCCTATGATGGAAAATCCTCGCAACCCAACTGTACAAATGTTATTGAAGTGATGTAGGGAGCTGATAATAATTATGACAGCAACATTGAGGCTGGGGATTGGGTACAAGGCTGTCTCAGGTGTGTTCCTTCCATTCTTGGATGGTGAAAAGTCATCACTCAATGCTAACCTCCTTCCAAAGGGGTGAATCGTTGCATAAGCTTCCATATTTGATGCTGCTACACCATGCTTACAGTGTGCCACTGTGATATTTATGTGAACTCCTGCATAAGATCTCCTTGTGATGCCCACGACTACCTTAGTAAGATAACTTCTTTGACACACAACTCCCTTTTCCTTGAAATCCTTAGTAATGAGATTCTCACATAAATATAACACATGCATGCCAAGAACTATACTCACCTCGACTATATTTCTGTTAAAATGATTACCTTGTGCTCCAAAGTGCTTATCATGATACCCCTAATCAAATTGGTTCGGATCAGGTTGTAAGTGACCAGATAGATGATTGTAGCGGTCAGACTTTGCTCTGAATTTCTTCCCAAACAAAGCTCACAATGCTGGGCTGTTTACATATTACAAATCTCAGCATGTGTACCCTCTTACCCACTACTTTTCAACAAAGAAATCTTCTCCAAACCTGCAGGTCCATTGCTACTCAAGCGAGACATTATCAGTCCAAAACATGTAATTACCAAAGTGATTAGTGGAAGCATCATAATATGGCTGGAGAACTGCATTATTTTGTTCCAAATCAGAACTGTAATGGCTGGCAATGGTCCTGTACTACTTACTAGCTAACCAATAGGCAGAAAAGAGGCTACACTGCAATTATTTCCACCACGCAGTGAAATACACTTTTATGGTTGTAAATAAAACATTAATGAGATCAGAGATAATATTCATAGCACCTCTTTGTCCGTCATTTTTGCTGTCCACACTCCTCTCTATATGTTAAGTTGATGATTCTTATATCCTAAGTTGCCGAATCGGGTACGAGAACAGTAACAGGTACATGGGTACGAAATGCTCGTCAACAGAATTTTTTGGGGGGTTGGGTACGATTTCAGTACGTTCATACAGACACACACACACACACACACGTGTGCGTGTGTGTGCATACACATAGATATGTATGCACATGTATGCATATGTATGTATGTATGTATGTATATATGTATGCATGCATACATATGTATAATAGAATTAAGTTTAGAATGTCATATACCAGTACATATGCTAAACAAAACCATTCAAATTTTGAAACATAACATACTAATTTAGAATCAGTTTTCAATATCAAAAAGATCAAACTAGAATCTCATGATAATTAAGTTCTGAGTTCACTAATCAGCACTGTAGGTCTTAAGAATATACATTTTGGAAACATTTCGGCATCTAAAAACACAAACCCCGGACACACCAACAGGCGATTTGTTTCCAGATCCGATTCCAGTACGTTTCATACCAAAATCGCCCAAAAAATCCCATGATTCAGCAACTTAGCTTATACCAAAGGTCGTGTTTTGCCAATATCTCATTCGTTGGCCATCTTTGATGTGCCAAAATGAATATACTAATAATAGACCAAACACTGTCATAACAAAGTATCTTACGTTGGAGTGGATCCTTGATAATCTCCATGCATTGAATGGCTTGCTTTCCTCAAATACTCACCTCGATTCTTTTCACTTCATCCACGCTTGGGGCTCCATTCAATATGCTTAGGAGTATCACCTCCTTCCCATCCACCTTAAATTTCAACTTCATTGTCTGGTAGTTTTGAGTAAACTCCCCAAGTGAGTGCAACCATTGCACACCTAAGGCTATGTCTACTCCTATCCCAACAATAGAGAAGACATCCTGAACTTGATGCCTTCCCAAGGATGCATCAAGCTGCTGTATTCACTTACTGTGAGGAATGATATGACCATCTACAATCATTACATTGAACCCTCCAAATTCTTTTGTATCTGACCCTTTCCTAGAAACCAATTCTAGATCTATTAATTTGTGAATAGCTCCACTATCAATCAATATTGTTACCTTGTGCCCATGCACAACACTACATCCTCAAAAGGAGTGACAGCTAGGTGATCCAAAAAGAGTAGCAAGGGAGCCTTTTGAAGATTCCCCTTCTCCCTTGTCTTCGTGCTCTATCTAATCAGCTACAACCTCGAGCTCAGGTTCACTCCTCATCTGAAATGACCTCTATGTAGTGTATCTACCCATTTGCCAAACATCTATGTTTAGACTCCCACAACTCTCTAAAAGAAAAGCACAACTTCTTTCTTCAAGGTTGGACTCTTCCACTTTGCTTGGTTTAGAAGGTGGTGCCTTTGGTGAAGGAAAACTCTTCCAAGAAGGTTTCATATGCTACTCTCAATGGAATCCTGGAGTAAAATTTATTCTTGGCCACCAAATCCACCAACTTCAAAGCTCTCTTGATAGCATCTTGCAAAGATATTTGATCAAACCCCTTACCAAACCCCAAGAGGTTCAATTTATCCCTGCACAAATGAAGCTATGAGGCTGCTCCCTATCACATCTAGAAACATGATTAATACTCTGCTGAAATTCTGCTACATAATCATCCACTATACCACGCTATCTCAATTGGGCCAACTCCCTAAAATGGACCTTAGGGTCCTTCCTATCAAACTTATCCATGAGCCTCTATGTGCAATCAGCGTAGGTCACAATATGGTCATGCCCTTGTGTAATCAACCCACAATGCCACGAATCATGGGCTATGTCGTCTAGATGGAAGATTGCAAATTTCATATCTTTTTCCAAAATGGGGTTGAGTGAAAGATAAGTGTCCAACTTTTGGACCCAAGCATGTGTAACATCTTTCCCTGAACCCTAAAAAGCAGGAAAAGTCAACTCAACCTTTGTTGCAAATCTCTATGGGGTTGTTGTGTAAGAGGTCTTCTATCCATTCTTGGCCCATTCCTTGATCTAAAATTCCAATAATTTAAAAATAAAATTGAAGTTTTTATATCTAGGTCAAGACCCATGTACTCATCCATGCAAGCATTGATGTCATATGTTTGGATTTCGCTCTTCTTCAAGTCATACCTCTACTCTAGCCAAAAGGGTAGGTTGAAATAGCCTAGCTGTTGATCCAACTAAAACTTTGTTATTATTTGTGATATAAGCATGGGCATTTTGATTTGAATTGCTCCCTTCACCTATGAAATTTTGGGTGGACCTAGTGGAGTTCAAAGCAGCACACATATCATGCATTTGTCGCATTATCCAGATGAGCAGCTAGTTTGTTTGCTCTTGCTTCTACATAGAAACATTAAGCTTATACCCCTGAACTACCATGTGTCTCTTATCTCTGCCTCCTATTTCCAAAATAATTTCTTGTTGTGTTCCTTCCAACTTCTTTCTCTCTCTAAAGCTCTTAGACCTCTGATTTGGTTGCATACATCCATTAAGTGTACCTACAGGCTAGCAAGTCGATTGCTCAAATACCAATGAGACGTCCCTTCTATATTTACATGTATAGTTATGATTTGAGTGGCTAACAAATTAAAAGGATGAACTCCAAAATACACAATTAAAGCACACTAAACAACAAAATTAAGCACTCCTATTTTATTTGCATTCTCAATGTAATGTCCCCTTCGTAACCAGTTGAGCTGGTGGACCTTTAGCCTATTCAATCGGTTCCCATAGGCTATAGAGTTTGAATAAGGGAACCTTGGAGGCATTTTATCGAACAATTTGACAATATTCGATGGTTAGATGAGCATCAGAATTGAGTGGAATGCCTTTTTCTAGAGTGATGTTGGGTTAGTCCTCCAACACTTACTATTTTTAGTAAGTCAATTTCGAGCATCAATTGGGCCAGCTATCAAGGTTACTAATTTTAGTATTGTCAATGGGTTCATTTTTTATGACTCTCAGCATTTTATATAATCTGGTGGTTTTAAATAAAATAACATTCATTTATTAATTAATTAAGTTAAATTAAAGATTTAACTTTATTGTTATTTTAATTTATTTAATGGACTATAAAGGGCAATTATTAAATTAAAGGTAATTTATTTTAATGGATGTGCCTTTAAATTCAAAGCTACATTGGGAGATTAAAAAGAAAATGGCTTTTACTAAATAAAAGGAAAAAGCACATTTCCCAAAAAAAGTAGCAAAAAAATGCATATCTGAAAGTGGCAAAAAAAAGAAAAAAATGCTTTTCTAAAAATATGGCGAAAAAAGCAAAAGAAATGTTCTAGAAAAACAGCGAAAAAAAAGTGCTTTTTCAAAAAGCAAGCACTCTTTTATAAAAAGCAGCCAAAAAGCAAAAAATGCTTTTTCCTAAAATACCTCTAAGTTATTAAAGGATTAGGGCTCTCATTTGAAAATATGTTGATTTTGATTTTGATATTGCTTTTGTTTGGAGGAGATTACTTCTTCAACCTTGGTTTATGAGGACGAAAACCCCTACAGACAACATTCTCTACGTTGTTGAGAGATACAATCTAGAGAATACTAGGTGATTTCATTTCAGAGGTCACATTTGGGCATATTAGAGATTATATTTCAGACTTTTAGAGATTATTGTCTATCCCATTTGGAGAAGATATGAAGAGGGTATATTTCCATTTGTTGGTTATATCTTCTCCCTAGCTAGTCGTACAACTTCTTGAAGATCCACGTGAGGTTTCTGGGGCATCCATTGGGGTTTGTAAGAGCTAGAATCTGCATTTATTGAAATTTTTTGCTGTTGTTTGAGATTTCCAGACCTGGCCATCCATTTTGGGAGTATTTTGGCATCTCCAGAATGCATATTTTGTGAGCAGCTCCAGTTATTTCTTGACTGCATTTATTGGGTAAGTTGGATTTAGATACGTATGTATTTTTATGAACTAAGTTGCTGTTATTTTTGAGAAAAATTGTATTTTCAGATCAAAAATTAAATCTGGAATTTCCAGCTATGTTATTTCTGAATATTAGTCATTTTCTGTACTGAAAAAGTGTTGTAATATTATCTCTTTATCTACACTATTATTGCCATTGATCAAATTGCAAAAAAAAATCAAAACAGAATCAAAAAAAAAAGCACAAACAAGGTTGCCTACTACAGTGGTATCAAAGTAGTGTATCCTGAAGGTCCAGTAAGAAGATGAGAACTTTTGAAGAGCAACAACTAGAAGAGCTGATAGAATTGAAGCAAAGTTGTGAGAGTTGTCAAAATTATAGAGAGAGTTGGGAAAATTTAAAATACTTGCATGAGCATCTTGGATGGTTAAGATCCATCTTTAAAAAGAAAGCAGAAGTAAATGAAAAAGATTCTTCTAGTGCAAGAAACAATGAGAAACAAAAAAAATGAAAAGGGATTCATTGTAGATCATTTGGATGGAGATAGTACCTTGTTACATAATGACTATGTTACAAAGTTTCAAGAAGACTTTTTAGACATGCATGTTGTTACCGTTGATGAGTGCATACATGAAGGGAAAGACAAGGTAGCAGCCTTGATTACACATTTAAATCTTTCCAATGAAGCTAATGACACTAGTGTGAATGACGGCATAGTTGAGATCATTGATACACCTTTAGAGGATGGGCATAATGAGAGCAGATATGATGATGTCTTTTTACTAGCTAATGATGATTTCATATCTTATTTCAGTAATGATAACACAAATGGTTTTTGGTTTGACATCAAACCAAGCCCATGGAGAGGGTTGACTATGATGTTCCAAGTAACAAGGAGTTGGAAAGTGATTTATTTACAGAGGTTACCATTCATGAGGAAAACAATGAGCACTTTTTTTTTACATACAGAGCAATCAATCTTTTAGCATTTGGGATCTGGGTGTTCTAGCACCTAAGTGTGATGAGGATCTTACATGGGATGATATTTCTTCAGATGATGATCTTGAAACAAATCTGATTTATCTTTGCACGGAGCTGACTTTGAGCAGAAGTTTAGGGACTTTGATAATTTGGATCCACAGTATACTACTGAAAATGATAATGGAGATGCATAGGAGATTTAAGACAGCCTTGGAAACTCTGATGATAGGTATGATGGTTCTGAATTTGGCATTCATCATAGCAGCAGTTCACTTCTTTATATTATCAATTTGTGGTGTCCATTGATAACCCTTTATTTGAGATGTCATATAGCAATCCACTTTTTGAGTTGGATGATGGAACTACTCTTGGTTGTAGCATTGCACTCAGTGAAAATAGCAAGGTATGGGATTCGGGAGAAGATTCAAACCTTAGGTTGGAGTGTGATTTTCAGCTTGGTTATGATATTGGTTCACATCATGAGATGATTGGTTACCCTTTTGGGAGAGTACCAGATATGAAATATACAAAAGAAGAGACAAATGGAGATTGCATAGGGAGTGATATGACACTAGGAGGCGTCCTTATTCCTTACTACATGAAGAACTGGAAGGTCACTTGGGTATGCAAACTAATGATTTAATTGAGAGTTATTTCCTTGTTGGTATTCATTTTGAGTTGCTTCACTTTGACATGAGGTTTGGTCTTGAGTTTTGGAGTTGGCCAAAAAGTGGAACATTTCATACTTTGTTTGAGTTGATAAGAAGTAATGCATCCCTTACATATGTAGTTGGAAACACAGTATTTACATGGGATGATTTGATTTATAGAGACTACTACATTTCAGATTTTGAAAGGTTTCCAAACATTGTTCTTGAGCTCGCTGGAAATTTTATAACAGTAGAAAGGAAAGGTAGTTTCCAGCTTGCTACTTATGTAGCTTTGGAGAAAGGACATAAATATGACATCGACATGTTTGAAAATCCATCCTATAAATTGAGTGATGTTATATATCATACTAATCACTCTTTGGGGTTAGTTTTGAAGACAACAATTGCTCCTTGCACTTCGACTGTTGATGCTTTAATGGATGGGCTACAAGGGATTACCAAAGAAGTCACAAATTTCCATGATGTGCATTTTGATCTTGATGGCACTTGGAGTTATGTTGTGCACCTTTCTTGGTACATTGGAAACCATTCTTGGTTGGGTATCCATGCTTGGGATTCTCAACAAGAATTGATGGAGATTATTGGGAGTCATAGGAGTGACATTTGGAGTAACAAGGATCAAAATTTGAGATTTAAAGATGCTGTCCCTTTTCTTACCAGCCATTATGTGATTCCATTGGTTAATCTATAGGGGGATTGGAAAGAGTATATAAGTAGGAATTGGAGCAATGATCAAATGGATACTCTTGGGAGTGTTCTTTGGCAAAGAATGGATCAGAGTTTCAGATTTGAGCTTGCTGATTGGTTATAGGTCAGTCACTTTACATCATGGCTTGCTCTCATTCAGAGGAGTTGGCACACTATTCTTTGTCAAGGTAGTGAGGATTTTCAGTTGGTGATTGCTTTGAGGTGATTTCCAAGCACTTCTGAGATGATTCAAGGGAATCTGAAAATGGGGACATTACATTTCATCAAAATGAACAATCCAGAATTATTCAAATGAGTCACTTCAGCCCCTTTTATACCTTTCTCGAGTGCTTTCCGAAAATTAGATTTTAAAATCACTTTTAAATATAACAATCTATTTTGCTCCATAAAGTGACTTTATTTAATTATTAACCTTTTCAGCACTTTAGTCACTTTAATTCACCTTATTAAATAATTAATATAAGTCGTCTTTTAATTTTGCTTTTTCGACAACTTTAACAATTAATTATTTAATTATTAAATTATTTTCCACACATTCAATCAAAGTCGCAGAAAATATATAAATAGCCTAAAGGTGAATTCTAAATGTGCCAACATACTTAGAAGCTCAATGGAGATTTAACTTGATTAAAATTGACGTTTTCCATAAATAGAATATTCCTCCAAGATGTTTGGAATGCACCTAAAATGGTGAGACTACCCTTAGAAAGCATCGCAAGGCTCATCTTGGTCCCCTAAACACAACACCAATAATGAACTTTGTTTTGAAAAGAATGGCACTGGTGCAGGAGCACCCAAGGGTGAGCAAATACCCTTTTCAATTTTGGCAATTTTGGCATAAGGACTCGTTCGAGTTCATTAGGCAGTATGTTTGGAGCTTGGAGTGCATTTTGACTTCTTTTAAAAATTTCATGTATCGGCTATACTTACCCCAATAGCCCAATGAAGTCACCAACAGTTGGAGTGAGTCAAAACGGAACCATCAGCTATCGGCGGAAGTGTTTTCCACCTACTCGATGAGTCGATAAGGTCGCCAGCGGAGTGGAGCGGGCGGAGTGAGTTCGGAGTGGAGCCATCGGGTATCGGCAAGAGATGTTTGGTGCTAAACCGATGACCCGATGGGAAGACATAGTGTGTGGAGCGCATCATCGGCTATCAGTACAACCTGTTTAAAGCTATACTGACAACCCGATAAGGAAGCTTTTTGTTGGGAGCACACCATCGGCCATCGGTAAGAATGTCTTGATGCTAACCCGATGACCCGATGGAAACCAATGTGGAAGTGCGCAATGTGTGAAATGTCATCAGATGTCGGAGTAAGTGTTTTGAGGCCACTCCGATGACCCGATAGGAAAAACAAGTGAGTTGTAAACTGCCATCGAACATTGGGATAAGTGTTGTGGTGCTAACCCGATGACCCGATGGAGGTTGAAAGACAGTTACAGCAGGAAACCAATTGTGTCGAGTTCGATCTCGTCCATTAGGGATGTCTCATGACATGTCGTAGAGGCTATAAAAGACCCAATGGGCATTTTGTAAAGAGGTTAGAAGGAGGTTGGATGGATTCGATTCCACAAAGAACAAGAACATCTTTTGAATAGCAATCTGTAAACCGTTTTATGGTTCTTTTTCGCAGAATTCAATTTGTGTTTGTAAATTGTAAACATGGCTTTAAATCCTTAAGTGCTAATGTACATAGGGTAAATGTGGTTTTCCTTGTTTTCTAAATTCCAAGTTGCATTCGAGCCAAGCTCCGCTCTGTAAATAAAGTCGCCTTTTGTGCTCTTGTTTTCTGTTTGTGTTTCACATTTGTGAACATGGCTCTGTCTTGCCTCTCCATCGTGGGATCCGCACGACCATTGGAGGTTGTCAAGAAGAGCCAGCCATGTATAGTAGTGTTCTATATATAGCAAACCAGGGAATGGCGTCGGCCGTTTCAACAGATTGGCCCAAGGCGAGCTTGAAGATAGCCCGGCTAGGTATCAGTGACCAAGAGGAATCACTTGCAAGGTAGACTGGAGTCTAGGTTGTTAGCCTCAGACCAAAGGAAGATGGGATCAAAGGGAGAGAAGATCCACGCATGAGGAGGAAAACAACTTTGGAGAAGTTGTAGGTATAATCCATGGTAGAGCAAACCCTGCAAGGTGTCTGGTTAGATTCAGTGGATTAGTGAGTTGGTGGATTTACGAAAGTGAATTCACAAAGAGCAGAGTAACAACCCTCGGTAGTGAGAACCTAGAGTGGATTAGGGGAATAGAGAGGAGCATTCCCGAGTTAGGCTAGGAAAAAGGCCTTGGTGTGAGTCAAGCTGACTCAGGCAATCTAGGGTCCTCCCTATCAAGCACTCTCCAAGAAAGCTAGAGCTAACCAAGATGTTGGAATGACCAAAACTGGGGACATTACAAAAGAACATTGAGAACCCCTACCCACATACAAAGAACATTGAGTACCCCTAGACACATATAAAGAAACAAAGTTTGATTGGAACAAGAGTCAAAGTAGGAATAGAATGGTTTAAGAATGCAGGTAATCACATATAAGTATGGTAACAAGCAAACTTGGTCACAATAAAGCTATTGCAAGACAACACTTGCAAATCATTGTACCTATGAAGGTAATGGATTTATTGTAGAGCATTCTTATCTATAACTACTATTGTACAAAACACTAGATTGGACATGGAGTATACACAAGCATATCTAGTGTTGGATGGTACAACGTCAATTAAGGGGGCATACCCAAAATACAATAAAGAGCCTATCGTCAAGCCCCCTCTGTCAAGTGACCAAGTGATCAATCATATGCTCTTGACAATGAACTGCACAACTGTCAATAGTCATCCATGTAGAGATAGAAAGTAAACTAACAAATACTATTGTTGATGTCGATTAAGCCATAAATGTGCGTCTAGAGATGAGCTGGAAGAATCTCAAGAAGCCTACTATTTTGCCACCAAGCTTCCAATGGGTGGGAAAAGATCAAGGTGACATAAGAGTGTTCGAAGTCCTTATGGCTCAAAACATAATAATTGGCATAAAGGTGTTGGAAGTCCTTTATATGAAATTTTCTAGTCATCTTGTTCAAAAAGAAGGCATATGATGCATTATGGGGTAAGGTTGGTTAATAGCAGCCAAAGCCGACCATAACTGAAAAATAATTTACCGTCTATTGAAAATAAAGGTCAGAAATACATAATAGATTTCAAGAACCAAGAAATGAGAGGGAGTGGCCTCATCAAAAGACTAATCAAATTCAGGCTTTGAAAAAAGAATACTTGGTAACTTAGTAGATGGAAATCAAGGTGCAATAGAGTTGAATTGATGAAGATGTCTTGGAGTTACAATCTTGCTTCGAGGATGAAACCAACTCCGTTGGGAGACTTTTCGATTGGCAAATGGAAGGCTACAAGGTGTTCCAGCCTAGTTGTATCTTTGTTGAGATTATGGAGATCGAAAGAGAAAAGAAATTGAAACAAGATAACTATAAAAGGAAAGCGGCAATGTCAGCTCCTAAAAGACAATAATTATTAGTGTGAGGGTCAAAAATTGAAATAAACCTTTCTAGCTCATCAACGGGCAAAAAGTTGCAATCCCTATTTATTATCTCATGCCAAGTCTAAGAATGGCAATGGAGAACAAACATAGTAATGAAGAAAGCCTCAAAGAAAGGCTCACCCAAGGGAATAAAGTGGATGAAGTATAATGGTGCAATGGGCCACGAAGGTCATGCAAATAAAGGCAAAAGCCAAAAACACTAACATGATAAAAACCTCCAAATAATGATTTTTAAAATCGGAGGTGTTAGTGTTGTGTTACTAGTTTGCCTACAACAGATCCTAAGTCCTATTTTTAATAAATAAATATACTAAAAGGCGAGGAAGAGGAAGGTGCATGATGAATCGGAAGATGGTTAAATACAATTAAAAACGGCATTCTTTGTCATTGTGAAAAAGATGAATTGAATCTTTTTTAGAAGAATAGTTATCGCGCAAAGAGATTAGGAAGAATCATTATTCTACTTGAGAGTATGGGGAGGCGATGAAAAGAAGCAAGGGAAATGTAATTTGTGTTAAGCATTTCGAGCTGGACAGTGTTTGATGTTTTTTTATGCTGGAATGTTCTGTGTTCGAGCTATGATCTTTTACTATTGATTCTGACTGTAGATATTCATATATTATTCCAGTATGAGGGTGCAGAGATCTGTGTGTTAGAAGAGGAGGCTAAATTTGAAGATTGAGATGAGAATCTGATTACATTGTGTAGTGCTGCGAATTTCCAGAGATGTAGTTTTCAGTTGTAGTATACAGTGAGTCTTGTTTTTGATCAAAATGTGTTGAATCTTAATATGCCAATGTATCGAGCTATATGAGTTTTACTTATTTCTGAGTAAAACAAAGAGCTTGCACAATCTTTCAAATTCTTGAATTTGTACTTTGTGAGTTTGAGTCAGTGCTCATTAAGCTTGGTGCCTCTGTATTGAGTTGGAGCTCATATTGTGAGTAGTAGCTCACTTCTATAAAAGGGTTGGAGCCCATCCTTTTTTAATGGAAGTTTTCAGCACTGTGGTTC
The DNA here is from genome assembly GCF_030272615.1 of Cryptomeria japonica. Taxonomy (NCBI): domain Eukaryota; kingdom Viridiplantae; phylum Streptophyta; class Pinopsida; order Cupressales; family Cupressaceae; genus Cryptomeria; species Cryptomeria japonica. Next base: position 455,870,668 of record NC_081409.1, on the reverse strand, counting down.
TTTTACCCGAAAGGGTTTTCCACGAGATAATTCTAGTGCTCTCTTAAATTTTTATAGGTTCTGCTGTGTTCTGGTTAAATTTGTTTTAAAGATGTTGAAATACTGATTCACCCCCCCCCGCCCTCTCAGCATTTCTGATTTGTTTTTCAGGAAGCACTTATAAAAGACAACAATCTATTAATAATAAATGAACAAATTAAAATCAGCAAGTAGTAAACAATTAAGGCAGCGATTTAATATGTTTACAGCAGCAATTAAGATTAGTTAAGGGTGAAAGGGCAATTGCAAGAGACACGAAGAAAAGTGTCATCAATTCTGGGAAGGATATGACCGATCAAGAGGCACAACCTTTCACGCCCACTTGAGGAATATATAGGCTGGGTTAATATGCCAAGGAGGCCATCAAGTAATCAGCATCGAACAGAAGAGGAAGAAAGATCAATCAAGTAGGAATTTGAATAAATGAAATATTCAGCATACACTCCCTATGCACTAAATAAGTGAGTGGGTCTGATGCATAATGCATAGACTCTGATCTTGCTGATTTGCTATTTTGTCTTCCATGTAGAAATGGATATTATTGTTAATATATATTTCTATATCCCTAACATTTCTATTATGATATTGAGCATAATAAATTATATAGTAGACTCCTTAACACTTCATCCGACCAACCATCTCATTATGGAAGGTAGAATAGAACACATATGAGGGATGCAAGTAGCACAAGGTTCCATTCAAGTACAGCAACCCCGAGTGGAGCCTAGAGGCCGAATGGTGGGTGTCATTCCATGCTCTTGGGCTTGATAGAAAGGAATAAGCTCAAGGCGCCTTATATGATGTTCCAAGGGACTCCATAATGGGGATCGGTTGTTAGGGAAAGTATTATTGAATCCCACATGCACATTATGTAATTTACAATGGTGATTAAGATAATGTTCCTATTGTGATGTTTTCACACATCGCCCCATTGCAAATGGGGACCCCCACTTTTTTCTGCTTTCTAGGGTAGTGGTAGAGTCATTTGCTATTAGCCTTTGCGTTGAAGAGGTGTAGTTTCTCAGGTGTCCAGGAAGAAATCAAGTCAAGTCTCTCTCTCTTGATTAAGTGAAGTTAGTCAATTGTCAAAGCTTAGGAAATGAATGATTATATGATGATCATTCCATTTTATGATCATCATTGGCTTGTGAGATGTGGGATGAGGTGTCTTGGGCAAAATTTAGGAAAATTTCCTTTGCCAGTGAAAAAGTCTGAAGTCACCTCCTTTGCATTTCAATGGCACTTCCTTTGCTTTTCAATGGCACTGACAGTGACTTCCTTTGCTCTTCAATGGCACTGATAGTGACTTCCTTTGCTCTTCCATGGCACTGACAGTCACTTCCTTTAACCTCATAGAAGCCCCAATCAACATAGAAAACCTTTTGATCAAGGATGAGCTCTAGAGTCATATAGCATTTCATCTCTTGCAAATTTGAGTGAGTAGGGTTAATGTGGTCATCAATCCGATTGATCAAAGCTTGTGGTGGCGAAAGATTGAATGGAAGATGTCAAGTAAGGTCAATTCAAACAAGATAAGCAAGGAGTTTGAAAGATGAATCCCTTGGATGAAATTTCACTAAGTATAGAGAGATTTCCTTTGCCATCCAAGATGACTGATTGCACCTTCATTGGGAAGCAAGTCGCATGGGCAAAATTTGGCTAAGTGTAGGAAAATTTCCATTGCCCCCTTGGAGGAGCGGCATCATTTCCTTTGATCCCTTGAAGGAGCGATCTTATTTCCTTTGCTCCCTTGAAGGAGCGAACTTACTTCCTTTGCCCTCTCAGAGGAGCGGTCTGACTTCTTTTGCTACTTGAGAGGAGCGACATGACTTCCTTTGCCTTCTAAGAGGTCAAAGATGTCTTTGCTCTTCATCAAGTATGGTTTAGTGCCTTTGTTGAGTAGTGGTTTTGATCTTCTAACCAGCGATCAGGCCTAGTAGACATTTTTTTTCTTATCATCCTACGAGGTTTGATGTATATGCAAGGCTTTCTTTGAAGGAGAATTGATAAGCTTAGGCGAATGGAGGAAGAAACCTTACGCATTTCTTATGCTTCACCTTGAATACCACCTTGCCTTTGCTCATTGACATTGCATAAACAAGTGAAGGGATCGAATTGATGGAGAAGTTGATGGAAAAGTTGATGGAGATGGCGATTTTATCTTATTTCCTTTGCTCCCTTGAAGGAGCAAACTTCTTTCCATTGCCCTCTAGGAGGAGCGGGCACAATCCCTTTGCCCCCCTTGGAGGAGCGAACTTCCTTCCTTTGCTCACACCAAGCAGCGGCATGAAGAAGTATTTTGGTGCCAAGGTTTAAAATTCAAAATGAAAAATGTTAAAATGTAATCAGGTCGGCCCCCTTTGGAAATGGTATTAATTTTATTTAAAGCAATTAAGTCGGCCTAAGACTAAAAAGACACACCTATTCCCTTGAGAGCCTATAAATGCCAAATCGAATTTAGTCATTTGATCACTTAAAAAAAGCAAATTCCCTCTCTAATAAGAGCATAACAGCAAATTTGATCATTAGTGCAGCGAATTTGATCATAGGTGGAGCGAATTTATTCACCTACCTTCAGCACCAGCGAATCTCCTAAATGCTATCAGTCACATCTTTTGATTAGGTGCATCAATTCAAGGTCAGGATCAGACTTGAAATGTGGAGACCTCCATATTATTAAAATATTAAATTACATAAACACAATAAATCTTAACAAATTTACACATAATTAAGAAACACTTTATCAATTAATCCAATATGCTCCATATACAAAAGTTGTTACATAATATTGTAACTTGACACATTGTTTAATATAACTCGACACAGTATTTGAGTTACATGAGCCATTAGATGTGCAAATCATAAGAAAGATTACTTTAGTTACAAGAGACCATAAGGTCAATTTACAATGAAAATACAATACAATGTTGAACATCATCCTGACAAGGACTCCCAGCATCTATCTCCCATGGGCGAGAACACTGCCAGAGCACTTTACCACCCAACCGCGAAGCATTTATGCTTCCTAGGAGTTCTTCTTGACACGAAGAACCGCGACTCGAAACTGGCAGGGGATGGAATCTGGTGCAGCATGAATACATCTAACTACATATCACCTATGACTATGCAATTCCTATATTCATGATATGGCAGGAGGTAAGATGAAATCGTTATTTTTAATGATTTAAAATACTTTGGCCAAAGATTTCGCCAACTATCGACAGGTAAACCAAGTGTTGAGGTTTACCCTCCCCTATTGTTCCATATTCGGCACCCCTCCAATACACACATGATAGACAATGAACACTTAGTGAATACACAATAGGCACCAAGCATTCATAAGCAACAAGCATCAATCCATGCAACATCAGTAAGACAATTACTCACAATGAATATAAATCTCACCACATATACATGAGCACACAAAGGAATACAAGAGTACCTATGTGCATGATAGTGCATCAACCAATGCAACCCATAGCTCTATTCAATTAGAATATCTGTCATCTCATATCTCTTGATAATCAAATACAATATTGTAATTAGTTTTAGCATAATTTCAAAAAGGCAACTATTCACATATGTAGATCAAATCATGCATATAGGCTTATCAAGGCATAGGCAAACATACGTAAAGATGGTTGATAATCATCTCTTTATCGAACTCGTACAAATCTTGTACTAGGATGACAAACAATCTAATGAAATTGTCTATAGGTAATGAGATAAGTCAAATCTCATTCTAAAAGAAACATGTAACATTAGTGATCTTGTAACTTTATTTCTTTCTTCATTTATATTATATATATAGCACGTAACCCAATGATGCTACGTGTGTACACAAGGCTTAGGTAAGAAAACTAGAATATTAAAGAAGCATACAAGGGCTTTAACCAATCAAGTTCTTAATAGCATTTAGATCACCACTATTCTAAAAGATGAGCTAATCATTAAATCTCACAAGTAACAAGGAAATCTCTTCATGGAGCACTACTAAACAATATTATATAGAAACATATCTCTGGGTAGACTAGTGTACAATGATTCAAAAATGACCTCTACGTTATCATAATAAGTATCCTTCATATGATCTTGCAGTAAAACTCTACTAGCATTCATCTTGACCATAATCATAATCCCCTTTCGACTACCATACTATCTTTATTTCTAACAAGGCATCAAAACATTTGGTAATAACTATCACACTTATGTTTATGAATTAATAATAACAAGTAATGCCAAGCTATTTCTTGGGCAAGGGTCAAAACTACTCTATTGCTAGTAGATAACTTAAATCTTGGTTCTTCAAGGTATAATAATGATGATAATCTTTCAAATGATAATTATGAATTTATGATAGGTTTTAATATCTTTATTCCATCGTTTCTGTTGAAGAATCTGAAATTTTTGTTTTCAACTAATTCTATATTATTGATGGCGCCAATCTTAATGTAATGACCAACCTAAACTCTAGACTATGCTCCATTCTTCCTATTACTTCTTTCAAAATTCTTAAGACACTTTTACAATGAATGACACCCAAGAATTTCTAAAATAGTGACACATATTAGCTTGAGGCCTATAGAAGAAATAATGTTCACAACTTATCTATGGAATAAACATAAAATCATAATATACTAGAAGAGATAGGGCCAATTTGATATAATCTAATGTAAATAATGGTCTTGATCTTGCTGTGTATAACAATCTAGAAATAATTATTTTCTATAACTAATTTCCCTTTGCCTACCATAAGATGTTAATTTCATGCATATCCAATTTATTAAGTCAATATTAATATTATTACACTCTTAACGATAACAAAACCAAATAAATATCCAATCCTAAATCTGTCCCAATAAAAACACACAATTTCTATTATCTAAAATAATTTAATTTATTATATAGTTAAGCTAAATATTTTGTTAGAGAAAAACTAAATGAATATTAATTAATAGAATGCAATTTTTTTTTTTAAAAACTTACATATTCTAAAGATGATTCAAATCATGCTAACACAAATCTTAAATTTGAAAGATAGGAAAGAAATCACAATATTCTTTATATTCTCCTAATAACAAAATAATATAATAATTTCTAATTCTCCTTTTTTTTCATTATCCTGAACTAGCACATGAAGAGACTTAAAACTTATTCTTATTAGATTTCTAAACAACTAATATCTAAAAGTTCTCCTAATAATCTTCACAGTAGTAAGCCTTTTCTAATTCCAACATAAAAACCAAAAAAAGATACACATGGCATTGTTTTACTCAAGTATAGTTATGGAAGATATACATATAAAAGGTATTAAGACAAATCAGATTTGATTAAATTCTGAATCCAAATGAAGATAGATGGTAAGATACATCATACAACACACCAAACAAAAGTAAATTCCAGCAAGATATCTCCAAGGCTAGGGAAAAGATTTCTCATGGTATAGTTCAAAAAAAAACGTTTGAAAACATGAGTCAAGTATTTACTGCTGAAGTCCATTATGTACTCTCATAAATCTATAATCATCTATTACTTTTGGGTGTGTGACAGATTCAGTCGTCAGAAATCGTAGAGTCTATGAAGGGCGACTTCTGTACATGAAACCACCATGCAAATACACTACACAATTGAATAGACTACACAGATCTTTCATACAATAAAGAGCAGAAATTTTTAGTTCGATTATATCTGTTGGTCAGCGAATAAAATGGATATCACAACCATTGACTCTAAAACAGTGCGAGACACGCAATGGATTTCAAAGAATTGATTAATATCAGAATGAGCAAGACGCTCATAAATAATACAAGGATATTTACAGGAATAGCAAGTTTCTAATAAGAAACCGCTGAGAAGATCGAAGACGATCTAACCAAAATAGAATATACACTATTGAGCATTAATGCTAAAATTAACATTATTTTAATATTCTATTACCCTCCCTTAATGCTCAATCTATTAACTACACCTATAGACCCCCTGAATTTTACAAATTTATCAGGACCAAGGGGCTTGGTGAAGATGTCTGCTGGCTGCTCCGAGGTAGGAACATACAGCAACTGAATGGATCCGTCTTCAACCAGCTGTCGAATATAGTGACAATGAGTTTCCACATGCTTGGTTCTTTCATGGAAGACTGGATTCTTGGCGAGTTTGAGCACTCCCTGATTATCACAGAACAAGGGAGTAGGACCTGCCTGGGAGACATGCATATCCGCAAGCATTCGTCGAAGCCAAACCGCCTCACAAGATGCCTTAACTGCTCCCCGATACTCTGCTTCTGTCGAGGAGAGAGCCACTGCCTGCTGCTTCTTACTAGTCCATGTGACAGCACCAGATCCCAAACTAAACACATACCCTGCTGTAGACTTACGGTCATCAACCGAACCTGCCCAGTCAGAATCTGTGTAACCACTGAGTATAGGATCAGAACTCCAAGTGTACAGAAGTCCAAAATCAGGAGTGCCACTCACATAACGCAGCACACGCTTCGCTGCTATCCAATGATCAGCCTTGGGAGCTGTCATGAAGCGTGAAATGTAGCTCACTGCAAAACTGATGTCAGGTCTAGTGGCAGTAAGATAGATGAGGCTGCCCACTAGTTGCCTGAACAGAGATTCATCCACAACTAGTGAAGATGACTGAGCTGAAAGTTTGAGCCCGGGTTCCATAGGAGTAGAGGTAGGTTTGCAATCCTGCATTCTGAACCTGTCCACAAGACTTCTGGCATACTTGGACTGAGAGAGAAAGATACTGTTCTCAGTCTGCCAGACTTCAACTCCTAAGCAGTAATGTAGAAGTCCCAAATCTGTCATATCAAAGGTGCGGCACAAATCCTGTTTGATCCCAGTGATCAAATGTGCTGAACTGCCAGTAATGATTAAGTCATCCACATAGACAACCACAAACAGAATATCATTACTAGAATGCTTGATATACAAGTTTGCATCAGATGGACTCCGCTGAAAACCATGATCTGTCAGGTACTTATCAATTTTCATGTACCAAGCCCGAGGAGCTTGTTTCAGACCATAGAGTGCTTTGACTAGTCTACAGACCTTCTGTTCTTGACCAACAACCTTGAATCCTGGAGGTTGCGTCATGTAGACTTCTTCCTATAAGTCACCATTCAAAAAAGCACTCTTGACGTCCATCTGATGGACTTTCCAACTGAACTGGGCTGCCAAGGCAAGAACGAGCCGTATGGTACTCATTTTGGCTGTAGGAGCAAAAGTCTCCTCGTAGTCAATGCCTTCTTTCTGTGAGAACCCACGAGCAACAAGACGAGCCTCATACTTGTCTAGGGTTCCATCAGCTTTGTATTTTACTTTGTACACCCATTTGCAGCTAATGGGCTTCTTCCCTGAAGGAAGATCAGAAAGGGCCCAAGTGTGATTCTTTTGAAGACTCTGGAACTCAGCTTCCATAGCCTGTTCTCATTCAGCTATACCTTTGGCCTCTGAGTATGTCTGAGGCTCAAAAACACTGTGTATGTTAGCCATGAGAGCAAAATTGACTGTATGCTGCTGTTTGCTCTTATTACGGGAGGTTCTACCCTCAATGAGCTCATTATCCCTGAGATCACCAATGGTCTTGGCCCACCATTTAGGCCGGAGAGTATAAGTGCGAACATCTGGAGGAGCTGAAAGAGGCTCAGGATCAGGAGCAGGAGGAGATGGTCATCATGAGTTTCTAACTTTTGGAATCCAACTTGGAGCGCTTAGCATCTGGAATCCAAACATAGGCAACAGAGCCAAAAACCTTCAGATGGCTGATCTTCGGCTTCCGACCAGACCAGACCTCTTCTGGAGTCTTCCCCTTAACAGCCTGAGTAGGAGAACGGTTAAGTAGGTAGACAGCAGTAAACACTGCTTCAGCCCAATACTTATTCGGAACACTCCTGTGTTGTAACATAGAGCGAGCCATCTCAACAACCGTACGATTGCGACGCTCGACAACACTGTTTTGCTGAGGAGTGTAGGGTGTAGTCAATTGGCGTTTGATGCCATGGGTATCACAGAAGTTGGAGAATGCAGAAAAACAAAATTCCCCCCCGTTATCTGTCCTAAGAGTAATGATACTATGTCCAGACTCTTTTTCAACAAAGGACTTAAACTTCTGAAAGATACTAAATACATCTGATTTATGTTTAAGAAAGTACACCCACATCTTTCTACTAAAATCATCTACAATAAGCAAAAAGTATTTGCAACCAGTAACAGAAGATGTATTCATAGGACCACAAATATCAGCATGAAGTAATTGAAGTACCTTAGATGCGCGCCAATGTTTGCCAGCTTGACAGGCGCCACATACTCCAAGATGTTGCATCTGAATATCAGGTAACCCTGAAACAAGTCCCTCCCGAGATAGCTGAGAGAGATACTGAATGTTGAGATGTCCATATCTCTGATGCCACAAAGTGCTGAGAGGAGAAACACGAGCTGCCAGAGCCACTTCAGGAGAATCACCAGTGTCAAGAAGCCTATATAGGCCATGATCCTCTAGACCAACAGCAACAGTAAGACGAGTCTCCCGATCAATGATGGAGCACTTGTGAGCACTGAACACCACATCTAGTTGAGGAGAATTCCTCATAATCTGGCTGACAGAGAGCAGATTAAGTTCCATTCCAGGAACATAGTACACATTCAGAAAAAGGAGAGTCCTATCACCAGACTGTATCTGAACAGTGCCTCTGCCAACAACTGTATACTCCTCACCTCCGCCAAATACAACGGAATCACTGAAAGGAGAGAAGTCTATAAACCAGTCACGCCGATGAGAAAAGTGACGTGATGCACCAGAGTCGATGTACCAAGCAGAAGACCTAGCATGATCTGAAGACCTCTTAGCCATAAAGGCATAAAAGGCAGACTCCTTCTGCTCGGAATGTTCAGCAACATGCGCCTTCTGGTGTGACCCTCCCTGCTTCTTTTGTTCAGAAGCGAGCCTCTGACGGCAATCTTTCTTCATATGGCCATACTTGTGACAATAATTGCACTGCACATTCTTCTTCTTAGCTCCATCCTGTGTCTGAGAAGAGCCTTTCTGCTGAGAAGACTGAGAGGACTGAAATTTGCCTTTATCCTTCTGAAAGGATTGAGCTGTGAAGGCATTTTCCGAGGAGGCTGATGTAGTACCGCTACCAAACTGTTGTTTCCAGCGATCCTGCTGTAGAAGTTTGGTGCACAATTCTGAAAACTTCAGATCAACATTAGTGGAAGTAATATTGAGGGTCTCAATGAAGTGTTCATACGATTTCGGAAGACTTTTCAAAGTGATTACTACCATGTCTTCTTCCTCCATAGTCCGACCAATAGCTTCGAGCTGATCTCGAATGTCCTTAATCCTCGTGAGGTGTTCCTGTAAGGACATACGTTCGTCCATCATAATGGAGAACACTTGATTCTTTAGAAAGAATGCTCGGCTCTTGTCGGATGTCTCATGCAATTCCTTCAGATGCTTCCAAATGTCAGAAGCTGTCTTGCCGGAAGGAATCTGCGGTAACTGATCATCAGTCACTGGGAGTTTGAGAAGCATAACTGCCTCCCGATTGCGTTCATCAAACTTATCTTGATCTGCACCAGGTGTACCAGGACTGAGCTCTTTTCCCAAAACAAGCTGGTCAAGACGCCTATATTCAAAAATGGTCAACATACGCTGTTTCCAGATGTTGTAATTGTGGCCATTAAAGCGTTGACTACCTTCTAACATCAGGTTAGTGAGAGAAGCCATTTGCACGTTTCCCCAAAAAAAAATCCTGGCTGACCCAGAAAAATATGAAGACAACCCAGAAATCCTTGTGAAAAACCCAAAAAGAATCTGCTGTCGGAATTTGGATCCGCTGGCTCAAAAATCGAGGCACCCAAAAAATTCTGACGACGACCCAATTGAGATCTCGAAAAACCCACCACGAATTTGTACTCAGAAAAAAATTTCGACTGAATCTGGAGGGTCAAAACCCTAGCCGAAAGTCAAAAAACGCGGGTTTGACCAAGTTGCAGGTTGCAGAAAAAATGGCAGGTCTGTACCGCGCCGAAAAATGCCGAAAACCTTCGCTAGACAGACTCGAACAGGAAGAATCCCATTACACGGCATAAACACAGTCCAAAACGGACTTTTGAACACAATTTTTTCGAAAATCTGCAGCGAAACTAAGAGGCCCGAAAAATCTCGGAAAAGAATTCACAAATTCTTTATTCAGGCTCTGATACCATAAAACAGTGCGAGACACGCAATGGATTTCAAAGAATTGATTAATATCAGAATGAGCAAGACGCTCATAAATAATACAAGGATATTTACAGGAATAGCAAGTTTCTAATAAGAAACTGCTGAGAAGATCGAAGACGATCTAACCAAAATAGAATATACACTATTGAGCATTAATACTAAAATTAACATTATTTTAATATTCTATTAGACTCACTAGAATTAATGGGGGCTTATTTATTTAGGAATTAGAAAAGGAAAATCCTTAGGAATTATCAAAGCTCTCTTATCTGGTACATAATTTCTATGTTATCAATGAACTCTAAAAATAACATAAACTACGTTTCATGTTCTCAACCATCACGCATGCAAACACAGTCCAATACCAAATAACACAAATCCTTAAATAATATGTATTCTATGAGGTTAAGGATACAAAACAAGATAGAGTACAAACAAAGGAAATTCTTAGATGAAGGTCATTCACTCACCTTTTTACATGCAAGATCTACTTCAATCGAGTGGAGGAAGAATATCCATACCAGCATGTTTGCCCTCCATATGAACCCCTCCAAGTGGCATAGCTGGCTACTTCTCTGTCTGTGCAAGGAGCATGTGAATCTCGTCCATTTGTAGAAGGAGACATTCGCTGTCCACAGGATCTATCCTCTTTTTGCAAGCCGAATTTAATTTCTAAAAATAAGGTCCTCAACACTCCCCTTCTCAAATCTTCCTCTTCACCTATGTATTTTGTTAAAAGCCCTTTTCCTCTACAATTTTATCAACATCATCAACAGTGAAAAAGACGTTGTAGGTGATTGCCAAGAAAAAAAAAAGGTTCTTCCAGGGTAATCAGCTCCCATTGGGAAAGAGGAGGGTTTTCATGCTGCCCCAAGAGGAGTCTCTTCCTTCCCTTTTTAATGCCAGAAATATCGAGTTTTTAAAATGCATGAATGAGAGAAGGAATTCTAGTCGAAGTTGATCTTCTCGTTTCCATCGCTAGGACCACCATGTGTGCACATATATAATCTTAACGACTTCTCATTACTATCAGTTAGGTTCAGTTCAAATTTACTTCCCCCTCTTGCTATAGTTATAAAATAAGCAAATCCCATTATATTTTATCTGCACGTGGCATGTTCATTAATTTTTATTTTTATTTTGAAATAAGTGTACACATAATAGTTTTATTTCAACAATTAAGCGTTAAAATACAAATACAATAATATTAATTTATATATATATATATAAAGAGGCATAATTAAACTTGATTCCTTGTATTTTCCAGGAACCAAATGCATTCCCAGATTTCTTAATGAGTTTTGATGCGATAAGGGTGTGTTAGATTAAGTTTATTTTATTCCATCATTATGATTCAATATGTTTTCTTTTCAGGTTTGATGGGAAAATGATGATGAGGAATGATGATGCACATTCAGGACTACATCAATAAAGATGAAGGATTTTATCTCCAACACGCATCAACATCAAGATAAGGATCATAGCACAAAGTCTACTTTCCAAGGGAAAACTTCACAAGACTACACAAGGAGATTGCACCAGAGGGAAGTCGATACACATACACTTCACTCTTTTAACAATATACTTCAAGCTAGAGAGACCTATACTTCAAGCTAGAGCGACATATCAGCATGAATATCCAGATGGAGAAAATGTACAAGGAAGGAACATATGACTATCTTGAATTTCCTCTAGAAATCCAAGAAGACTTGTCAGTATAAGGAGATGATCTCGGTTGAGGAGGCAATTGCATCTAGATAAGGAATTCAAATCAGAATTACAAGGTCGTGATCAAGGTCAAACATTATTCACAAGGATTCTACAGCAGGATCAAAGTCAGAACCTACATTTCAAGGCAACAGTAGGTTCCACATTTCAAGAGGATGTCATGACAAGGAGGCAATCTAAGACAAGAAATTTGTGATGAAGAGTAATGTAAGAACAAGTTCAAGACATCACAAGGTCAGGATTCCCAAGTTAAGGTTGAAATGTAAGTATGATCAAGATGGATTGTTCCAGAAGAGTTAATCAAAGTTAGAAGATTAGCTTGAACAACATGATATAATTTGGGAATGTGCCTTCACCATCATCATCACATTGAGCTAATGGGATAATGTTGAGTATCAAGAGATATTGCTCAATACTCATTCATGATAACAAATCAGGTCTACAAGTGCTAGTTGAGGTGGCATCTTTGTCATCATTCCACCAATCAACAGTTCCTAACCCTACAAAACAAATCAACACTTCCTAACCCTAGTAGGAAAGATCTAATTTTTTATCTAACATGATTGAGGGGTCTCAATCAGGTTCTAATTGGTAAATGATATCTCTATTTCATTTCTTACTTTACTTGGGATTGTGAATTTAGGGCAAAAACTAGGGCATTTAAAAAAGGAGACATTACAGTTGTAGCCAAGCAGAAGGCTGCACAAGCAAAGGACAAAGTTCAGGGATACACACAGATGGTGAAGTGTTAATGTGAATAAGAACTTGTGGCAGTAAAAAAAATGCAGCAAATAAGATCTGAGATTTATGCCCTTTGAGCTGAACTAAAGCAGCTGAAGGCGGAATGACAACCTTTTCAGGATCACTGCCCATTGGAGCTTCCATTTCTCCAAGCGCGTCCTCTTCTTCCCTTCCTCCTCTTGCTTCTTCTTCGTAAGGGGATAAAGTTGACTGTGAAAAAACATAAATGTGTAGTTTTTGTAAGCGGACATTATGTAAATCTAGTTTTAGGTTTGGCAATTATCAATAGTAGAGCATACATTTATGACCTCTCCCAATGAAAGTTCATCAATTGTACACTTGCACTTGTTTTTATTGTACAAATGAAACCACAAAACATCTAATTTCTGGAACATCTATCCATGTTCGTTTTGTGTATGAGTAAACATTGTGTGAAGAAGCAATTCGTCACTAAGCAACCCAAAAATTGGAAAAACAAGGACTAAATAAATTGATGAAAATCAGCATAGGTTCAAGGAAGGCCTAAGGATGAACCTAACATATGGAGAGCACAATTAAGGAAAAACGGTCTTTGTAAGGATTGCATTCAAGCTGAAGTTGTTACATTTCTTGTAGCATTCCTACCAAGTTCAAACTACCCAAAAAAAAAACTTGTACCACCAATAACAAAACTTTAAGTGAATGCTCTCTCGTATCTTTTATGAAAGATGTTTAGAATCCTCTGTAAGGTTCAGTGGCTCAAATGAATATATAAATAAATACCTTCAGCTCATGTCTTTCATTGATTCTAGAATTGTCAAATGGTTGTGCAGCGGAGCACAGTAGCAAAGCATGTTGCTTAGGGAAGTTTTCAGAACGATGAAAGCTTGTAGAGTATTGTAGAAGCTAGAGAAGGCTAAGAGAATTCTTGGAGGCTCAATTTGAGCAACTGGCTAGTAAATAATACATGATGATAGTAAAGATGAGAAGGAATTACCCTACTCTTCTGGAGCTTACCCAAATTAAACTTCTCTAGGATAAATAACTTATGTTGATCCTCTCATTCCATTTTCCTTTCAATCTTCTAGTTGTTTAATTTCCTTTAATCCAGCTTTTTCACAAATTTAAGTACCTAAGCAAGTATATCACATGTCCATTCAATTGCAAGCATAGTTCTTGTTTACAACAGCAAGTGGAAGTAGAATTCAGTAAGACAAAAGTAACAGAATCAGCAAACATCTTTTATTTACATCATTGCTTTTGTGGATTGAAAGTGCTACAAGTTGGGTGTCCGATAAAAGGGGAATGAAATCTGATGTGTAGCAATTTAGGCATGCATTTCAGCAGGTACACATTACAAATTGAATGACAGATGTAGATGACAGCCCCATAGCTGTAGCAGACATAAATTTCCTGCCTTATTATGTCAGTTTAAGTAGCATACTATCTTGGATCAGCACCTACGTAAAATTTAAATCAGTGGTAACGAATTGCATAGTGGAATATTCAAGTTGATATGGATCATAAAGACCATCCCTTATTTCTCATGTTATATTTAGTTGAGGGATGATATTAAAATCAAAAACAATACCGAAATCTTACAGAAAGAAAAATTAAAATAAAACTTTGAGAAGTCATATTTAGTTTTCAATTAATGCATTCTCAAGTCCAAATAGAGATATCTAATAGCAATGAATATCAAAGGGGAGTCATCTGCTAGACCTGACTTGTTGATGATCACCGTTCAATAAGCTATCACATATTAGGTGTTGACTTGTAGAATATATGTGAAATTTATGTTGGCAAAAATAAAGAATGTGATAACAACAAGAACATGATGGAATACAAGGGTAAGGTTGGTTGACCGTTGCAGCATAAGAAAAAGATTTTCAGTTGTATATAAACGTTTAAAATATAAAAAGTAAATACATACAGATATATATGATAAACATCTCTAAAGCAAAAAAAACTTAAAAGGGCTTCACAATGGCCTGATACAGTCTCCTTGAAAGAATTAACATAAATTCATTTTGGGAAATTTAACGATGATGATAACTCTTAATGTTCTTTAGACCGTACAACCTATTTGATACATTATATATCATGTTTTGTCCTTAAGTGTGCAACACAGAATTGGAGGTGATTTTTTTTTCGCTTATTGCTTTCCATTTTGCCATCCTTCATACCTTCCATTTTCTTAAGGTCTCATCCTTGAAATTGGCTACGTATGTTTTCTTGCGGATGAAAAATAGAAATCCAACGTGGCCCTGCCAACCTATAACTTAAATATTATAACAGATACTCTATAAATGGCAGTGTTTTCCTAAGTTTCCCGCGCAGCGGGATGCAGTTTCGAGGACAACCGAAATTTTCCAAGATTTTTTGCATTTTGGGGGGAAGGGCAGCTATTAAAATAATTTAAATAAATTGAAAGAAGCTGAAATTTTTAAATGTCGATAAAATGTGCTAAATTGGCAATGACAATCCTCCTCCTCCTAGATATGTATGGAGTTTTTCACAATTTAGTTTATGTTACCTTTCTTTATTTTTATGAACCAAATGGTGTAAACTGCCTAGTTCAGAGACACACAAGGGGCGCCCGGTTTCTGTCCCTCGGGCATCACTTGGATCTCAGGGACAGCAGAAGCTGCTAAATTGTCGAGAAGAGCCAGGTCATGGGATTCCTTTAAAGTAATTGTGTTTTACTTTACAAGAAGCCTTATTAAATTGGAGATGCTTGTGTAAGTAATGAAACAACCCTATGCTAATCAGAATGATTAAAAAAACATAGATTTCTGACCTCGTCAATTCTAAAAATTGTGGCTGCCCTTGCTATCTGTCCGGCGAGCTGCACAAAATAGTGAAGGATTCAGTAAGTCCGGAGCCGTGAATTAGCTAGTACGTGTACTTTAGATTGGAAAACGGAAAAACATAATCATGGTACCCTTGTAGCAAGTTCCAGGGACTGGCAATTGTCGATAATGGAACCTGCTACAGCTATGCTTATTGTACTGGGACCTTCATATTCCCCTTCGATTTGGCTTCTCTTCCCATTTTGCTCGTTGTGGATACTCACTTCTCCCTGCCCTTTCCTCTTCTTTGACTTCTTCTTCTTCTCCGCCGCAGCTGCGGCTCCTACTTCCATTGCATTAAGCTCTGGTTTTTTCAACCTCTTCAATACAGGCAATATAAAAGCCTGCCTCCGCCCTTTTTTAAAAAAATATGGAAAAGCCAAACATAAAAACACATGAAACTTATGTATTGGTTCTTAAAACCCCTCTCTCCATATGGTAAAACCCTATGCTTAACATTCACTGTATTTCGGTGATGTTTATAGGGTAAGATGTTAAGATTTTTCAACTCGAGTGTATTTGATTGTGGAATTTTTCCAAGATCAAGTCCATAAACTTATAAAATTATTTTTTGAATGAAAAATAATATTTGGGAATACTAAGGCGTAGGCATATTTGTAAGAGGAGACAGATACAAAAAAAAAGAGGTTTCTTATGATTTTACCAAATTCAGCTAAAAACAATTCCACTGTAGCTACTAAGATGTATGAGTTAGCAGTTGATCAGATATATCATGGTTGGGTTGAAGGCAAAAAGAAAGAGGCTTTCTTTATGAAGGAGATGTATGAGACAGAACAAGCCAAAACTAAAACTTTTGTGCTACACAAAGAAACAAAGGAAGATGGTCTTCAAGGCAATAAAGAATTATACAGCCCCACAACCTCTCCTCTACTATGGTCATTAAAACTATATGTAAGTGAGCTCATGGAAATGAAAAAGAGGATTGAAGTTTTGGAAGCAAAGGGGCAGCAAGAAGACAATAAATTAAGAGAAATTACATAAGTAAGATGGATCCTTGAAAGGGAGAACAAGGCACTAAAAGAACAGATAATGAATTTGCAAAACGGTGTAGAGAGGGGGCAAGAAGAATTAACCAACGTAAAACAAGGATTAGAACAAGCAAAAACAACAAAGAATGATATTTCAGAGTCAACGAAAATTGATATTGTGGCACAACTTGAGGAGTTTCAATCGATAGTGGATGACATGGAATTAAGAGAAGACAAACTAAAGGAGCAGATAAAGGAAGCTAAATCTTGGGCTGAAGTTGTTAATGAATCGACAAGTGGACAAAAGGAAATCATAGAAAACCAAATCAAGAGACAAATAAGAGAAGAAAAAGACAAACAAGACAATAAGGTAAATATCATCACCAAAGGTTTAAAGGACTTTGCAGAGAAGGAAAGAACTGATATTCTAGCAAGGGATTTTCTCAAGGACAAGCTGAAGTGGATAGGTTGTATTCAATAAGCACATAGGATTGGGAAGAAAATAGGAGAAGAAAAGGATAGACATGTGAGAGTTACTTTAAGAAGCTTGGCGGATAAATCTATGATCCAAAAAAATAGGGGGATGCTTAGAGGTACTTATATTTATTTAGATGTAGATTTGAATTTTGCGCAACAAGAAGAGCGAAGGAGAGAATGGGAGAAAGTAAAATCAGCTAGAGAAGCAGGAAAATGGGCATGGCTGAAAAATGGGAAAGCTCATATCAGCAAGCGATGGACACACAAGAAATAGGGATTTGGGCCCCCCGGGAGTGTATAAACATGGTAAGTTGGAACTGTAGAGGTTACCCATGGAGAAGAGGATCGAGTTTGGGGCCCATAGTAGAGGGAAAAGAAATTATTTTTCTTATGGAAACACATGAACATGAAGGATGCAAAGTTCCAGATATTGAAGGATACATTAAATTCTCTATGTGGAATGAAGAGACGAAAATAGGTAAAGGACATGGAGGGATAACAAACCTAATAAAAGAAATATGGTGGGATATTATAAAATTGGAGAAAGAGGACCCAAATAAACAGTTCATATGGCTGAAAATAACAGATGTTGAGGACACTATTTGGGTGGCCGCTTGTTATTTTGCCCCAAAAAGTTCAAAATTTTACAAAAAGAAAAATTTGAATAATGAAGACCCTTATGCTACAATAAAAAAAGATATTTCAGCTTATAGCAATGTAGGGGAAATTATCTTAATTGGAGACTTCAATGCTAGGACAGCAAACAATCAATCTATTCAGTTGAGCAACAATGTAGGAGAAGACAACAACCCCTTATGGCTAGGGGAAAATGAGGATCACCTTTGGAAACAGACTTCACAGGACAAGAATGGGAGTGTTTCACACTTTGGGGCAGAGTTGTTAGGCCCTTGCAGCTTATATGGAATGGTTATATGTAATGGCATGAAGAATTGGCCAAGATCCAACAGTGCTACTTGCAAAACTTACAATGGGCAAAGCCTAGTAAACTATGTAACATGTTCTCAGAACTCTATTTCCAGGTTGTTGAGCTTCAATATTGAGAGATGTCCCATAGAGTTGAACTCTGATCATATGCCTCTTTATATTAAGCTCGACATAAATGCTACGGGATTGCAAGAAGAACAGAAACAGTCTCACAGGAAGGATGTTAAACAAAGTAAAATCCTTATAAATCAAGAAAATCATGAGCTCTTCAAGGCTGCTTTGGAAGAGCACCTACAGTTGGCAAAAAACAACGTAGAATACAAGGGTAACAAAAGAGAAAGAGAGTATGTTGGCAGTAGCATGTTGATCCCTTTGATACATAGAGCTTTGAAGGTGTGCAAACGAACTAAACCCATGAAGAAAGTTTCAAATACCTTTCCAACTAACCATTGGTATGGCGAAGAGTGCAAAGCTACTAAAAAATCTCTTAAAGGGAATGACTCAAGCAAGGAAAACAAGATAATATACAAACAATTGTTAAATCAAAAAAAGAAAAATATGTAATTGTAAGGAGGAAAGAATTAATTGATTTGGGGAAGCACAATCCCAAAGGATTTAGGAAGGAGCTACAGCTAAAGAGAAAACAAATTGAAAACAATATCACAAGTGCCCAGTGGTTAGAATTGTTAAAGATGTGAAATACAACCTCATAGAACCCAGTGAACACCTATATGCAAATAACCTGTCACAACAATGGAACATTCACAAAACACAAAGATTGCTTTGAAAACCTACAGAAAAAGAATGCAATAATGATAATCAGATTGGTTTAGGATTACAAAGGGATCAATCCTTATAAAAGGAGATCAAACCTAAAAAGGAAAACCCTAAAAGCAATTAGTAATTAATAATAAATTAATTATTAATATTCCTAAGTTTAGCTTCCTAAATTTAGCTTAAGTGAAATAGAGAAAAGGTGACTTAATTATTAAATCAATATGATTTCATTAATTAAGTAAATTAATACATTTTACTCTAACACCCCCCCCTAAGATGAAGTTTAGGGGGAAGCTAAAAAAACTAAGAACTAGATGCTAGAAAGCTAAAAATGGGTCCCGGCAACAAGGCTTGATGAGGTACCCAAGTACAATGAAATCTTTGTAAAGTGGAGAAAAAGGAGAAAACCTTGTGGGAACAAAACTCCTCTCCATGAAGAGATGAAAACTCAAGTGAAGGACTAAGAAGCCTCCAAACAAGAATGTTCCAAAAGATAGGAACAAAAGAAGAGCATGAAGAATCACTGAATTATGAAGAAGGTACAAACACTGTCGTAGAATGACTGCTAAGATGCTGAAATAAGAACCTCCTCTGAAACAAAAGATGATCAGGATCAAGAAGACATGAATCTGCATGAGTGTCCTTAATGACACTCCTCGAATCTGAATCAGATGGAAAACACAAGCAAACATTTGGAACTCGAAGATACAGATGGCACAAGTACCAATAGTTTGAAGAACTGATCAAATGAAAAAATGGAAGGTTGCCTCTAGAAATAGGAATGCAAGAGTGTCCACATGGTAAGTATACCATGGGTAACCAGCCAAAATGCATGGGTAACCAGGGGGTAACCAGCCGCTACATTCGCCTAGTACATAGGAACAAATATTGAATACATAGCTCACTCCAACGCAAAACCAAGGAAGCACTAGCACCAATAGTAGAAACCCCCCCATAATGCTGACAAGGGAGAGGCATGACAGATACATTGAATCTGAAAGCCATAATGTAGTGCATGAAGAAGAACCAAGAACATCTAACCATGCAGACATGAAAGTACAAGCAATTACAAAGGGTGTGCAAACCAAGGCACACATGCATGAGAAAGGTATGAAGGAAAACAAAGGAAAACATCAAACCCCCATGGCACTTTATATCATAGTGCGAGTACAATAAGGCACAAAAATGATGTGCAAGATCCCATAATACATGTGCAATACAAAGGCACTTTATCTTAGTGTGTTTACAAAATCATAAGTGCTTACAATGAAAGCTCATAATGTCAAAAAAAAGACACAAGACTGGAAATACATGAAGAACAGCCAAAAAAGAGATCCCACGCAAACGAGAAGTTTCCACGATCTCATATGTCCAAGTAATTCACCAGAGTGTGAAAACACAAAAAACTAAATAAAATGCACCTAGAGTAAAATCTGGAAAAAGTGCATGGATGGCTATGAAGAGCTCTAAAACACCGTACCAATGCCGCTAGAATCACGAAAAATGGAGAAACTGGCTCAAAGTTATGAGCTCGGGACTGAAAACAACACCTCTGACTTCAAATGGTTGTAGAATGCACTAGCAGAAAAATCGGGTGATAAAACCCACAAATATGGAAAGTAGATGAAACCAGCTTTCCAACGATATCTCGTTTGCAATAAAATGATATCGTATGCCCAAGTTATGGCCAAAAGAAAAAAAAATACCTCTTTTAGGGCACAAAAGGGTCAAATGGGCCATGCACAGTTGTTCGTGTTGTTGACGCAAGCAAAATATTCCAAAAATATTCCCTTACATGCCAAAAAAATACCAACTGGAAAAAATTCTTTATTACTGAAAAAAATCCGCCGAAAAATGTTAGCGGTTGTCGGAAAAGGTGACGATGACCGAGAAATCTTTAGACGATCGGAAAAAAAATATTCGACAGAGGTCGTGGCAGGGGTCGGGACGACGGTGGCACGATGATTGTCGTGACGGTGGCAGCAGCGGAGCGCTTGCCAAAAAACGATCGCTGATGGCAACAAAAAACATCGACGAGGGAAGGGGAGGTTGCCGACGGCGGCTGAGGTGGCTCCACCGGCAGGGTTGGCAGTACCCTACGTAGGCTCCCCCAAATTCTTCTTTTCTTTTTTTTTTGCTTTTAAAAAACTTTTACCATAGTTTTTTTAACAATTATTTTTGTAACAAATTTTTTTTTGGAAAAGAATAAACCAAAGAATAAAAAATACCCGATTTTTTCTCGAAGAGCGTGCACAGGGGGTACGGTCGTATGACCATACAAATTAAAAAAAAATTGCCTCAGAGGTCAACAATACCCAAAGTAGTCGAATTATATATCAAAATTTGTGGAATCAGCCTCCTGAATCCAATCGTGAGTCCTTTTGGGCCCAAATTGCTCCGAAAATCAGGTGCCCCCCTAGATCAAAAAAATAAAAAGTCAAATCTTCAAACCCTCAGATCTGGCCCCGTGAATAAAAAATTGACAAATAAAAGGTCAATCTTGACTATTTCCCACGTGCTAGATTCAATGGTGAGGTCCAAATCAACCCAAATTGCACAGAAGACGTGCTATAGGTAGAATATCCCATTCAAACGAACAGGAAAGTCTCAGGTCTGAAGCTCTGATACCATGTTAAAGTTGTGAAATACAACCTCATAGAACCCAGTGAACACCTGTATGCAAATAACCTGTCACAACACTGAAAGATTCACAAAACACAAATATTGCTTTGAAAACTTAGAGCAAAAGAATGCAATAATGATAATCAGATTGGTTTAGGATTACAAAGGGATCAATCCTTATAAAAGGAGATCAAACCTAAAAAGGAAAATCCTAAAAGCAATTAATAGTTAATAATAAATTAATTATTAATATTCCTAAGTTTAGCTTCTTTAATTTAGCTTAAGTGAAATAGAGAAAAGGTGACTTAATTATTAAATCAATATGATTTATTAAGTAAACTAATACCTTTTACTCTAACAAGAATATGCAAAGCTCTTATATGAGCAAACAAACGAGAAATGTAATCCACCCACAATTATAATTTTTGCTGAGCTTTTCTCAATGAAATACATCAAACAAGGTATAAAGAATTTGGCAAGTGGTAAAGCACAAGACATTGACAGTTTACAGGCATAATTTTTAAAATGGGGAGTTGATCTCCTAGCTCCTCATATCAAGAAGATCTTTAATGGAGTTACTCAAAACATCTTTTTGATTGAATGGACAACTAGTGTGCTTATTCCTCTTCACAAAAGTGGAGACATCAATAACCCTTCTAATTACCGTGCTATTATGGTCAACCCTCTCTTTGAGAATCTTTTTGGGAGCATGATAGAGCGTCGAATCAGTTAAAGGGCAGAAAAAGAGGGAAAAAGGGCAAGAGGTCAGGCGGGTTTCCGGCCTAAACACTCCACTGTTGACCACTGCATCATTCTAAGATACTTCATTAAAAAAGTCTGGGACAACCAAGGAGGAGAGGCCTTTTGCTTCTTTTTTTATTTCAAAAAAGCTTTGACATTGTCCCTAGGGATAAGCTTTGGCACAGAATGGAAGAGTTGGAGGTTCCAAAGGATTTTAGAGCGGTTGTCCACAAACTTTATGAGCAGGTTAGAGCCAAAATCAGAAGTAAAGAGGGTATGTCTAAATGCTTTGGTAGTGACATCGAGGTCAAACAGGGTTGCCCTTTGTCTCCGACATTTTTTGGTTTATATTTTGACAAACTTGAAGAGTGGTTAAACAATACCAATGGAGAAGGCATCCAATTGGTGAAATACATTGTAAAGTTACTTCTATATGCGGATGACCTTATTCTTATCGCAAAATAGACACAAGATTTGAGAGAGCATTTGAAGGCTCTTGAGCTCTTTTGCTAGGAGGTTGGGATGCAAGTGAACACTAGCAAAACCAAAGTCATGATTTTTTCGTTGAAAAGGAAGAAGCAGCAAGTTAATTTCATCTTCAAGGGCAGCCCCTTGGAAGTAGTGGTGGGGTACAAATACCTAGGAATTGATTTTCACAATAGGCTCAGCTGGGAAACATGCAGATCAAAGAGGATCCAAGGGGGATGGGGAGCCTTATACCTTCCTCAAAATAGGTGTAGGAAAGCTGAATTGTGGGATTGGAAAAATAAGAAAACCCTTTTTAGTGTGTTAATGGTGTCGATTATCCTCTATGGGTGTGAAGTCTAGGGGAACAGCATGTCAAATCACAAATGGACACAAATAGAAAATTCAAAAACATCTAATCACTAGCAACCTCAAAGTCAAATCAACGATACCTTATGAGATTCTTTTAGCAGAAGCTAGTATGTTCCCAATTGAGGCCTCAGCAATAATTCGGTTGATATGCTACTTAAAAAATATTGAAAGTATGGATAAACATCATTGGCCCAAAATGATTGTAGAAGAGGAGTTATGTCGTAGAAAGAAGACATGGAAGAAACAAAACAATAAGTGGATGAACAAGTGGGACATAAATATGAAAGACTGTCCCAACACTAAAGAGGAGATAAAAAAGTGGGTATTTGAAAAATTCAAGAATTTCATGTGGACAAAACACTTAGGTAGAAAGAAAGCATACTATATTAAAGAATTTAACCATAGTTGGGATCATGAAGAAAAAATTTATTTGAGAGAAATGATCAGCGGAAAGGCTAAAATTCTAATTGCTCAATTGAGGACTAGATCTCATCATTTGAGATGCGAAACTGGTAGGTGGAAGCTGCCCAAAGACTGGGAAGAAAGGACATGCATTTTCTATAGCAAGAGTGCAGTAGAAACATAATGGAATTTCATCAAGGAGTGTGCGGCATATGAGGATATTCGCAATCAGTTTGAGAACGAATTAAAGGTGGATAGTCTAAATGAAATTTTTGAAGAGACAAAGATTCACACAACAACAAGTTTCTTACTCAAAATCCATAAGAGAAGAACCAACATGGAAAAGATCTTGAAAATGGGTTAATTTTGTTTCTTGGTCCCTTAGACCCTTGGGTCTCATGGACGTCATTAAAATTCCTTCATTCGTTTATTATTATATTTGCAAAATCTTGCAGTGTTATGATTTATGAATCATTCATTTTAGAGTTCTTTAATTCATTTATTTTCAGTTTGTTTTCATAGCATGTCTAGATATATGATATTTTTCATTATTGAACAGTAATAAAATATCACATAATTTGACACACTATGAAAATACAAAAGTTATTTTTTTCATACTACAATGAATGAATGAAGGCTTTTAGTATTGTTCACAAGACCGTGTAGTCTATGGGGCCCGAGGGTAGTAACAAAGTTGCCTTGTGTACAAACATTCTCAATAGGATTTGCCCAAATAATGCTTGAGTAATATTTGTTTTCTTTTTTGATCTTGGATCTTCTACTATGTATCTTGGTCAAAAAGTATGTTGTTTTCATTAGCCTCTCCTCTTAAAAAAGTATTTGAAGAGCCAACTTGTTTTGGGTGAAAATGGAAACGAGTAATATTAGGACCTAACTCCACTTTCATTTAAACATTGAAATACGAAAGCACCTAGAGGAGTGATTGTCCTTGACCAACTCTCATGAAAGAGAGTCAAGGGATGCTTATAGGGTTTCTATTTCTTCGCTACTATGAAAGGGAATATGTAAGATGTAGGTGAGTATAAAACTATGAGGCAAATACAAAGGAAAGTGAATATAACAGCAAGTACAATAGACTAATTTATAACCAAACTGAGACAAGAAGTAAAAAAATGAAAAAAGGATTTGATTGTGCCCCTGAAGCTCAAATTTGGAGCAAAATTGATAGGACTGGGTTTTGGGCACCCAAGTTTGATGACCTATGATCTAAGGATTTGATCTCTGAGATAGTCTGTAGAATGACCTGAAAATCCGATGCAAGCACCCTGATCCTAGAGGACAAGAGCATGGGGTACCTTGGTCCCTAAAAGTTAGGTTCAATTTCTAACAGAAGACCTACACATGTTTGCTAAGATCTTCCAAAAACTTCCCGCTCTAATGGAAACTTATAATTGTACTTACAATCTGAAAAATGGTGGTGTTGTGGCTATATAGGGGTTTGTCTTAGTCAACCCCCTTGTTTTGGTGATTTCCACCTCTACAAATAGTTGATATTGTAATTGAAAATGTGTGTGTGTGTTCTTGAACCTTATGTGTTTGTAAGATTGCTATGAGCTAGATGCAAACTATAGTTCTACCCGATGTACTAGAGAAAACCCTAAATGCTTATAATGAAAATGCTTTAAATCACAATTGCAATGAAAATCTAAAGCAATAATTCAAAGATGAAAACTAATGTGATGTAAATTTTAAGCTCAACATAGAGACATAAGAACAACATGAAATCATAGAAAATCCTAAGGAAAAGGTACCAGCCAATCAACAATCGATGATTCCCTTATTATTCTTCCATATCTCCTAAAGATTTCATGATTGTTGAAGATGTTAATGAGGACTTGATTAATGGATGAATTTGAAGATCCGAGACTTCACACAAAGCAACACTTCTCACTTCTCAAGAATCTCCTTCCAATTGCTAGATTAGAGATCCTCAAATGAGGGAAATAATTGCTATATATATGAAACCCTAAATTTGAATTTGATAAAAGGGTAACTTAGAATTGATGAAATTTGACACCAAGAAAAATTTGAATAAGTTAGGACCACCTTATTGTCCTCCTGAAATTCGAGGAAAAATGTGCGAGACAAGGTAGTATACTACTCGGTCCCAACAATATTTTTTTTTTTTTTTGAGGGATGCTAGATAACAAGGTTCTAATGCCAAATCTAACTCGGTGGCCCAAACCAATATGTGTAGATATGCGAGAATGTGCCTCGAAGATTGAAATTAGGGTAAGGTTAGGATTAAATCAAGATTAAATAAAAAGGGGCGCACTTAGGATCAAGGGCCTAATTTTATGATATATAAATTGATGAGAGAGGGCTTAGGTTTAATTAAATCAAATGCCTAAAGAAGTCATATAATATATAATGCAATGGGACACACTAAGGTGGGTGCTAACCTAAGCGTTGAATTGTACAACCTAATTAAGGATGTACAATTTATAGTGTTATTTATCCCCCACTTTAGTGATCATATGACACTGCATGCATATGCAAGCTAAAGTACAAAAAAGTAAACATTCATGGGAAAAAGGATATGTCCATAAGATATTGAACGAAGTCCCCAACAATATCTACAGTACAATGTTAGGAACCAAATTCTAAAAAACCACAATGTTAGTTGAAATCACAAAATCTCCTAAAATGCTTACTAAGAGAGATGAAATTTGAGGGTAGCTATATGCCTCCCTGTTTCAACTTGCTAATTAGTATGTTGAAACAAGGTATCATGTTCACCACTTTGAATTGTGAAGGAAAGTTGATAACAAATTCTTGCAATGAGGTTTGATACAAGATCAAAACTAATGGAGAATCATTTAGTAAGAAAGAGAACTAAAGCACAATTCCAATGCAACTAATGAGGCAAGAATTGGAGCTCTTTAGCTAAGATGTAAAATATTAAGTACAAAATGTAGAATTAGGGTTTTGAAAAGAATTTACCTTTAAATAGTGACAAGAGTAGTATTCATTTGTCGTATTCACCTTTTTGTCTCGTAGTACAGTTTAGAAGCCCACAAATTGAGAAATGTCACGCTGACGACCAAAACTTCCTACCAGGATGGAGAATCTGAGGTAATCAGTCCTAAAGGACATCCCACTTGATGAGGTAAGTTTGCCAACCTATACTTCATTGACTTGCTTTTGTTTGATTGGTTAATTAGCTATCTGTAGCCCTAATTTTGACATGGGCAACCTAGAATGGGTGCCATGGTCCCACCTAGGCACCTCAGCCCCCCTAGGGCACCATGGTCCCAAAAAAGGGGTACAAAGTGGCACTCATGGGGCTAGGATAGGTTTTGATGATGATGACACTAATACATGGTTTTGATACTTGCAGGAGTTATCGTACATACAGAAGCATGCCTTAGGTCACATATATAGCCATCTTCAAAGTCATATCCCTCACCTTACGTTGGATTAGCAGAGGGTTCCTTCGATTAGTTAGCTTATGGTGGGTATGTTACATGTCAGCAATCAAATTTCATGGGCCAATGTTGATGGTCTTGATGGAGAGATGGGATCCTGGTCCATCCACTTTCTACCTTCCTGTCAGAGAGATGATAGTCACATTAGAGGATGCATATCACATCCTACAGTTACTACTGAGAGGGAGGATAGTGATATATTAGTCGTATTGCTCACAAACAGAGAGGGGGAGATCAGTTATATTGTATTGATCGAGTGACTCCTAGAGATTTGAGAAGTCAGATATTCATCTAATGGCTATTGCATCCTATAGGTGATATCCCATTGGTGAGGAGATTGATGATTGGTATAGTAGCACTAGACGTGCATGGAGGACTTACCCATACCATGTGTGAGATGGAGGAGCACCGCACTATGTTCACATGGGGATGTAGCATGCTAGCTCATCTCTATCGTGACTTGGGAGACCATGTTTATTATGAGGGAAAGAGCTTGATGACATGCACTCTCCTCGAGATCGAGATGTTTGAGCATATCATGTGTACAAGGCCTGCAGGTTTCCCTGTAGATATTTCCCTTGAGGAGCCCCAAGCACATGCGTATCCATGCATGAGACCTTGGCAGAGAGGAGAATTATTGTATTGGAGAGTTGTTATTGACTTTCTTCGACTTGTATGGAAACCTTACAAATGGATGGATGACTAGGCAAGATAGCATGTACAACTACGTCATATGTAGTGGGACGTACTAGTAGAGGGTCGCCACAACTACATTGTCCTCCCATTTTATTTCGACAAAGTGGTGAGAGAGTTTGGTCTAAATAAGGGCTATCTCACCGCTATATTGATCTACATACGACACTCTCGTAGTGTCGTGAGACCAGGAGCATAGCCTAGACCTACAACATAGGATGTGGAAATCATTGATGACAAGGAGGAGGAGAGACACAATAGATATGTCCCCTTTCTTGAGGCTGACGCGGGTGTATAACACAGCTATGCTAGATATTGGGAGGCTACATACCCAGGAGCCATTTCCTCTAGACTACTCAAGAGGGAATCTCGATCCATGGGTGAGACCAATAGATTCACATAGACAAGAGGGAGGAGATGAAGCATCTGAGGAGCCTAATGAGATAGATGGGGAGGTGGAGGAGCAGAAGTAGGATGAGAGTGGTGATCCTGGTCATGTAGGAGATGAGATTTGAGATGTATACTTTCCACCAATAGAGGATAAAGGACAGGGTGCAGTGGGAGAGGAGGATGGCGTAGCCCTACAAAGTCCTACCTCAAGGATACGTAGGTCATCACTACCTATGCCACACTCTAAGACATTGAGGCAGTACGAGCGAGGAGAGAGTAGTGAGGAAATGCCCCCAACTCCAATAGTGTAGTCTCCTATCACATCTAAACCTACTTGGTAGGAAGGAGATCTAGGTAAGAAAATGTGTTTTTAAATTTAGAGTTAAATTTGTTTGATTATTGATGATATATATGACATATAAAATTCTCTCTCTACATCTAGTTCACAGGGATGGCATGAGTTTATCTATCACGTACTTGGTGATATTATTACATCATCACGAATTCCACGGTCCTCATAGATCACAAGTAGATCTTAGCAAAGTGTCGAGCAGCATGAGGACATATTTGATATCGTTGGAGTAAATCTAGAGATTGCATGAGAAGAGAGGGAGCTACTACAACATGAGCTCACGAAGGTCTGAGTAGAGTTGGCGATGTATTGGGGTATCATGATGGATAGGGATAGGAGGATCTCATCGAGGAGTCACTCACATTCCACGTCGACACACACCTATGGGACTGCCATGCCAAGGACTAGAGGGTTTAGGTAGCCACCATCCATAGAGTTGGTGATATGAGAATCACATTTTGTATGAATGATGATGATCTTTGTCTCAAATGTGTTCCTTGAAATGCAAAAACAATGCACGTCATATTGTTTTCATTAAAAGTAACAAATTTGGTAAATAACATGCATGTCTAATTTAATACTCTTGTGATTGATTTCTCAATGTCATCACGATTAAATCGATACACGTGTGATTTAACTAAAGAAATTAAGTGACATTTAATTAAATGCTACTATTGATAATGCAATGTAATTATGTTAAAGTACATGGCAAATGTGATCTAATTAAAGTATGTCTTAACTAAACACAACATGATGTAATCTAACATAAAACAAAGAAAAATTGAAATGATAAGCTAACATAAAGAAATGTAAATTGCTAGGAAATTACATAATGTATTCAAGACAAAAAAAAATATGTGTCAAGAATGAAGCAATGTATATTAAATAATGACTATCTAATGCCACATGCTCTAATGAAGACATGTTGGCATACCATTCAGTGACAATGAAATAAAAAGAAGAAAAGAAAGAGAGAGAAGAAGATTAAGCATAATATCTATGAAAATGCATAACATTTATGGGTTCCTTAAGAGGTGCACCTTCCATATATGATATCTTGTAAGCACCTGATCCATAAAACATTAGTAATGATGTATGGTCCAAGCCAATTCAAACTAAACTTTTCTTTTTCTCTTGACAAGGCATTCACATTATGTTGATTCTCATAGAGCACCAAATCACCCATTGAGAAAGAATGTTGAATAACCTTGTCATTATAGCTTCGTTGTAAAGTTTTTTCATAGGCTTCAATATGCTCAAGAGCGTGTATAAATCATTCATAAAGAATTTCAAGTTGTTGAAGACGTTGTTCCCTATAATAATTATCATCAATTATTTCC
The DNA here is from genome assembly GCF_030272615.1 of Cryptomeria japonica. Taxonomy (NCBI): domain Eukaryota; kingdom Viridiplantae; phylum Streptophyta; class Pinopsida; order Cupressales; family Cupressaceae; genus Cryptomeria; species Cryptomeria japonica. The sequence goes on along the minus strand of NC_081409.1, from coordinate 455,841,079 downwards.
TTAAGAGAAATTCTTAGTGAAGGAATTTCTAACTCTAAAGGCATAATTACGTTAGCACCATAAACAACATTATAAGGAGTTGTACCCGTAGCTATGTGAACACTTGTTCGATAGGCCCAAATAGCATAGGTTAACTGAGTGTGCCAATCCTTACAATGCTTATTTACAGTCTTACAGAGAATTTGTTTGATAATCCTATTAGAAGCCTCAACTTGACCATTTGATTGAGGGTAATACGAGGTAGAAAATTGATGTTGGATATGATATTTCTCAAGAAACTTCTTGACATCTTTATTCTTGAATTAAGTACCAATATTAAAAATTAAAGTGGAAGGTATACCAAATCAAGAAATAATGTTATCTATAATGAACTAACAAATTATATTAACGGTAGTGGAGCAAAGAGGAACGTCCTCTAACCACTTTGTAAAATAATCTATGACAGTGAGAATAAAAGTATGTCCTTGTGATGAAGGAGGGGAAATTTTACCAATAATATTCAAACCCCATAATGAAAAGGGCCAAGAAGCCACTCAAGACCTAAGTTCATGAGTGGGAGCATGAATCAAATTGTTATGTTGCTGACATTGATGACACTTTTTGACAAAAGCAAAGGAATCTCTTTCCATGGTTTGCCAATAGTATCCCATTCAAAGCAACATTTGAACCAAATATTTTCCCCCAAAATTTCCCCTGCAATCACCTAAATGTGTCTCCTCAAGAGAAATGGGGATCTTTGGTTTATTGAGACAATGAAGAAGGAGGCCATTATAACCCATTTGATAAAGGACATTTGAAAGAATAATGTATTGTGTATGCGGGAAAAGCGGGGTGATGAAACTTAAAATGTAAAATAAATGAAGTTCAAAGAGGCTTGTCCACACACCCATAGGACTTCTTGGTGCAAGTTATGGAGTCATGAAGAATGACTCAACTTCCCAAGGTTGGTTCCATGGTTCTCTATCTCACAAGGTCCCTCAAGCCAATGCCTTTGCTCTCAAATCACTGAGCAAAGTGGCTTAGGGATGACAAATGCAAGAATGAGGGATGCTTATGATTGATTTAGTTATGAAAATGCATCCTATCTATGCACGATTCTACAAATGCAATAAACTAGATTTATAAGATGACAAGATTAGTAGAAATACTATCCTAACATGATATACTAGTTTGTGAGTTAAGCTAATGATAAAGGAAATAGTCTAAAATGCTTATTATATGAATTCCTATTACAAAGAGAAGCTAGATGTGTTAATAAAATTGAGCATAAATGAGATACTAAAAGCTTGCATGGATCCTTAAAATGGAGGAATGAGAGCTCTATTTATAGTGAAAATAGGGCAATGGATGGTCAGGATTGAAAGATTTAATCAAGGGTCAAGTTTGAAAGTTGTCAATCCATGTTTTCAATTTTCACCAATGAAATGGTGATAATTGTCAACATAAGGCTAGTTGAGAGGAGAGGTAAGAAGCATTAAATGCTTGAGAAGACTTCATGGTTACCCTAGGAGGTAAGGGTTAAGGTTAGGTCAGGGTTATCCATTGGATAAAGCTTTTACCCAAGGGGTAAACTCTTGAGCAAAGGTTAAAGGAATAACCATGGTCAAAGCAATAAATGCTTGATGAGACCCTTGGGTTAGATGGAGGTTAAGTTAGTCAAAAAATCTCTAACCATGCTATGAAGGGTTAGTTAACCATTAATGGTTTGAAGACTTTGGGGACAAATTTGTAAGAGTCCTTCCAAATTTGGGGGTATTCAACAAGTTAGCTTGTTGAATGGATAAAGGCTTTAATGCCTTTTGAAGACTTACTCCAAATTTGAGAAGTGACCTCCTCAAATTTAGGGAAAGGGGATAATGGATGGGTTTAGGCTAATTGATTAGGATTAGATGGATTCTAGAAGAAATTAGGAATAGGGTTTAGAATGCAAGTGGGAGATGTAGGAAAATGCAAGTGGGTGAGGGAAAATAGAATTAATTAAAATAAATTACTTTATTTTAATTTGGTTGCAATTTGGGAAATTGAATAAATTAGATTTATTCAATTTGGGGTAAACTATTAATTAAATGTAAATTTAATTAAAAGGCAAGAAGAAGGGTTTTAATTAAATAAAATGATTCATTTAATTAAATGACATAAAGGGCTTAAGTGAATTTAACTAGATAAATTGAATAATTTACTTAATTAAATAGAGGAATGTAGGTGATTTAGTTAAATTAGATTTAACTAAAATAGAGGAATGAACATAAAATATTCATTTAGGAATATGGTCATTTTTATACGTCTACATATTGCGTAGCGAGTATGCAAATCTAAGCTCGAGTATTATTACTTGTAGAATTCGGAATGGTACCATTAGTCAAGAATCGAAAGATCTAAGAGTACCATTCATCATGATCTAAGCATAACAACAAGCTACTTCACTAAGATCATCAATAATAGGAGGTGAGTTAAGATTATGAATGATGAATTTATAATCCACAAACGTGTCATCAATGGATATAAGGGAAGTTGTGCTTTCCATAGCATCGTCATGTCGATTGTCGTTTTGAGGGATAGGATCTATGGTATAAGAAGAAAACTTCTTTAACAATGATAAGGCCAAGTTACGATACTATGATAGTTTATTTTGTTTAGCTTGGTATGTGCCAATAACTTGTCTTATAATCAACTCTGAATCACCATAGATATACAAATGTTGAATGTTAAAGGATAAAACCACTTTTAAACCAACAATAAGTTCTTCATACTCAGTGATATTGTTTAGTACATAGGAAATTGAGATGATAGGATAAAGGGATTGGTTTTTTGGAAGGTGGTGTCAAGATAACACCAGCACCTAAACTAGTTCAACACTTAGATCCATCAAAATACAATTCCCAAGTTTTATTAATATCGAAAGGAAGAACAAAATCACAAAGGAATGAAACTTGATTAGGTAAAGTAAGAGGAGAAGGAGCATTAGCCAAATGGTCAGTTAAAGCTTTTCCTTTAATTGCTTTTTGAGAAACAAAATTAAGGTCAAACTCAGTTAACAACATAACCCATTTTGCCAAGCATCCTAAAAGATTGGTTTTAAAAAAGAGATGTTTTAAAGTATCAAAACTGATAATAACAAGTGTCTTAGTGTTCAAAAGGTAATGTCTTAACCTCTAATTTGCAAAAACAAGAGCAAGACATTACTTTTCTATCACAATATATTGTACCTCATAATCGAGTAAAGTGCGACTTATATAATAAACATGACATTCCTTACCATCACTAATATATTGTGCCAATATTTTTGTGAGAGCATAAGAAGAAGCAACAATATAAAGAAGGAAAGGTTGCTTGGTAATAGAAGGATTAGCCAAATGAAGTTTCAAATCTTTAGAAGCTTTTTCACATTTTGTAATTAATTGAAAAGTAGTATCTTTCTTAAGCAATTAGGTAAAAGGGAAAGTTCAATCGACAAGTTGTGAAACAAACCTACAAATAGCTTGAATTTTTCCCTGTAAACATCGCAATTGAGAGATATTTGGAGGAGGTTGCATGCTCACAATGGCATCTATTTTCTTTGTATCCACCTCAATATCACTATACGAAACAATGAATCCTAATAGTTTTCCATTATCCATACCAAAAACACATTTTTGGGGATTCAAGCGCATGTTATATTTGTGAATTCTTTCAAATTGTCAAAGGATCCTAACATGGTCTTGACGAGAGATAGAATTAGCTAGGATATCATTAACATAATATTTCAATTTTTCTTGCATATACTCATGGAATATAAGGGTCACAACACATTGATAGGTAGAACCAACATTTTTCAATCCGAAAGGCATTGTAGCATCATAAATTGTAACCGGTCAAATTTACACCTCATGTTTGTGCTCCTACTTTAGCATGTCCTATCCCCATCCCCTCTCTAGATACAATTTGACCCTATTCTCCAACTTTGATATCATGAACATCCTTTGGTGGGTCCTATCATGGGATACCATCCCCCCTAGCTATTTATTTTGGTCTTGTTTTTTGAAGGACCATGGTGGCCCAAAATGCCCTGGTCCCTCTCAAACGGGCCCCAATTTGAAATGGGGCAAATTCTATATCTCCCCAATAACATTTTATCCCCAAGGCTACACATGACCATTGGAGGTTGGCCTAATTATTAATTTACCCAGGGAAACCTATATAAAGACATCCTATCAATTCATTTTATATCTAAGACTCCATCCCTATCATTTTTGCATATGTGAAGCATTCATCATCAAGCATCTTTAGAGATTCAAGGCTACATATTCATCATTCAAGAATTGTGGAGAAAAGTCGCATCAATGTTCATACAAGCATGTGTTAGTGATTAGGGTTTTTCATGTCTATCTATTTTGTCATGCCATTACATTCATCATTTGTGATTAAACTCAAACGGAATTGCATCATCATCAATAATTGCAGATCTGAGGTATATCTCCTTAACATTTATTTCAGTATTTGCATTATTTCATTCAAGGTTAATTCCTAAACCGAGGTTTGAATTAGGCAAACCCCTTATCCTCAACATCTTTCCCTTTCTTTCTATGTGTAAGAAATAGGTGCAGGAGTTATACTTGGGAATTCTGGTAGTGTCGATAATGATGAACAGGTTTAGCTTTCGACAACAAAAAATTTGGAGGAGCAGGGCAAATCTGTGCTACCTAGCCTTGAAAAAGTAGGCTGAACTTCTAGGAATAGGTTTTAAACATCCTTTTTGCCCAAATCTCAGTTGGTGGCTCCATGGGACATCTATAACTAACTGTTTTTGTCAATTTACCTCAATTATCCTTCATTTTATCCTAATTTCATAATTGCATTACAAATTTAACTAAGAAAGAAGGAGACTCGCATCCCACAAAATTGCTAAATCTAATTAGTATTCTCAACCCCTTTTCTAATCAATTTGTGGCTATATCTATTGGATTTGCCCCCTTCTTTCAATGTATGGTTAATTTGGTTAGTTAGTGGTTTTATTTGTTGAGACCCTAATTCCAAATTTACACCATTACATTTTTCTGAACCTAACTCCTTGCATGCTTATTTATGATTTGTGGTCTCAGATTTGATTTGTAGGCATTTCAAAAATAAATTTTGCACTCATAGATCATAAAAACATAAATTTAGTGGCGAATTTTATAAAAACCCATTTATTTTGCTAATTTTGGCTTGTGGGTTACATAATTTTTCACTTATATTTTTGGATATGATTTTAGGCAATTATAATGGAATTAACTAAGTCTGATTTGTTTTTTATTTCACATATGATTACATTTCTTTAGTGTTACATTTATTACAATCATGTGTTGGATAATGGATTCTTTCATTTTGCATTGCTTCTTTTTATTCATAGTAATCTTGCATATTGCATTTTTAGGGTTTCCAAAATATTTCCTACTTTCAAGTCATATCTCAAAGCTTTTATCCATGTTATATGTTGTATTAAGACGGTATTTTTAAGAACATGCATTGCATGTGTAGATCATATAAAGGCTTTTGTAGACAATGATAATCCTTGTACCTCTCTTATGGTATCTAGTGTGAATGGGAAAAAGGTCAATACTCCCATCAATTATCTCTCCGATGGATACCAAGAATTGAAGAGCAACATGACACCATCCTCTTCTCATATCGATACTTTAGTGCAAGGGGGCCGAGATGAAAATGTTGGTTTATCAATCCCTCTAGATCCTCCTTATTCTCCTAGAGTTTATCTTAGTCATCAAAATATTTATAGGGAAGATGATGTTATTCATTTTATTCATGACCTATCTCCTCATATAACATTAAGCAAATATGAAGCCTTATATGATAAGGATCTTCCTTCCCAACCTACCAAAGAGGATATGAATAATAATGATAGAAAAGAGAGATTCCCTACAAAGGATATTCCTTCTTCATTTAATTCTCCCTTTAATCCTTCCATGTGCCCTTACACTACAAATTTTAAATAAATTCATGATAATAGCCCTTCTTCTTCATAATTGAAACATTCGTATAGGAGTGGGTATAATATAATATCACAACAAGGTTATAGTGGACACAAACTTGTAAAATATGAACAAGGAATCAAAGTTCCTATAAACCCTCCTTCGGGAATCTAGTACCGAAGGTCTAGGACATCCTCATAATTCACCCATGGATGATCTCCTTAGGGTGAAAAGGTTCAAGGAGTATCTTGAAAGACATAACAATTGTCATCCATCTAAAGGTGTTGCTTCCTTAAACAATCTTTTTTTATCATATCACCAAACCCATGATCATCATGCCAATGATTGTCCTAATTTTCAAAAGGGAATACAAGAACCCATTGATAATAAAACTATTAAAATCATAGTAGAGAATCCTCCTCCTTCTAGCGACCCTTTTCCTGTATCTCAAGAGACAAAATCTACTTCCTAGCGATGATCAAGAGAAATTAGCTACAAGAATATTTTGGAGGTTGAAGTATGATAAGAAAATTATTTTTCATTTCATTGAACTTAATTACAATTATAAGCATAAGGAAGGTTATGAACATTCTATTTTTCATCATGGTTATTCTCATTCTCTTGGAAATTGTAAAGCCTTTAAAGCATTTCTTCAAGACCAATATGATCGAGCTTACATAGCTCTTACAATTGATCTTGCTCTTTTTCTCGGTGAAGAGGTAGTACCTTAGCACTCCATTCACCCTATCATGTTTCTCCTCACCCTATGACACTAGTAGTTAGCTTCATTGGGGCTTTTTGTCATGAGAGGTGATTCTTTTTCAATAACACTCATCTTAGGGTAGCAACATATTTCTTCCTCGTTTCCTTGCTTGGGGGGAAAGGACAATATATATTCAATTCTCTCTTTCTCTTTGAAGATTACCTCTTCTTTTGTGTTGCATAGAATTATCCTTCACACGAGTACAAGTGTTTTCCTTGGGTAGGACCTATATATGGTGAAAATGGATAACAACAATATTGAAAGACCAAATGAATTCAACAACAAAACCCTAGCCTAATAACAACAAAGATCCACCATAACACATGAAGATTACTTGAGACAATGCAAATCAAATGAAATCACAAAGATTATACCATCACATGTCCAATAGGGTTTGGATCTCCATTCTTCCTATCTCCATTGATCTTGCTTGATATATTTGCTCTCAGATTTTATGTGCACAAGAGCTCAACAAAGAATGAAAATGCGGTTGCAAGTAGGATCCCATATGAAAGTTCAAAAGCGTAGTGTAGTCGAGTCGTAAGCGGGGTTTGATAATGAAGGAAACATCTCCTTATATAGAAGACACTATATGAAATGGAGGGATAAGATTGAGAGGTGTAAAAGATAAATGGTCGGCTATGATTAGAGGGTAGGTAGAAGAAATAATAAAATAATAAGAGGGTAGGTAGTGTATGAATTAAGAGATGAATGACATGTGTCATAGGTAGAAAAGGTTAATGAATTAATTAAATAAATAAAGATTTATTTAATTAATAGAGGAGGTGGGATCAATTAAATAAATAAGATATTTTTTTAATTTAGGAAAAGGATAATTTAAATAAATAAATGTATTTATTTAAATGAGAAATAAGGCTAGAAGAGGATAAATGAATTAATTAAATAAATAAAGATTTATTTAATTAATAGAAGAATTAGGCTAAAATAATTAAATAAATAAAAATATTTATTTAATTAGACTGGACAATTTTAGGTGTCTACATTTTGCCCCTCTTTGAGACAATGTAGCTTGTCGCGTTGTTTCAAAGAAGATAATATGAACTGATACAAAGTTGCCCCAATATGGGAATGGTATGCCCCCTTGAGAGATTGGATGAAAATGTCTGGAAAGATCATAAACAATCTCTCGATAAGAAAGAAAGGCTAGAATGGACGGGCTAGATAGGATAGAGTGACAGAGTCACGGGATAATGAAGACTGACTCGAGAAACGAGGGCTAGGGCTAGGGCAGTCTATAAAATAGACCACGAGGGAAAACATCCTCATTGTCATCCACACATCCAAGAGATCAGAGTGCAGAGAGAGAATAGAGCGCAACAGTCAGCAGCGATGGCATTGGTGCATAGATTCGATTGCGTTCGCTGATTTCAGAGGCTAGCCGAGGCAGGAGAGCTGGTAAGTACCACAAAAACTCTTTGTACTTTATCGCAATAAATGTTGTCATTAATGCATCTCAGGTAGTGCAATAAATGCGCTTTTAGGTAATGTCAAAAAATGCTAAGGCGCGTCTGCGTTGGTGCCAGGCGCGTCTGTGTTTGTGTCAGGCGCGTCTGTGCCGGGAAAAGTCTCTATGTCAAATGCGAGCGCGTTTGCGTTGTGTAGGTGTGTTTGTGCTATGTGGGCATATCTGTACAGAGTAGGCACGTCTGTGTAGAGCATAGGCACGTCTGTGTAGAGCAGGCGCGTTTATGCAGTATGCAAGCGCGTTTATGTCATGAAGGCGTGCTTGTGTCAAACATATGCATTTATGTCTTCTAGGGCAAATCGACAGTTCTGTGATGAACATATGCTGTCGATTGGATAAGCTGCTGAGAGGATACACTCAAACAGGTCCTCTAGGGAAGACTAGGATAGCAGATAGGGCCAGGATTGACAATTCTATGATAGAACATACGTTGCCAATTAGGAAACTACTCAAGAGGATACACTCAATCAAAGGCCCTAGGATAAGATAGATCAAGGCACTTTGTGATGAATAAGGAGTACCAAGACATAGTACTTGTGATGAACAGGGAGTACTAAAATATGAGCAGCACTTTGTGATGAACAGGGAGTGCAAATACGTAGTACTTTGTGATGAACAGGGAGTACCACTAGGATAGAAGCAACACTTTGTGATGAACAATGAGTGTCACTAGGATAGAAGCAACACTTTGTGATGAACAATGAGTGTCATTAAGATAGAAGCAACACTTTGTGATGAACAGTGAGTGTCACTAAGATATAGTATCATAAGCACTTAAGATAAAAAACAACATTTTGTGATGAACAGGGAATGCCACTTTGACTGACACAGTTGATTTGCTTGACTGCAGGAGTACCTACCTATGCTGGAGTCACGGGAGAGATTCCCGTCAGCTCAAAGGTTACGACCAGAGCTCAAATTTGAGGACCGAGCTGCCATTGAGATTATGGGTTTGAGATTTATTTTGTATGTGCCTGAGTTTTGGGCAAACATGGGTTTGCTGACTGCACTTGCTGAGAGGTGGCACTCTGAGACATGCACATTCCATTTGCCGATGGGTGAGATGACAGTCACCTTAGAGGATGTGTACAGGATTCTGAGGATACCGATTGATGGGGAGTTGATTCCCTATGATCAAGATGGAGATAGGGAGGCATTGAGATAAGTGTTCTGGGATCCGGGACTGGAGATGAGGGCACGACATATCGCCTGGCACACCATGACAACGACAGGACTGGCGCTACCAGTAGTGCTAGGAGGAGTAATCAGCGGGTTCCTGTGTCCAGATAGGGCAACACAAGGGTTGGCTGTGGGCTGGGGGAGCACCTTGGAGACACTGGTGACACAACATACCAGATATGCCTAGGGACCGTGTGTGCTGGCACATTTATATTATGAGCTCCATCAATTCGTCTACCATGGATCCGTAGGATTGGGTTGCGGAGTTACATTGCTACAGGTGTGGGCATATGAGCATCTACCAATGACACGACTGATACATTTCAGAGGTAGAGGTCCCAGACACAACTTTGTGCACTTGTATGATATGATTACATCACAGCCACAGATTGACAGGTTGGAGTACTGGCATCGAGTCCTTGATGAGATTGACACTGTGATATGGAGGCCGTACTGAGAGTGCGAGCAGTGGGAGGATGATGCAATGGATCTGCCATACACTTTTAGGAGTAGATATCTGATTGAGCAGACGCCCTATGTACTGGAGAGGCAGTTGGTAGACAGGGTATGCAGGCAGTTTGGCAGGATCCAGCGGATGCCACGGGGTTCCGGTAAGTATGCGCGGACAGTGCGAGACCATGCACACTTTGGACCACTGTTATCATATGATCAGGCCGTGATGTAGTTGGTAGAGATGGTGCCCATGCCATGGGATATGTGGCCTCAGATTGAGGATGCAGGGATGGATGCAGAGTATACTGCATATTGGGCAGAGCATCCATTTCCACACCTGACAGATCCATGAGAGCTGATAGATGGAGATGGCAGAGGGGATGAGGATGTTGATGGAGATGGTGGGGGTAGAGGCCGACGGAGGAGGCAGGGTGTAGTAGGAGAGAGGAGGGTGGCTTCGCGGAGAGAGGGTGGAGAGGAGAGACAGGCTCGGGTGGTGAGGGGTCGCGGTGGGTTGCCATTATAGGTGCTAGTAGCACAGGGTCCCAGACAGGTGCAGGGACAGGTACAAGGACGGGGACAGGGGCAGGGGCAGCCACATGAGTAGCCACAGGTATATCCACCAGTACAGGGGTAGGGACAGGTAGAGCCATAGGTATAGGTGGCCGAGGAGGAGGAGGATGAGCTATTTGAGCTGAGGGAGATCTTCCAGGGACAGGCAGATGAGATCCAGGAGTTGGAGAGGGAGAGGGATCGACTCAGGAGATAGCTCAGGGACATTAAGCGAGAGTGAGATCAGGCTATCCAGCGTTACACTGAGGCTGAGACAACACAGAGGGCTGGGAGGCAGGCGACAGAGGACACAGGGGCTGGATACGCCTATGTTCTACGGGCAGGGGAGGAGATAGGTTATTGGTGAAACCTATACTACGGGGCAGTGTCACTAGAGTAGCGGGTGAGGAGCTTCCACAGACCATCGCGGACAGTGATGACCACTAGAGGGAGTCACAGGAGATAGGCGTTTAGTGGTGGGGTCATGGGTCCTCCACCACCACTAGATAGAGGGGACAGAAGAGATGATCCTGGGGCGGGTCCTTCTAGGGCTCAAACTCCGTCGAGGCTAGGCAGTTCCGAGGGAGGGAGTTCATCATAGCCTTAGAGGGCTCCCTATGTATCAATTTTGTACCATTTTTGTATGATGATGTAGACGCCTTCGGGTGATTTGTAGCCATATGATTTTGACATCATTGTATTATGACACTTATGATTATATATATATCAGATGATTCATCTTTGCGACAACTATATGCATGTGTACCTATGTGATGAGATGTTTCATGATGTATGTTTCTATGTGATGTTTATGTTATGAATGCAAATATGTAGATGATGAAATGCAATATTTTTGTTCTTTTATGTTTTTAATATGTTATGCATGATGCAAGTGTGAATGTATGATGCAAATGAATATGATAATGCAAATAACTATTTACATGATAAAAATGTAAGATGTGCTAACATGTGTTGTATGCAAGATGTGATGCAATTGTGATATCTATATGCGTGATGCTAAAAATGTGGTTAGTACAAGAGGCATACACATATAATGAGACAATAAAAACATAATTGAAAAGCTTAATTGAAAAACTAAATCAAAGACGCAAACCATAAGCCTTCCTTGAAATGTCCCATTTTCCTCTATTCTTGAGGACCTTGAAGGTGTTGGATTGATGGGCTCTCAGCAGAGCAATGACCTCCAAAGTGGCAACTCAAGAGTTGAGTAGCTAATTGATCATGATTGATTATGGAGATGATATGAAATGCATGATGTAAGAAACTAGATTAACATGCTATGATCAATTCCAAATCTAATTACTAGATAATTGAAATGCAAATTGCCTATAGTAATGATGCCTAAATTGATATGAGATTGGATCCATATTGCTCCAAAATGAGGGGTATTTATAGGAATTCCAAGGCCAAAGATGAGGTGGTAGGAATCGACAATCCAGATTTGATCTGAAGATATCAAGGGCCAAGATTGAGGAAGTTGGAGAAGAGGTTGGAGGAAGGGACACTTGTCATCTCTGTGGTGACAAGTGTCAAGGAGCCTTGCTCATGAGAGGGCAAGTGTCCAAGGGAGGAGACATGTGGCAATAGTGCCATGTGTCTCAAGGAGAGAATATCCACACCATGAGAGGTTAGGATAAGGAGGTTAGAATGTGCAAGATAGGATAGGTTTAGTTAGACCCAAGATTAGATTGAATGGGTTAAGTTAGGGGATGGTTAGGTTGGGTGGTTAAAGTTAGGAGCCATGTGCTCATTTGAATTTAGAAATTCAAATAATAGAAAAATGGTAATTAATCTCAACAAACTTGAGTTTGTTAATCTTAATTAGGGATTAGAGGAATTGATTAGTATGGGGAGACATTAATTAATTGAGAATTAACTATATAAATAAATCATTTAGATTTATTTACTAGTAGATGAATAGAGAAATTAATTAAATTGCTTGTGAATTCAATTAATTGGGAAGGGGAATTAATCAAATAAGTGCGTATTTAATTAACTATCTTCAGACCATTTTTAGGTGCATACACATATAATGAGACAATAAAAACATATTTGAAAAGCTTAATTGAAAAACTAAATCAAAGATGCAAACCATAAGCCTTCCTTGAAATGTCTCATTTTCCTCTATTCTTGAGGACCTTGAAGGTGTTGGATTGATGGGCTCTCAGCGGAGCAATGACCTCCAAAGTGGCAACTCAAGAGTTGAGTAGCTAATTGATCATGATTGATTATGAAGATGATATGAAATGCATGATGTAAGAAACTAGATTAACATGCTATGATCAATTCCAAATCTAATTACTAGATAATCAAAATGCAAATTGCCTATAGTAATGATGCCTAAATTGATATGAGATCGGATCCATATTGCTCCAAAATGAGGGGTATTTATAGGAATTCCAAGGCCAAAGCAGAGGTGGCAGGAATCGACGATCCTGATTTGATCTGAAGATATGGCCACCGTGGGCGCTGCGGGCGCGCTGCCTGCGCCACCACAGGGCTTAGAATTTTATTTTATTTTTAAATTTTTTTATTGAGTTTTTCGATTTTTTTATTTTTTTAATTTTTTTTTGGTTTTGATGATTTTTTTATTTTTTCGATTTTTTTTTGGATTTTGATGATTTTTTGATTTTGATAATTTTTTGATTTTTTTTTTTTGGTCATTTTGATGATTTTTTTCGATTTTGATGATTTTGAGAGAATGATTTGATTTGATTTTTCAAATTTTGACTTGGTTTTAATTTGACGATTGGTTGATGATTTTTTGCGATTTTTTATTTCGATGAGTTGATTCGATTTTTTGATTCTTCAAATTTGCTGTCAATTGGATTTGATTTTTCGATTTTTGATAGGGTAAGATTTGATTAGCTATCTAATTGATAAAATTAGACGCTCCTGATTGTTAAATTTGCTGATCAGTTCTGATTATCTCGATGCATGCGCGAGATGAGATAAGATTGATAATGACCTCATGATAGATGAACGTCATTGATAGGGGCCCAATGAGATTTGATAAAAATCTCAATTGAGCAAAATAGACCGATAGATAGATTGATTAGATAGATAGATAAATTGAGAAACTGATATGATGAAGTGATTTGATTGCAGGAGCACTTTAGCGTTCTTCAGTCTCGGGAGTGTTTCCCGAAGACATGGATGCTGATACCCCACCTTAGTCAGGCAGAGCGAGATCACATTAGTAGATGTGGTCTGTCTTCCCTTCTTGACATGCCTCAGCCTCTGATAAACTGGGGATTACTAACAGCTTTAGCAGAGCGCTGACATAGTGAACATAACACGTTTCACTTGCTGACTGGAGAGATGAGGATGACACCCAAGGATGTCTACCGAATTTTGCGGATCCCTGTGATGGGCAAATTAGTATATTATGATCTTAGCGAGCGGGGTGGGACAGAGGCACTTTGTAGCATGTTTGAGGATGATGAGATCGGCGGGTATGATATTGCGTGGCAGGAGATGTTAGAGCTAGGGTATGCCACGTTATCGATTGTGCTTGCTGGATTCATTGGAGGCTTCCTTTGTCCTGATCATAGGTCAAAGGGATTATCTGTTGGATGCGGTTGTCTGCTTGAGCAGATGGTGATAGAGGGGACCCGATTTTCATGGGGATCATGTATGTTAGTGCATTTGTATCATGACTTGCACCGAGTTGTATACCAAGGATCAGCTGCGCTATTAGCAGGGGTGACTTTGCTTCAGATATGGGCCTGGGAGCATTTACCTATCACATGACCATTGGCGGACAGAGAGAGACCTGTAGGTAGACCTTATGTTGACGGGTATCCTGGTGTCATTGTCCAGCAAAAGCTGGGCAAATTAGAGTACTGGAGATGGACTTTGGATGACCTAGATACTGTGATATGGAGGCCATACAGGGACTGCGAGATTTGGCCCGAGGATGCAGCGGAGATGCCAAATGTATTCATGACGCGATATTTGATTGGCTCGACACCTTACGTCATCGAGCGATTTCCTTGTATGAGGGTGTTGAGATAGTATGGTAGGATACGAGGGATACCACAAGGTACAACTCATTATGCTCATCGGAGATTGGATGTGGCTACTTGGGGGCCTTCTATTTCATATGACCATGCCTACGTAGAGTATCGATCATTGGGGCCTATGGATTGGGATTATCTTCCAGGTGTGATGGATAGCGGGATGACACATGAGTACGTCGTGTATTTTATTGCACACAGGTTTCCAAGGATGACACGTCCAGATGAGCCAGAGCCAGTGTTAGATGAGGTTGATGAGAGGCCACGACGTAGAGCTCCTAGACGACGGAGGGATGGTAGAGACAGAGATGATAGCAGAGATGGAGATGGATATGGAGGAGATGCAGGAGATCAGGGTGTTGGGGATGATGATGGAGGAGATGATGATGGGGGGGATGGGGGAGATGATGACGAGGGAGATGGTTGAGCAGTGGGAGTGGCAGCGACAGGTACACCAGGAGCTAGCAGTTCCAGATCTGTTAGGGATGTATATACAGATTGGATGGCCCAGGTGGTTAGACGCAGGAGATCAGGTCCAAGGGATCAGGAGCATCAGGTTTTAGAGCAGGAGGGACCCCCAGTTGAGTAGGTACCTATGACAGTATCACAGGCTGAGCAGCCACAGGCAGAGGCACCTTGACGGATCCTCATTAGGATGCCGTCACATCAGCAGCAGGCTTAGATTATAGACTTACAGGCTTAGGTTCAACAGCTAGAGAGTCGACTAGCAGAGAGGGACTCTCAGATGGCCTAGCTAGAGACTCGGATGGCTTCTCTCCTAATCAAGAGAGACACAGCTATGGATAGGTGTCGACAGGATAAGACACAGGTATAGTTGTCAGGAGGGTCTACTTCAGGGAAGAGCGCCCTGAAGATGATGTGCCAGGGGATCTGAGAGGCTGAGTATTACAAGACATTATATTTTACTGTTGTTCCTCCTGAGTGAAGGGCTCTAGGATTTTCACAGCTGAGTAGGAGATCGGGACAGAGCCAGACTGAGAGTCGAGGAGTGATAGGGCCACTTCAAAGAGCTCCCCCAGGTGGGGACTCAGGTACAGGGGTACTAGCTGGTGCTACTCTACCTATCGCATTAGGACAGAATTCTGCTCCGCGTCCGAGTGGTCACACTGATATGGGACATTGATCTATTTATGTACACACCTTTTTGTGATGAGATATTGATTATTTCTGTGATGTATATTTGTGATGTATCTCATATATTTTGTGATATCATTGTACCTTGGACATTGATCTTGTTTTGATGATATGATATGCAATCGATCCTATTCGTTCTACATGACCTATGAGATGATGGATGCATTCTATTTGGTATATGGTTATGATGTGCAGTTACTTTCATGATGTATGCTTGATGTATGCTTTAATTTCTATATGCTTATGAATTCTAGATGATGGATCTTTGATGATGCAGTATTTACATGATGTATGCAAATGCAAATATGTATGGTGATGCTTATAATTTCTATGTGATGTTTGTGCGATTGCAATGCTTTCTATGTTTATGATATTTTTTTATGATTTTCTCATGCATGTTAATATGAGATGGATGCAATGCAATGCAATGGTGTTATTTTATATGATTTGAGATTTGATGAATGTCATGCCATGATCCTATTAAATGAATTAATGATTTGATGCTTTATATGAATGATGCCTTGGTATGCAATGGTTACTTGAGATGAACTAACTTATCATGCAGGATGAATGAATTGATTATTTTTGTTATTGTCCAATGTACTCAATCACGTAATAAGAGAGATAACACCATGTTAGCTTTGGCCTTGGAAAAGATGAGCATTGTGATCCCATGCAGAATGAAATGCAAATCTATCTTAAAATGCAATGCAATGCAGTGATCGAACTGGTCATGGAGTCATTGCTTTGTTTCATCATTGAGCCTTTAAAATGTGGGAAGTGAGTGCAAACATCAATGGTATAATTGAACCATGATGACCTGAGCACTACTTTCCTGGGTTTTGATATTGCAAGTTAGCACAAGCATCGAGGTATAATTGAACCAAGATGACCAGAGTGTTGCTTGCGTAAAACAGGCAGTATTAACCATTTCTATATGCAAGTCTGAAATGTCTTCCATGATATTCTGATGATCATTTCCTTAGACAACTTTGTACATATTAATGATTAATTTATAGACAGTAGACAAGAAAAATATCATGTTCCTTCCTCGCTCCTCTAGTCAAAGACATCCTGGAGTTACTCAGAAATCATGATAGCAAAAATCCAAATAAAATTGTTGAACCATTATTGCCAAAGTGTTAAGATCATGAGTCAAGATATATCATCCATTGATATGTGTTTTGTCATGTTTAGATTGATATGTGATAGTTAATGGTTGATAATGTGATCTTATGTTCAATGTTGAATGTGTCTTAGTTTTTCGCTTGACAAGCGTTGTCTGACTGTTGTTCTACCTGCTTTGATTAAGCTCAAAATGATCAAAAACTTTTTGCTCCCAGCTAGGTTCAGGATTTTACCCCCAGCCTAGAAACAAACCTTATTATGATATAGTCAATGATCCAAACCATGAAGAGAAATCACCTGGGATGTTTGCATATGTACAAAAGGCTTTATGATGAATATGAATAGCGTTGATGGAAATGAATGCAAGTGGAAGAAAGCGTGAACCAATAGATGGCAGAGCTAGTTGACAGATAGCGCCTATTTGCCAGGTTTTCACCATCTGTTTTTATTGCACTTTTTCCCATTTTTGATTTTTTTTTTACCGTTTTTGGATTTTTCTGCTTTTTCACTGTTTTTGGATTTTTTTTGCTTTTTCACTGTTTTTGGATTTTTCCGCTTTTTCACTGTTTTTGGATTTTTCCGTTTTTTCACTGTTTTTGGATTTTTTCGCTTTTTTATGTTTTTGGATTTTTCAGGCATAAAACTTCTTCAGATGCATGCTATTGATGGGTTCCTCAAGCTGATCTCCGTCTTGTGTTGATAGGTGATATGCCCCTAACCCAAATGCTGCTGTGACTACAAACGGACCTAACCAGTTTGGTTCAAATTTTCCTTTCTTTTCCCAATCTGACTGATTTCGAGGATTTTCCTTTAGTACTAGTTCTCCCACTTGAAAGATTCATGGTTTGACCTTGTGATTATAGCTTCGGCACATTCTTTGTTGATATAGCTTTAAATGATCAAAGATATTTTGTCTTCATTCATGGATCAATTCTAACTACTGCAGTCTAGATACTCGTTGTTCTTCATCTGGAATAAGACCTTTTAGTGATACACGTAGAGAGGGAATCTCTACTTTGATTTGCAATATGGCTTCTGATCCATATACAAGAGAGAAAGGTGTGGCACCTGTTGGTGTGCGGATACTGGTGCAGTAGGCCCAGAGAGCAGGGTTTAGTTGAATATGCCAATCTTTCCCAGCATCGTTCACTGTCTTTTTGAGGATTTTCAAAATAGTTTTGTTAGATGCTTCTACCTGCCCATTGCCCTGTGGATAATAGGGTGTGGAGAATCTGTGCTAGATCTTAAACTTCTCACATAGCTCTTGTACATCCTGATTCTTGAATGGTCACCCATTATCAGTGATAATGGTCATTGGTATTCCATAGCGACAGATGATGTAATTCAAGATGAATGCAACAATTTGTTTTCCTATGATATTTGTGAGAGGTACTACCTCGATCCATTTTGTAAAATATTCTGTAGCTACAAGGATGAATTTGTGACCATTTGATGAAGAAGGATTTATTTTTCCTACTAGATCAAGACCCCATTGACAAAAAGGCCAAGATGTTGCCAAAGCATGAAGTTCTTGTGCTGGTGCATGGATCAAGTTCCCATGGATTTGACATTGTTTGCACGTTCTAGCTATCTGAAAAGAATCTCGTTCCATAGTCAGCCAATAATAGCCCAAGTGTATGAGTTTTTTTCGAAAGGGTAAGACCACTTGAATGAGTGCCACAAATGCCGTTATGGACTTCCTTTAAGGCCTTCTTAGATTCTTCTTGTTCGAGACATCTGAAAAGAGTACCGTCTAGACCTTGTTTAAATAGGGTATCCACGACAATAGTATAATGGGAGGATTGGTGGATAAAGTTTCTCTTTTGATTTTTCGATAAGTCAGGAGGTAAGATGTTATCTTTCAGGTATGTGTAAGTTTGGCCATAGCGGGAGGAATCATGTCCTATAAGTTGACAAATGATTTGGGAATCAGGACAATTATGAGAAGGGTAAAACAACTCTTCAACCAGGAATTCATAATGCTCTTGATTTTCCTGTGTTTGTAATAGAGAAGCAAGGGTTGCCATGGCATATGTTGCTTTGTTATCATTTCTTGGAATTTGTTCAAAAGTGATTTCAACAAAATATTTCTTGAAGTCATCCACCATCTTTTTGTAAGGTATGAGTTTGTCATCTTTTGTTTGATAGTCATCATTGATTTGATTGATGACAAGCTAAGAGTCTCCAAAGACCTGAAGTTGTGTATGTTCCATTCTATAGCCATTTTGATACCTGTAACCAAAGCTTCATACTTTGCAGTGTTGTTGGTGCATGGAAAGCTTAATTTGTATGCTTTCGGGATGGTATGACCTTGTGGTGTGATAAATAGAATTTCGGTTCCTGATCCGTGCTGCGTATATGAACCATCAAAGTATAGTTGCCATGCTTTTGTTGTGACTATTAGGATATCAGCGTCAGGAAACTCAATCTGTAGAGGATGATCATCTTGAAGTGGTGCCTCTGCTAGTTGATCTGCGATGACTTGTCCCTTGATAGCTTTTCTATCTACATACTCAATATCAAACTCACTTAGGATCATGATCCATTTTGCTAGTCGTCCTGTCAATGTTGCCTTGTTGAGCAAATATTTCAATGGATCAATTTTAGCTATCAACTTGATGGAGTGAGACAGTAGATAGTGTCTTAATTTTTGAGAAGCAAAAACTACCGCCAAGCATGCTTTTTCTATTGGGGAATAGTTGAGTTCGTATCCCTCTAGTGTTCTACTGATGTAGTAGATGGCTCACTCTTTTCCTTCATTATCCTGTTGTGCAAGCAGAACTCCTAATGATACCTCAATGGTCGATACATAGAGCAATAACGGCTTGTCTGGAATTGGTGACATTAGAATGGGTGGTTGCATGAGATATGCCTTGATCTTGTTGAATGCTTCCTCACATTGATGGTCCCATTTGAAATGAACATTTTTATGTAATAGATGGGTGAATGGTTGACATTTATCTGCTAATTGAGCCACAAATCTTCTGATTGACTGCAGTCTTCCTTGTAGTGATCTGAGTTGACTTATATTCTTAGGAGATGCCATTTGCATGATTGCTTTGACCTTAGTTGGATCTACTTCGATACCTCTAGCTAAAACAATGTATCCCAATAGCTTTCCTGAAGTGACACCAAAGGCACATTTCTTAGGATTTAGCCGTAGCTTATACTGTTCTAACCGATCAAAGATCTTTTCCAGTATTTCAATATGTTCTTCTCTGTTGTATGATTTTGCTAAGATGTCATCCACATAGTCTTCCATGAATGTATGCATCATGTCATGGAATATCATTGTCATAGCTCTTTGATATGTGGCACCTGCGTTCTTTAATCCAAAAGGCATGATGTTCCAGTAGAAAGTACCCCATGGACATGTGAAAGCTGTCTTTTCTTGATCTTCAGGTGCTATTTTAATCCGATTGTATCCGGAGAAACCATCCATTAGAGAAAACATGGAGTGTCCAACTGTTAAATCTACAATGATGTCAATGTTAGGTAAAGGAAAGTCATCCTTTGGACATGCATTATTAAGATCTCTGAAGTCTGTGCATACTCTGATACTTTTGTCTAGCTTTGAAATAGGAACAATGTTTGATACCCATTAAGGATATGCTATAGGTTTGATGAATCCTACATCCAGTAATTTTTTTAGTTCTGCTTTAACCAAGAGAGCAATATGTGGATGCATCTTTCTTAATTTTTGTTTGACTGGTTTGGCTCTTGGATTGACATTCAAGTGATGCATAATAAGCTCTGGATCCAACCCTGGCATATCTGCATATGACCAGGCGAAATTGATTTGCCATCGTGCAAAGAATTCCATATATTCTTTCCTTTCTTTTTCTGATAGAGAAGTTGTTGGATGTAGGATCTCTGGTTGCTTTGTTGTCCCAATATTAACTGCTTCAGTTGGTTCGATCAAAATTGATGACCTTTCTTGATAGTACTCAGGTAAAGTGTCAAATCTCCCATCTTCCGGTGCCTCGAGGAGGTTTTCACCATTAGAAATGTCCTTTCTTTTTACTTTTTCTTGATCTAATGTTGCCAAGAAATGGTTTTCAACATTAGACCTGATATTGTTTTCTTTATTTTCCTTTTTGCGACTAGGAGATTTGGCACTCACTTGACTGGAAGAGGCGTTGCTGAATTTCCTGGTGGAAGTTGTCGCGGGTTCAATTGCATTAAGATATACGGATATGGCATAGTCATTTGGAAAGGTATCAATGGTCGTATGTCCTTCATTTTCCCATTCAATAAGTTCAGGGTGGATTAGAGGTAAAGGATCATCTGGTTGAGATGTTTCGAGAGTATTTAGGGTCATGACTGAGTTATCAAAGTTTTCAATATGTATGTCAATGTCTAGAACGGTACCCTCATCAGAATGACCTCACCCAAGAATTTCTTGATCATCCTCAATTAGGTCTAAGTCAGCCGAATGTGATTCTAATTCAAGTGAACTAGTTCCTAACGTTTGCCCTACATACATGTGAACTACATCGACTCCTACATCTTCTTTAAAGCAATTTTCTTCAACTGATTCTTCAGAATGATAGGAATCCCATTCCCATTCATCAGAATCTGTCTCACTTGCAGCTTGCAATCTACAAATTTATTCATATATCTTTTGATGTGTTTCTTCTGTTTGTCTTGCTATATCTTTCCTTCTTTCATATTCAACTTCTTTTGGACTGAGATTGAGTTCTGTCAACTTTACTATAAGTTCTTCTTGATTAGTACTAGGTTCGTGCTTGTTTTGATTTAGAATTAATGCTACTTGGGAGGTATTATTGGTTTGTTTCTCTTGTTGATTTGAGGATTGTTTCTTTTGCCATTTCATGTTTGGTTGTGCTTGTTGCTTTGCAGATGCTTTTCCCCTTTCAATTGCAAGTTGTTCTTGTCTATTTTCATATTCTTCTTTTTGTTGTTTAGAAAATGTGTCTTCCGGTAGAGTAACTTGTCCATACCCTAAGCTTGCTTTGTCTGTAACTTGCTGATTATGAGGTTGGATAGGTTCTGAGATAGCTTCTTTTCTTTTTCCTATAGGACCTATTCCAGTGTATCCCATCTTTTGAAGAATGTTGAATCCTTTTCCATATTTTTCTATAGGTATTCTGACATTGTTGACCTTTTGTTGAATTTCTTCATCTTTGTATAGCCACTGTAGCACATCTTTGTCTTTTGTCTCCTCTAACAAGGTTCCAACACTAATGAATGTTCCATCAAATATCGGAAGATGTTTCACAATTGGTTGTTGTTTAGAGTTTGATGGTTTTCCAAAGGATTTAGGAGAGAGTGGTAATTATGATATTGAGTATTCTCCATTTCCTCGATCTCTTAACTGCATTTGTTTTTCCATACTTGATAAAATAGAGGCAAAAGATTATTCTTTGGATTGTGTGTTCGAAGATGATGCCTCCCTATTATGAGGAACAATGACTTCTTGAGCCATTTTTAGATTGCCGCAATACTGGAATGGATTTGAATCTGCAGATATTGTGATTTCTTGTCCATCATAGGGAAATTTGACACACTGATGATAGGTTGATGGGATAGCTTGCAAGTCATGTATCCATGGTCTCCCCAGGAGTATATTATATGATAAGTCCAAGTCCAGAACTTGGCATGCCGTGTTTTTCTGTAAAGGTCCCACTCTGATGGGTAGTATCACAATTCCCTTGGAGGAACGTTCTTCTTCATCATAGGCTTTTATGGTGATATTTTTAGGGATCAACTGCATCTTCTGAATATCCTAAGGCACGAACAAGACTCAATGAACAAATATTTAGGCCAGCTCCACCATCTATTAGAACATGTTTAACTCGCGTTTTATGAACGAGGACTTCAATATGCAAAGGAGCGTTGTGGGGGTGTTGCAAGGACATGTCATCTTCTTCGGTAAATTATAAGCAATGAGGAGTTGTGAGGTGTCCCACCATGGTTTGGAATTGATCTATATCAAGATCTTTGGACACTGTGGTATCTACTAATGCTCGTTCAAGAATCTCTTTGTGTGTAGGTGATAGTTTTAAAAGTTCTAAGATGGATATTTGTGTGGGTGTTTTCTGTAATTGATCCACTAGATTGTATTGTTTGGTAGTGGATGACATGTTTGTTGTAGGACCCGGAAAAACCACTTTGGCTTTACTTCATGTGATAACATGAGCAGGTTCGTGATGTTGTTTCTCTTTAACCATGATTATATTTACCACATTGTCATATGCATGAGCATAGTTTACCTTTGCTTTACCTTTACTGTTCTGCCCTATTGATGATTCACCCTTCTCATAATTAGGAAGTGGAGTTTTGAAAGCTGTGTGAGATTCATTTGTTGTATGTCCATCCATAGTTATTATTCCATTATCAATCAAATCTTAGATGACATGTTTTAATCGTTGACAAGCATCTGTTTGGTGTCCTTTGTTTCGATGGAAATCACAGTAATGGTTGTCATTCCACCAAGCAGGTTTTACCTTGGGCTCAAAGTTTCTTTCTTCTAGTAACGTAATCAATTTGTTTGCGATGAGTGTTTTTAATGCGGACCCAAGGGGTTCACCAATGTTTGTAAATTGTCTTCGAAAGAAATTTTTGATAGTTGCTTTTTGGTGATTGTTGTTTTATTGAGCTGCTGCTGAGTGATTGGATAAGTTAAAAATTGGTTGCTTTGGTTTTACATTGTTGTTATCCACTATACCGTCATTGACGGCATTATGATTTATATTCCAAAATTTTGGTTTATCATTGTGATTATTGTTGTTAGTGTTGTTAGGAGGGTGAACTCCTTCTTTGAATATTTTCAACTCACCTTTCTTTATCATGGCTTCTTCCATTCTGATTCCATTATCAATCATTTTTGCAAAACTTTGATTTCCTTGCATTTTTAAGTAATAACTCATTTGCTCGTTTAAGTTATCTATGAAAATGTCCATTTTTTCATACTCCGGCACTGTACGAGGATACCTCGAAGCTAACCGCCTCCATCGTTGTAAGAATGTCATGAAGGGTTCTCCGCTTTTTTGTTTTGTGTTACACAGGTCTAGCATTGTTATTTCATGTTGGATGTTATATGCATATTGGGATACAAACTTATCCACCAACTCTGAAAATGATCTGATTCCTGGTGGAAGTTTTGAGAACCATTCCATGGCTAATCCAGTTAAGCTTTTTGGAAATAGTCTCATTAAGTATGTATCTTCATGTGCAAACTCCATGCTCATTGTGCAAAATTCTCTTATGTGATCTTGAGGGTTAGTGCTTCCATCATATTTTTCGTACCTTGGAGTCTCGAAACCTATAGGAAAAGGTATCATGTTGAGGTTTCTATCAAACAGATAAGGACATATTTCTTGAAGCGAGTATCGTCTAACATTTCCTCTTTGCATATCTTGGATTTGTGTTTGCAATGTTTGTAGTTGTTGTGTGAGAGTCATGATAGGATTATTAACATGATTTGTTCTTGTATGACTATGATTTTGCATTCTAGGAATATATTGATCTCTTCTTGTATCATCTCTATCCCTTCTTGTATCTTCGTCAGATTGAGTGTTATTTAGAATTTCTACTTCCTCCTTTGTGGGAATGTAAGTTTCCTCATTGTTTCTGGTGTTGCTAGGAATTGACGTGTTATTAATTTTGAGACCAAAGATGTCCTCATATTGTTCATCATTAGGAGGAGGACCACTTTTCTTTTGTTTCAATTTGTTTATATCAAAATCTTGGGGGAGTGTAGCACCATATTTGGCTAACATTAGGAAATAGTTTTCTTTTTCTCCCTCCAATAATTTCTTCATAAATTTGTCGAATTGAGGATCTTTCTTGATGTCTTTGATATTTTGTTCTGTTATTTCCTCTTCAACTTGTATTTCATCTTCAACTTGTATTTCATTTTCGTGTTCCATGGTTCTATAGTCTTTAGTTATCTCAAACGTTTCTATTTCTGTTTCCACAATTTTCTGTCTCTGAGCCCTGGTTAGAATGGGCATACACGTGTTTTGAATGTTTTTCGGGGTTTAAATCTTGAGTAATGTGTCGTTATAAGTGATCAATTATTGAGGTGAAAGTTGTAGATGTATAGACACAAAATGATCTTTTCAAGTATTTTCTTGTTTACAAGTTTTTCGATCTTAGTTTTTGGAGTGCAAATTTTGTGATTTTTGATATGACCAAGTTCAAATAGGAACGATATATCCTATGATAAAGAACGAGGTTATTCTGATCAAGCGTTGTAGTTTCATGATTAAAGGATGATAGATCCTGATGAGAAACTATGTCTGAACAATCAGTTTATCAAAGACAATGTGTTGTTGCACTTTAAGGTGTTTGATCTTTAACTTGTTTGAGGTGAATACTTGAGACTTTTTGTGTGTCTTGTTCTTGAATCTGTTTTTGATAGAAGATAACTTGAGTAAATGACCCAACAAGATGACCTACTCTCTATGTTTGACTGTTTGAGAAATGGGTTGTTTTTGTTTTCTGATTTTGATGTATTTTACCAGAAACGCTGACAAAATGACCAGGAACTCTGTTGTTTAGACTAGAAACGCTGTTGTTTAGACCAGGAACTTTGCTGTTTAGACCAAAAATGCTGCTGTTTAGACTAGAATCGCTGTTGTTTGGACCAGAAACTCTGACAGACTTACCAAAAACACTACTATACTGACCAAAAACGCTGACATACAGACCAGAAACGCTGACTGACAAACCAGGAACTCTGTTATGCTATACAGTGACTCTAAAGTTCAAATAATGATATGTAGGTTTAGCAAATTGAGTGTTTGAACTTAGGAGATTACAATTTTGACCCAACTCTGTAATATGCTCAACCTTTGAGAGTAAATGTTGAAATATAAGAAATTTGACATTAACACCAAGAGAGCTGACCTTTGGTTTGAAAATGCGACTGTTTGGACCGAAGGTGCGACCGTTTGGATTGAAAGAGCTAATGTTTGAACTGTAAACGCTAATGTTTGGATTGAAAGAGCAACTATTTAGACTGAAAATGCTAGTGTTTGGACTGTTAATGCGACTATTTGGATTGTAGATGCAACTGTTTGGACTGTAGGTGCGACTGTTTGGATTGAAAGAGCTAATCTGCTGCAAAGCTTGTGAATTTGACAGTTTGAATTTTGAGTTTTCAATGTTTGTTGTATTTTAATGGATGATATCTTGACTTGAATTACAAACACAGAAATCAGATTATATTTTTGTTTCAAAGGTTTTTAATTGTTAAAAACACATCAATCAGTTTATCCTAAGGAGATTGGCTAAGAATGAAAACCTTTGCTTGCTGACTTAGGTACACACCCAATAGCTAATTAGAATACGGCCACTGAGTCTCATGCAATGGATTCTCAACACCGTATTATCTAACTCCAAATGCTAATGGGGGCACGATATGGCAAGTGTCTTGGGAGAGTTACTATCTCTCTTGCACAAAGATTATCACCCTTTCGGAGGTGAATCGGGTAGCTTCTATTTTTAAAGTTCTTAGTCAGGAATTTTGTTTGAAATTACCCCTTGAAGTCACGCAAGCATGATTGAGGCCTATAGCCCAACAAGGTACCGAAACAAGCTATAGTCACGTAAACGTGATCGAGACTGCGAGGCCCTACAAAATGCCCGATATGAGAGATCTCAAAGAGAAAACTCAAATAATCCCATTCTTTGAGACTTTAATCATTAGAGACCTATTTATTATAGTGGGTTGGAATGCTCAGGTCCAGTTGTACTCACTTGGGTCATTCTCACTGGGTGATTACTTTTTCCCACTGTGACAGGCCCCCTAAAGATATGCAATTGAAAGCAAAGGATGAGTCTAGCTTTCTGATCACCTAAGAAAGGTGAGAGCATACTCGCCTATCATCAAGACACGTAAGACATGTTTGTTCATTTCCATTGTAATTAGTCTATGTGCCTAATTTAACAAATATAAGAGCAAAATCCCGCGGCTGCAAACAAAGTTAGTAGTTTATATTGCATTCTTTGGCGGTGAAATAGTTTATAACTCTGGTCTTTCACAGCGAAATAAGTACCTACAAAACCAACAATCTGCAAATTAGGTTCGGGAAAATGACAGTCCAGAAGCAGAAATGAGGAATGCAACATACACTATTTGCGAAATTAATAAAAAACTGAAAACGCCATCAAATTGACCAAGAACGCCATCATATGTGCCAAGAACGCTACTCTGCACACTATAAACGCTGCTCTACACACCAGAAACGTTGTTCTGTACACCAAAAACGTTGTTCTGCAAACCAGAAACACTGTTAAACAAACTGAAAACGCTAATAAATTTGCCAAAAATGCCACCATACAGACTGAAAGCGCTAAAGTACAGACTGAAAGTGCTAAAGTACAAAAAAACTTAAAAATAGAGTTGAGGAATCTCCCATAAATGTCATTTAAGGTTCCGAAACACCACAAAAGATGCCAAAAACGCGATTCGGGAGCCCAAGAGAGTTAATCTGCACTTCGAAAGAGCTAATCAACCTATCAATAAAATTTCCTACAAGAAAACTTGTTAAAGATCAAAGGGGCTAGGCCCCACGGTGGGCGCCAATTAATGTGATGCTAAAAATGTGGTTAGTACAAGAGGCATACACATATAATGAGACAATAAAAACATAATTGAAAAACTAAATCAAAGATGCAAACCATAAGCCTTCCTTGAAATGTCCCATTTTCCTCTATTCTTGAGGACCTTGAAGGTGTTGGATTGATGGGCTCTTAGCGGAGCAATGACCTCCAAAGTGGCAACTCAAGAGTTGAGTAGCTAATTGTTCATGATTGATTATGGAGATGATATGAAATGCATGATGTAAGAAACTAGATTAATATGCTATGATCAATTCCAAATCTAATTGTAGACACCTAAAAATGGTCAACGCTTGCGGAGTCGTATTTTAACATTGACGCATTGCCTCATTTTAGAGTTTTTGTGTCGCATTAACATTTCTCCTATGTTACGTACTTGGTCTTTATCATTTGCGAGCATCGAGTCTTTCTTCTGCATTCTTCATTTGACTCGCTTTCGAATTTGGTCTTGTCGATAACAATCTTTAATCATGATTTTGGTCGATCTTGTCAATCTCTTATCAACTTGTCAATCTCGTCATTTTACGATCGATTTGTCATCGATCCTTGTCCTCTTCAATCATGTCAATTTGGATCAATTTGTCATTGTTCCTCAGCGCATTTATCAATCCAAAATCATGATCGAATCAATATCAATTATCTTTCATCAAGACCTAATTGTCATCTTTGCATTGCTAATTCATCTTCTAGGGTTTCGTGATTTAATCATTTAACCTTGTTTGTCATTTTTCCCTTTAGGATTAATAAATTATTTATTTATCCTAAGTCTTCTCATCACAATTAAATGATCATTTAATTGGCTAATTATTCCTATTTTTGTGAATTAATTAATAAATGACAAATTATTAATTAATTTACCTAATTTGCATCAATTTCCTAATTTCGAAGTCATCATTTCTAACCTAATTGTCTAATTTCTCCTAAATTCCTAAATGTCTATTTCTATTTCAAATTCATGTCATAAATCTTTGCATAGCAATTTGTCATAAATTGTCATAAATCCTTGCATAGCAATTTGTCATACACTTGTCATAACTTTGCTATTCTTGATTTGAATTTCTATTCGAATCACTGTCATGCTAATTTGATCATTTCTCCAATTTGTCTATAAATTGGATGAATTTCTTCAATCAAATCCCTAATCAGATTATCGAATTTCTAATCACTTTGTCAAATCACACTTCGAGTACTCTTGAGCAATATCTTATTTACTTGCTTTCATATCATGATCATGCACTAGTAGGTGAGATCCACAACAAAGCTATTTGGAGAAGAAAGAAGGACAATGGAGCCGCATGAAGGAAGCATTTAGATCTACATCTGGTTTGCATAATCTTTAGTTTTGAATGTTTCATTTTCATGTCTCTATTAAGTGTGTTAGGATTGATCATGACAATTTGCTTTTGTGATTGAGCTAATGGTTAATGTTTCTATTTGCTTGTGATGATTTCCGATTTCCTAGCTACATTAATTACTAGATAATCGAAATGCAAATTGCCTATAGTAATGATGCCTAAATTGATATGAGATCGGATCCATATTGCTCCAAAATGAGGGGTATTTATAGGAATTCCAAGGCCAAAGCTGAGGTGGCAGGAATCGACGGTCCATATTTGATCTGAAGATATCAAGGGCCAAGATTGAGGAAGTTGGAGAAGAGGTTGGAGGAAGGGACACTTGTCATCTCTGTGGTGACAAGTGTCAAGGAGCCTTGCTCATGAGAGGGCAAGTGTCCAAGGGAGGAGACATGTGGCAAAAGTGCCATGTGTCTCAAGGAGAGAATATCCACACCATGAGAGGTTAGGATAAGGAGGTTAGAATGTGCAAGATAGGATAGGTTTAGTTAGACCCAAGATTAGATTGAATGGGTTAAGTTAGGGGATGGTTAGGTTGGGTGGTTAAAGTTAGGAGCCATGTGCTCATTTGAATTTAGAAATTCAAATAATAGAAAAATGGTAATTAATCTCAACAAACTTGAGTTTGTTAATCTTAATTAGGGATTAGAAGAATTGATTAGTATGGGGAGACATTAATTAATTGAGAATTAACTATATAAATAAATCATTTATATTTATTTACTAGTAGATGAATAGAGAAATTAATTAAATTGCTTGTGAATTCAATTAATTGGGAAGGGGAATTAATCAAATAACTGCGTATTTAATTAACTATCTTCAGACCATTTTTAGGTGTATACAATATGTATGTATGAAATGCTTATATGTGGTAATGCAGGTGTAACTACATGAAATGCAAATGTTTTTGGTGTGTCATTATAATCAGTCATGTGATAGTAGGCTACACGGACTCAAGAAGGACAATGAACGTCAATCAAGAAAGGGGGAATGGAAGATAGAAGATATGAAAGTGAAAAGAGCTTCTTGTGCGTTATCATCATTGAGCTTTATTATGGCAAGTAGGTTATGACAATCGAGACATATGTTCGACCCAGAAAGTCATTGTACTTGTTTGCATGAAGATAAGACAGTCGCAAACAAGGAATGCCCCAGTTCATACTAGACTCACAACGTCCTCATATCCTTAGACAAGTCATCGCATTACTAAGAGACAATCCACAGACAACAAAGAAAAATAGGTGACGATACCCCATCCTTGCTTTTCTAGTCAAATACATCCCGGAGATAGAATCTCTAGTCAGGGATATCCTCGAAAAGCTGAAAGACATGTCACCAAAAGATAAAATCAAAATAAAACCAAGACTCGACACCAACATCCACTGAAGTCCTCAAGTTTAGTGTCTCTTGTCACTTGTATAAGTCTATTTGATTGTGGTCACAATGTTTACTTTTACAAACGGATAGATAGCACTGAACCATAATGTTGTCAGAGTCTGTTGAAAGATTTGATTTGTTGATGCCCATTGCTGCTGTTGTGTCTCATCTGAAACTGACTAAATCCATGAAACTGATACTTTATTGCAGAGAAGATGAAAATTTATTACGGATTGGTGATGCAAATGCTACTTTATTGCGGATTGTGCGTGGATAGACTGAAGAAAAGTAGAAGAAACTGTACTCCTCAAAATGTGTGATGCTCTCAGTTCCACACCCATCACTAGACGTAGGATTTGCCCTAGCCACAGATAGGAGTTGTTTTATTATGGATGGAAAGGGGTGAAAAGAAATGTTTATTATGAATGGCTAACCAATCTTGGGTAGATCAATAACAAGCCATGATGGGAATGTGTAAAGTTTATTATGGATAGATAGGTTGTGAGTGTGTGCAAAGTGAAATGATTAAATGGAATCCTGAAGGAGGGAGGAGCAATGTCTCTACGCATGGCGTCGGTGACCCGGTTTTCACCATGGTACTTGCCCAGGGTGCCACCAAAGTGGTTTTCACCATTGGACGAAATGTTTTCTATTTTTTGATTTTTTTGTTGTCACAAGGCGCCTGTTTGCCAGGTTTTCACCAAGTAACGATTTTTATGTTTTATGATTTTTTTTGTATTTTTAATTTTTTTGAATTGGGATACTTTAAAGAGCTATGTGTAAAACCTACGAAGGTGCATGCTGTTGATAAGATCATCCAAAGGTTCATCCTCTGTGGTTGAGAGCTGATATGCACCAGATCCATATGCTATTGTGATGATGTAAGGACCAAGCCAGTTCGGTTCGAACTTGCCCTTCCTCTCTCTGTCTTGCTGATTTTTAGGATTTTCTCTGAGAACTAAGTCGCCTACCTCAAATGTGTGAGGCTTGACTTTATGATTGTAGCTGCGACTCATTCGTTGTTGATAAGCCTTGAGATGATTAAAAGCAGTTTGTCTTCATTCATCCAATAGTTCAAGTTCTTGTAAGCGAAAGACCCTGTAGTCTTCATCACTGATAATGTTTTGCAAAGAGACTCGTAAAGAGGGTAACTCGACCTCAATAGGCAAGATAACTTCAGTGCCGTAGACAAGTGAATAGGGTGTAGCTCCTGTAGGTGTTCGGACGCTTGTGCGGTAAGCCCAAAGTGCAGGATTAAGTTGGATATGCCAACTGCAGCCAGCACCGTCGACTGTCTTTTTCAGGATTTTAAGGATTGTTTTATTAGATGTCTCAGCTTGACCGTTACCTTGGGGATAATAAGGTGTGGAAAAACGATGGGTAATATGGAAGCGGTCATAGAGTTCACGAACATCCTGATTTTTGAAGGGACGCCCATTATCGGTGATGATGGAAACAAGAATACAGTATCGACAAATATAGTTGAGAATGAATGTAGCAATTTGTTTTCCAGTTACTTGCGTGAGAGACATGACTTCGATCCATTTTGTGAAATACTCTGTGGCAGTGATAATGAATTTATGACTGTTGGAAGGAGGGTAAATATTGCCTATGAGATCAAGTCCCCACTGACAAAAGGGCCAAGGAGTCGCAATTGGTTGAAGTTCTTATGCTAGCACATGAATGAAGTCTCCATGAATTTCACACTGCTTACATTTCTTGACAAACTGATATGAGTCTTTTTCCATATTGGGCCAGTAATATCCAGTCCGAATGAGTTTCTTGGCTAAGGTAGGACCACTAGAATATGGACCACATATCCCTTCATGAACTTTATGTAATGCAATCTGAGCTTCGTCCCCTTCTAAACATCTAAGAAGAGTGCCATCTAGACCTCGACGGTATAGGATATCAGCTAAAATGACATATCGAGAAGATTGGCGAATGAAAGTACGACATTGATTATTGGATAGGTCAGGAGGAAGGGTATTGTCACGAAGGTATGTGAAAATGGCACCATATAACTGGGACTCAGGACTGACAATACATATCATCTCGGTAGGAGTGATTTCATATGAGGGAACCAAAAGGTTATCCACCAAGAACTCATATCAGGTCTCATTCGGTGGTAGATCAATTAGTGAAGCAATTGTAGCCATGGCATCTGCGGCTCGATTCTGCTCTCTTGGTATCTGCTCAAAGTCTATCTTTGTGAAATGTTGTTTCAAGTCATCCACCATTCTTTTATAGGGCATTAATTTCTCATCCTTTGTTTGGTAGTCATTAGTTGCTTGACGAATTACAAGTTGAGAGTCCCCAAAAACATGAAGTTCCTATATCTTCCACTCAACTGCAATCTGTAATCCAGTTGTTAATGCCTCATATTCTGCTATGTTATTAGTGGAAGGAAATAATAATCGATATGATTTTGGTATAGAATCTCCTTGAGGAGTTATGAAGAGGATGCCAGCTCCTGCCCCAT
Source organism: Cryptomeria japonica (assembly GCF_030272615.1). NCBI lineage: Eukaryota > Viridiplantae > Streptophyta > Pinopsida > Cupressales > Cupressaceae > Cryptomeria > Cryptomeria japonica. Next base: position 455,808,571 of record NC_081409.1, on the reverse strand, counting down.
GCTGTGTGTATAAGCCGTCAAAGTATAGTTGCCAAGGCTTTGCACGTGACACTGTTAAAATGGATTCATCTGGAAATTCTGAAATTAGAGGAACATCATCTAACATGGGAGCATCTGCTAACTGATCTGCGATAGCTTGTCCTTTTATTGCTTTTCTGTCCACATACTCGATGTCGAATTCACTCAGGAGCATCACCCATTTGGCTAGTCGCCCAGTAAGTGTTGCTTTATTGAGAAGGTATTTCAATGGATCGATCCTTGCAACCAACTTAGTTTTATGAGTTAGCATGTAATGTCATAATTTCTGCAAAGCAAAGACCACAATGAGACATGCACGCTCAATTGGTGTGTAATTTAGCTCCTATCCCACCAATGTGCGACTGATGTAGTAGACTGCCTTTTCTTTGCCCTCAACAACCTGTTGTGCTAAGAGTTCCCCGAGTGCTGTTGAAGTAGTTGATATGTATAGTAATAGAGGTTGATCTGGAACTGGTGGCATCAAAACTGGCAGATTCAGAAGATAATCTTTGAGTATCTGGAAAGCCTATTGACAGTTATCATCCCATTTGAATTTGATGTTTTTATGTAGCAAGTGCTGAAAAGGATTACACTTATCTGCAAGTTGTGCTATGAATCTTCGTATGGACTGGAGTCTCCCTTGCAAAGATCAAAGTTGACTTATATTTCGTGGTGGTTGCATCTCTAGGATGGCCTTGACTTTTGCTGGATCGGCTTCGATTCCTCTTTTTGATACAATGAATCCCAGGAGCTTCCTGGAGGTTACTCCAAAGACACATTTCTTGGGGTTTAATCTTACTTTGTATTTTTCTAACTGATCAAAGATGACTGAAAGTATGTCCAAATGTGTATCTCTGTCTACTGATTTGCCCAAGAGGTCATCAACATAATCTTCCACAGTAACGTGCATGAGATCATGAAAGATAGTAGTCATGGCTCTTTGATATGTAGCACCTGCATTTTTTAACCCCAAGGGCATGACATTCTAACAGAAAGTTCCCCAAGGACAAGTGAATGTTGTTTTGTGCTGATCCTCGGATGCGATTTTTATTTGATTATAACCAGAGAATCCATCCATCAAAGATAACATTTCATGACCTGCTGTGAGATCTACAATCAAATCTATGTTTGGTAATGGGAAGTCATCCTTAGGACAAGCTTTGTTGATGTCTCTAAAGTCTGTACATATCCTGATGCTACGATCTGGTTTACTGATAGGCACTAAGTTGGAGATCCATTCAGGATAATCAATTGGGTGTATGAATCCGACATCCAATAATTTTTCAAGCTCTTCCTTGAATAATAATGCCACTTGTGGATGCATCTTTCTTAATTTCTATTTCACTGGTTTTGCCCCCGGTTTAACTATCAAATGATGCATTACCAAATCTGGATCCAATCCAGGCATATCAGCGTATGACCATGCAAAATTGATTTGTCACTCTGTGAAGAAACTTATGAACTTTGATCTTTCTGTCTCCGTCAGAGATTGTGCCAGGAATATGTTAAGTGGACTTTCTTCTGTACCAATGTTTGTTTTGATGGTTTCCTCTACCAACATAGATGATTTTTCTTCATAGGATGCTGGGAGAATGTCGAGCCTTCCATCCTCGGGTGCCTCAGAGAGGTTTTCACCCTCAGATACGTCCTTTCTTTTTACTTTTTTGGGGTCAGACAATGCCACAACATGGTTTTCGCCATAAGACCCTTGATTTGTTTTTATTTTTATGTTTTTGCAACTGGAAGGCCCGACACCCTCACCAAAATATGCCATGCTGTTGAGTTCTATAGTGTATCCTACCTTATGGTCCCCAAGGGGAAGATCATCTCGTATGCCTAGATAATCAATAAAGGCTTCATCATTTTGGAATGTATCGAAGTGTGCAGGTCCTTCATGGTCCCAATCAATAAGTTGGTGGTGAACAAGGGGAAGGCCTTTGATGTCTTCAAAGTTAGCGGGGCTAAGAGTGAAAATGCATTTATATTCAGGTATGTCGAGGTAGTCATCGAGGTCATCATTGGCACTCTCCTCATCTGTCTTGATTGTGAATGAATCCAAACTATCATCACTAGTAGCACATTTTGGGGTAGGTGTTCTCATTCTATGTGATTTCAACCTAGAACCTAGAGGTAAGGACTATATGGGGTCCTCAGGGGTTGTTTCTTGACCAACTTTGAATTTTCTATAAAATTCCTCTTCTTTTGCGGGTTAACCTGGTTCTCAGAATATCTCGGTGAGTTCATAGTCACTGGAGGATTTGTCTGAATCCCAACCCCATTCATTGGAGTCTGTGGAATAGCGATTCTCTTGTTGAATTTTGGCAGCTTTGATTTGTAATGCTTCTCCTGTCTTTTGAGTGTTTACCTTGGAAGTCATGAAACCAAGTCCTTTCGAGCGTTCCTTTTTGAATGTCAATTCAGGTTGTAAAGGTTCAATGATGCCTTTCTTCCTTAAGCCAAGAGGAGTTTTCCCATCATACCCAAATTTTTGTAGGATCTTGAATCCTTTGCCATACTTTTCACATGGTATGCTGATGTGATCTTGTGTATCGTTTTCAAGGTCTTTGTAAAGCATGTTGTATAAGTCTTCTTCTTCCAGTTCACCCCATCTTTGAAAGATAGTAGGGTCCCATTTGAGTATAATAATAGATACCTGCTTATTAGGATGTGGTTTTCCATATTCTTTTGGTGAAATCATAACTTGTTGTAAGCACATGGTTTGATTCAAAGTGTATTCACCCATGCCCTTGTCCTAAAATTTCCCTTTAAGCTCACCTTGTTTTGATGTCGAAGGTTTTAATTATTCAGGATCAATGTATGCAGAAGAAGGGACAGCTTCCCTATTACTTGGAATGATCATCTTAGTTTTCGGTCTCAAGTTATTGCAGTATATGTATGGATTAGGATCACCATTAACTGTTATCTCAACTCCGTTGTGAGGAAACTTAATGCATTGGTGATATGTAGATGGGACTGCCCTTATTTCATGAATCCAAGGATGTCCTAGTAATATATTGTATGTGAGATCCAGGTCTAGGACTTGACAAACCACATCCTTTGTAACTGGCCCAACTCTGAGAGGCAAGGTGACTGTGCCTTTGGATGAACGCTCTTCATCATCATATGCCTTGATGGTAATTTTGTTTGTAGAATTCATAGCTTTATCAAAATATCCCAATTGTTTAATAGTGCTCAATGTACAAATGTTTAGACATGCTCCTCCATCTATCAAGACTCGTTTTATTTGATGTTAGTGTATGAAGGCTTCAATGTGTAATGGTGCATTATGTGGTTGACTTACAGAAGCGTCATCAACTTCTGTGAATGTAAGGGAGTGTGGAACAAAAAGGTATCCCACCATGGCTTGAAATTGGTCCACGTTCAAATCAGTAGGGACAACAGTGTCTCTCAAGATTTTGTCAAGAATAGCTTTATGTGCGGGGGATATGCGTAAGAGCTCAAGGATGGAGATGAGCGCGGGTGTCTTCCCCAACTGTTCTACAAGGTCATATTCAGGTTTGGTTGATGAGGAAGCGGTGTTTTTAGTTGGAGAACCTTGCAAAGTGAATTTACCTTGACGAGTTGTAACATTACATTCAGAGGTAGGTTCAGAAGAAGATCCAATTCCTTTCAGGACGATCTTGGGTCTTTGGATAGAATTCTCATGTGTTTTGTCCTTGATGATAATGGTAGAGACATAATTGTCCATCAAAATGTGATTGATAGTGGAATCATAGTTATAGGATGCTCTGGTATAGTTGGTTTGGTCATCTGTGGTTGTAGCTTTTCCCTTGTCATGCTTTGGGAATGGTTCCTTAAACATTTCATGTTCTTGATTGGATGAGTGTCCTTCAATCTCAATGCCACCTCTATCAATAAGATCTTGTATGATGTTCTTCAACCGATGGCAATTTCCTATTTTATGTCCTTTGCTCTTATGAAATTCACAATACTCATCATCATTCCACCAATTTGTTTTAACCTTTGGCTCATATGGAGGAAAATATGGAATTGTGATTATCTTGTTTGCCACTAGCTTTTTGAAAACTGATTCAAGTGGTTCTCCCAATGGGGTGTAATTCCTTCGTGATTTGGAAGTTGTTTGAGTATTCACTTGATTGTTTGTAGAACTTGATCTAGAAAAATGATTTTTGGTCATACCGTATTGGCATCCACAACACCATCATTGACTGTGTTCTTGTTTTTATTCCAAAATCTTGGCTTATCTTTTCCTTTAAAGTCATCTTTGTTTTCTTTGAATATCTTAATGACTCCTTGTTCAATTAGGACTTTCTCTGTTGCTAAGCCTTTTTCAATGACGTCCTTGAAGGTGGACAAACAAGCTTTTCTTAGGTCATAACCAATGTCTTTGTTAACATTCTGAGTGAACATTTCTACCATTTTTTTTTGTGGAATTTCACAAGAGCATCTGCTGGCTAAATTCCTCCATCTTTGTAAAAATGATGAAAAAGATTCTCCATTCTTTTGCTTGGTGTTGCACAAAGTAGTGAGTGATATGTCTGTCTCTATGTTGTATGAGAAATGTTGTATAAATGCCTCTGCTAAGTCACCCCAAGACTTAATTCTAGGTGGAAGTTGGGAGAACCATTACATAGCTTGATCACCTAAGCTTTGTGGGAATAATCTCATCAAATATGTCTCTTCTGCTGCTACTTCAATGCAAGCTGTGAAAAACTATCTTATGTGTGCCTTAGGATCCCCTTTTCCTCTGTACTTATCAAACTTAGGTGTCACAAAGTGTGTAGGAAATGGAGGCATTGGAATGCTTTTGTCAAATGGATAGGGACATATGTCTCTCATTGTGTAAGTTGGCTTTGGTGTATTTATGTCCTCCATTTTCTTTTGTAAGTCCTTGATTTGCTGTTCCAAGTTATTCTTAGGTGGAGACCGAATTCTTGGACCATACCCCATGCCTGAACCACCGGGTGGAGGAGGAGTATGTTGCATATATGGATGATATTGATCATACACATGTTCATATGGAGGAGGCCTATAATGATGTTGCGTATATGTACCACTTGGTATAGAGTCATGGTGAGGAATAAAATATCTGCTTTGTCCATGTATACCATACTCTATAGGAATGTCATGAGTTTGTTCTAGTGTGTTGCCCCCAAATTTGACGCGGGGTTTCCTTGTGTCCAAAATTTGAGCATGCCTTTGAATATCCAATTGCTTTGGTGGTTGATCCTTAACATTGGTATGTGATTGAGCATATTTTTCTGCATAAGACTTCCATAATGGTCTACGAAGGTGAGTATCATATGCTTTACCATGTGTGTATGGGACCTTGGGTTTTTGAAACAAAGATGATGATGATTTAGGCACCATATGTGGTCCTTTGTTGCCTCCACTATTAGGCCTCCTTTGATCCATGTTGGAGTGAGATTGTTGCAAAGGTCGATTTTCCATTATTTGAGACATGACAAAATCATGAGGGATCTTGGCTCCACTATGTGCCATCACTTGTAAGAAATATTGTCTATCTCTCTTCATTATTTCCTCAACCAATCTATTGAAACGGGGATCCATAATGGCATCTTCCACTTCTGCTGAATGTATGGAAAAGTTGTCCATATTGTCATTGTGTGTATCATTGTTGTTTATAGTATCCATGTTCTCAACATTTGGAATGTTTCTATAAGCATCCATGTCAGGTAATGTGTTATGATCATAACTGAAAAAGATATCATTGTCATATTCATAGGAACTCATGTTTGTGGACTCTTGAGCCTCTTTAATTTCTCTCCTAGATTTTTGGGAATGGGTTTCAACCATGAACTAGGTATTGACCAAGATGTGTGAGACTAGATGAATATGGAAAGAGTATGGAAGATCAAGAGTTGGATGGAATGTAAATGAATCTGAAGTGTACTTGCAATGTCCAAAGTGTAAGACCAAGTATGTATGTAGTAGAGTAGGTGTGGCTTCCAAAGAGATGATAGTTTCTCTTGATGAGGTAAGTTGACCTTGACTATAAGTAAGACCAAATGAGACCCAGAGGTGATAGACCTTGATGAGGGACCACTTAGCAAAATGTTGTATGTATGTAATGTGTTGACAAAGTATGATGAGGACAAGCAAGTAACCTTTTGACTTAAGTTTAGACAAATGTGAATGCAATGTAAGGTGTGAAGCAATGATGGACTTTGTGAGACCCAAAAGACAGGTTGAATTCTAGATGAAAACCCATAGAGATACCTAGGAAGCTCAACAAGTTTGAAACTGACTGTTCCTTGTTTGTTGGATTATGAAAGTTTTCAATTCTGAACACAGACCTGCCTGTATACTTCACAGACGTGTTTAAATGACACAGACGCTATTCTGTCAGACATAGATGCGCTTAAATGACACAGACATGGTTCTGTCAGACACATACATGTTTCTAAGATGTTGTAAGTGCAATGTTGCTCAAGAGAACACAAATGCATTTCTGTCCTTCACATACGCGGTTATATGACATAGACGCGGGTCTGTCAGACACAGACACGTTTCTGAAAATTTTGTGCAACTTCTCCGATTTGTGAAGTGACTTGTTGTGACCAAATCTGAATGTTTGACTATTTTTCGTGACAAGAGGACACAATGTTGATGAGGACTCAATGTTTGCAATTGTTTAGACCCAAAAATGACTCAAAGAAAGTGTGTTGTTTGATGTAAAAATGTTTTGCATACACTTGAAGACACAAAAGACACAATGTTTTGCTATTTGGTCTTGAATGTTTGATTGTTCAAAATAAGACAAGCACAATTCTTATGGTTGGCCAGGACAATAGTTGTTGATTCCCACATGAGGCTACACTATTCAGAGCAGATACTTAGATGCTTGACCCCACTAGCTCCACCCTCGACACTCATTTCTCAGGGCAGCCAAGCATTAGTCCCCACGAAAACTCCTTGTGGTGAAATTTATATCTCTACTAAGAACCATATGTGTGTGGGCCGCTCTAGAGGTCCGACCTCTTGCCTCAACAACTAGAAGGATTTTGGCTTCTAAAACAAAAAGGTGCTAGTAAGGGCATCCGCTCGTGTGGCCATACATGCGACACTTTCAGCTTTGTAAATACAAAAGGCTCCTAGCTGGTAGGGGTTACACCCTACAAATGATCAAATAAATTTGATCAAATGGGTTTATGGGGAGACATAGTGTCAATATGAACTAATCAGCACACGCTATCCATAGTTTTCACCATGAATATAGTTGTTTATAGTGGTTCGGAAGAGGTGGGTTTTTCTCGCTACCACTTGGGTCATTCTCCCCTCACTAGTAGTCCTAATGACCACACGGGGAGACAGGCCCTATAAAGATTAAACAAAAAGAGCCTATTGCTCAAGACACAAAAGACACTAGTTCAATTTTAGTGCACCAATTGAAGTGTTTGCTAATCTATGAAAATAAGGCACATAATGAAAGGTCAAAAACCCTTGCTAAGATCTTGCAACAAAGATTCGTTAGTAGTTTGGATTTGTTTCAAATGATCACCCCTTCCTGCAAGCACACAAGTTAGGTAAATTTTAGATGCAAGAGACTTTGTGAAATAGGGGCCTTCAACAAAATGATTTTGCTTTCAAGACAAGCTGCACCAATTTTGTTAGCTAGATCTGAAGATGTTAGTTCAAAATAAACCAGATCTAAAAATCTGAATGATGAAAAACCGAATCAAAGAAACCCAAAATGTAACAACTTCAGACAGACGCGGTTATCAGAAACACAAATGCTATATAACTTCACACACGCGCTTAGATCCAACACAGACGTGGTTCCAGAACATAGACGCGACTCCTGGACACAGACGTGCCTGAAGACTTCACAGACACGACTAGGGAACACAGACGCGAATCTACAAAAAAATAAAATGTTGTCGGAGATGCAGACGCGATTCTAGATGTCACAAACACGACATAAAATAAAAAACACGATCCGAAAGCACGCAGATGTGAAAATATCAAAATGTTGTCGGAAATGTCAGATCTGCAACTTCAAAACACAAAATCTGCAACAAAAGATGTTAAATGCAAAAGGGACAAGTGTCCCACCTGGCGTGCCAAAATGTATACAGTGAAAATGGATAACAACAATATTGAAAGACCAAATGAATTCAACCACAAAACCCTAGCCTAACAACAAAAAATATCCACCATAACACATAAAGATTACCTAAGACAATGCAAATCAAATGAAATCACAAAGATTATACCATCACATGTCCAATAGGGTTTGGATCTCCATTCTTCCTATCTCCATTGATCTTGCTTGATATATTTGCTCTCAGATTTTATGTGCACAAGAGCTCAACAAAGAACAGAAATGTGGTTGCAAGTAGGATCGCATATAAAAGTTCAAAAGCGTAGTGTAGTCGAGTCATAAGCGGGGGTTGATAATGAAGGAAACATCTCCTTATATAGAAGACATTATATGAAATGGAGGGATAAGATTGAGAGGTGTAAAAGATAAATGGTCGGCTATGATTAGAGGGTAGGTAGAAGAAATAATAAAATAATAAGAGGGTAGGTAGTGTATAAATTAAGAGATGAATGACATGTGTCATAGGTAGAAAAGGTTAATGAATTAATTAAATAAATAAAGATTTATTTAATTAATAGAGGAATTGGAACCAATTAAATAAATAAGATATTTATTTAATTTAGGAAAAGGATAATTCAAATAAATAAATATATTTATTTAAATGAGAAATAAGGCTAGAAGAGGATAAATGAATTAATTAAATAAATAAAGATATATTTAATTAATAGAAGAATTAGGATAAAATAATTAAATAAATAAAAATATTTATTTAATTAGATTGGACAATTTTAGGTGTCTACAGGACCTATTCTTTGCTTGAAACGATATGTCTCTTATGAATAAATCTTTGCTTGGAGGTTATATAATCCTTCTCATTGTCCCCATGCTTGAGGAGCATTGATATTTCCTATCCTTTCTAAGGATCCACTTTTCCTTTGTTGAGGGGTGTTTGCTTATGATACGATGTCATTCCTTGTGTGAAGTTGTTTGTTTGCTCAAGGATTCTCTCTTATGCAAGAGGTGTGTATCCTTGACTACAACCCCTTCTAATGGAAATGTATATCTATTATAACAAACCCTTCACTTCATGTCAAAAGTGTGTCATCCTTCATCAAGAATCCCTTTCACTTAGCAATAGGGGGAAGGTATACATTCTTATTTTCCTTCCTCTCTTTTAGTTGATGATTTTATTTTTGTTCAAAGAAATTCCTCTTGTGGGTAGACATCTTTTGATCAAATATCTCTTCTCCTCCAAGGATTCCCTTTACACTTGTTGCAAGATATCTCTTTTTCGACTATCTTTTCTTGATTATAAGATTAATGCCTCTTTAGCTTGGATTTATGAAAATTGCTGTCTAAAAGGATATCTCCTTGGTGTTTAAGGTGTGTATCCTTGTTTATAGATCCCCTAAGACATCAACATAGGACTATGTTGACATCTTAAGGGGGGGTATTGCATATTTCCCTCTTTGTAATATATTTGTGTACTATATTTTTTCATATCTTGTATGAGGTGTTCAAACTCAAAACGAGACAAAACAAAGTCTTATATGAGATGCTTCATGCTCAAAACCAAATGCAACATTTATATATGTCTTACATGGGGTACACATTCTCAAAACTAGACAATGTTGGCATTTTGAGTTTTTTGGTATTTTGCATCAAGATTGCATTAATGATATGTTGTCATTGATGTCAATTGAACCGGTAAATGGTATTCATGTTATTACTGATATTGTTGTTTTTGATATTGGCTAGTAACCGGTAAGAAGAGATTTGTGGAAGATGTTGTAAACCTGTATGTTAAGTTTGTGAGTTGAACCGGTGTAAAGGGTTAAACCAATCTATGTAATGTAACCGGTAAACCCTATCAGTTGTTATACCCTAACCGACCAAGTTTGATGGTTTATTATCTAATAAGCGGTAATGATGGAGACATGTGTGATCATTTGATTAAGGAGATATTCAAATTGTTTTGGCACGTTTGTTCTTGTCTAGGGAAGGAACAAAGTGGATTGCATCTAATGCACAACGCGTGATGAGTTACAAAGTCCAATAGAGTGGTGATCATGGAGTAGTTGAAATTGTCTTGAAGAATGTGAAGAGATTGTCATGATTTCTAACGGTCAAGATTGTATTGACTTGTTTTTAATCTCGATGATGAGAATTAGGTTTTTGCTATGTTACCGACCTAATTGATTTCTATTTAAGGTCAATGAAGTTGTTTGTTAAGGTTGTTGGCAAGGTTGGTAGAAAACCTGTTGAGTGTGTAGCTACCAAATCGTTGAATGGATCTGCACTTTGAGTGAAGGCTAACTGAAGGTTATAGAAGGATCTGATCAAGCAAAAGTTGTGCTATTCAGACAGATCAACAAAACTGTTGTTTTCTAACAATTACAACAAAAGTTAAATCCCTTAACTGGGTAAGCTATAACAAGCTTGGTTACTCATTAAATCCTCTAACAAGGTGCTCCATTAGCTTGGATTCTTAAATCCTCTAGTGAGGTTACTCCTAACAGGGTATTGTGCTTCTGACAAGGCATATTTGTAAAATCCCTTAACCGGGTGATTCCTAACCAGAATTAGTTCTTAACAAGACTTATTGTAAAGCTCTAACAGGCTTTGGCTCTTAACAGGGTGAACTTCGAAAGAGTTCAGATAACTATCCTTGTGAGTCTCATCTCATCGTGGTTTTTTAACTATTTGGGTTTTCCATGTATAAACATTTGTGTCAAGTGGTGAATGCTTTTGTGGTTGTGATCTTATTTGTTGATTTGGTTAATCTCTAATAAGGCATGTTAAGTAGAAGCATTGAGAGATGAATATGTTGAGTTATGATTAAGCATTGTTGATATTCACAAGATTGAAGTTGTTTACTGTTAAAGTTTTCATAACATTTAAACCGGTTGATGTCAAGTATTCTTTTGAATATTGATCTTGACTGAGATATGATTACTTTGTTTGACTGAGGTTGAGTTTGAGAACTTTGTATCAGTTTTTCAGTGTACTGATTGACTCCCCCTCTCAATATTCTAATGGATACTTATCCTTTCATCATACCATCAGACAAAACAAAGTCTTATATGATATGTTCCCAAAACTAGGTATATATTTATCTTATACGAGGTACACATTATCAAAACCAAACAAAACAAAGTCTTATACGAGATGTTCTTAGAACCAGATACATTTGCATTTTCATTTCATGTCTTATATAGGTTTTTTCATGCTCAAAACCAAACAAAATAAATTCTTATATGAGATGATTCATTACTAAAACCAGACATTAACATATGCAGTAGGATGAGTGGAACTAGAAAAACACAACTAGACTATTTTGACTCTCCTCCCCAACATGGATCACCTAGCATAACACAACTTGCTAGCCCATGAAATCCATGTCCTCTCTCTTTTATTTTCCTCATGAGATCATATATTTTCTATTTTTGTCTCATGGTTCATCATTTGATGCATGCTCTTTCTCTTTCCATGTGTTTTCTTGTGTTCTTGTGATAGTATTCTGAGAAGGATATCAGTGGCTAAGACATTTTGATTATCAAGGTCTTTTCAACTAGTTGACTTGGAGCCTTTTTTGTGTTATGTTTCTTTTGTCTTTTGTCTTTGTTTGCCTTTTTTTTTGTCTTTGTCTTGTTGTGTGTGTCCTTGCATGTGATTGTATGAATTAAGATCCTAATATTGGGGGCTTGGTTCCTCAAAATTAGTGATGTTTTATCTCCTTGTGATATTGCTCCTAATTGCTCCTCTCTCTCATCTTTCTACTTTACCATGATTATTTGCATAGGCTCATACTCTCATTAAGGTGGGAACTAAATTTAGCATCATAAATTATAATCGGTCCAATTTACACCTCATGTTTGTGCTCCCACTTTAGCGTGTCCTATCCCCATCCCCTCTTTAGGTCCGATTTGACCCTATTCTCCAAGTTTTATGTCATGAACACCCTTTGGTGGGTCCTATCATGGGATACCCTCCCCCATGGCTATTTATTTTGGTCTTGTTTGTAGAAGGACTAGGGTGTGGGATACCCTAGTTTGGACTAGGGCACCCCAAAATGCTCTAGTCCCTCTCAAACATGCCCCAATTTGAAATGGGGTAGGTTTTATATCTCCCCGATAGCATTTGATCCCTAGGTTGTACACATGATCATTGGAGATCAGCCTAATCAGTGATTTACTAGGGAATCCTATATAAAGACATCCTATCAATTCATTTTAGATCTAAGACTCCATCCCTATTATTCTTGCATCTGTGAAGCATTCATCATCAAGCATCTTCAGAGATTCATATTCATCATTCAAGCATTGTGGAGCAAAGTCACATCAATCTTTATGCAAGCATTTGTGTAATTAGGGTTTTTCATGTTCATGTATTTGCCATGCTATTATATTCAACATTTGTGATTACATTCAAATAGCATTATTTGCCATGCCATTATATTCAACATTTGTGATTACATTCAAATAGCATTGCAACGTCATCAATAGATGTAGATTTGAGACATATCTCCTTAAAATTTATTTTAGTATTTTTATTATTTCATTCAAGGTAGATTCCTAAACCGAGGTTTGACTTAGGTAAACCCCTGTCCCCAACATCTTTCCCTAAGTTTATGTGTGCAGGAAATAAGCACATGACTTGTACTTGAGAATTTTGATAGTATCTACAATGATGAACAAGTCCATCTTTCGACGACAAAAAAATTAGAGGACTAGGGCGGATCTATGCTACTTGGTTTAGAAAAATCAGGCTGAATTTTTGGGAACATGTTTTAAACATCTTATTTTGCCCAGATCTTAGTTGGTGGCTCCATGGGACATCTCTAGATTACTATTTTTGTCAATTTACCTCAATTATCCCTCATTTTTCCCTAATTATATAATTACATAATAAATTCAACTTAGAAAGAGGATAACCAATCTCCCACGAATTGAATCTAATGAGAATCCCAGTCTCTTTCATCCCTTGGATTGAGCCTAGATCTATTGGGTTCAATCCTCTTTCAATGTATGTGTGTTAATTGGGTTATTTAATGGATTTACTTGGTGAAACCCTAATTCCCAATTTCTATACATTACAGGCATCACAACCCAACAAAATGTACTCCAAGGAGTTTTAAAAGCAGTTTTATATTGATCTTGAGGATTAATAAAGATTTGATTGTATCCAGGAAAACCATCCATGAAAGATAACAAAGCATTACCATATATAGAATCAACTATCATGTTGATGTTTGGAAGCAAAAAATCATCCTTCAAAGAAGCCTTATTGAGATCTTGAAATTTGGTGCACATTTTAATCTTAATATTAGTTTTGGAAACAACAACAATATTCAAAATCCAAGGGGAATAATCAATAGAGCGAATAAAGAGAGCTTCTAGAAGTTTTTCGATTTTAGCCTTAACAAGCAAGGTTATTTTGGGATTCATTTTCCTAATCTTTTGCTTCATGGGTTTAGCATTAGGAATTAACCCAATGTTATGAATCACAATATTAGGATCAATGCCATGAATAGATCCAAGCAAATATTTCAAGGATTTCACATAATAGAGAAGAATATTCCTCTTGTTCATCATCACTTAAACACTTCCCGATCTTTATAATTTTCTCCTCATTGTAAGGATCCATTTTGACATCAATGGTATCACTCACAAGAAGATTACTTTGTTGGGGAACATCCATTGGTTGAAGAAATTCATGAATCATCTCTTCACTATCACCTCCTAATTCAGTGTCCTTTCCAAAGTATGCCTCAACATTCAAACAATAAGGAAATCCATGATTATGGTGATAACGAGGAATATTATCATAGACTCCTAATAAATCATCCAAGTAATCATCTGTAGAAAAGATATCAAGGGAAGGTGAGGAGTTAGAATCAATTAATTGAGGATGTATTAAAGAAAGAGAATTAGAAGAAAAGATAACATTGACGTTAAGGGATGGTCTCTTAGATGCTTTTGTGGGCTTAGAGGGATTATATCCAAGTCCAAAAGATGCCTCATGAGTGTGATTATCTAACATAACTTTTATCCCTTGTTCATTTACACCACAACCATTGCCATTATATCCGCTCTTAGCTAAGATGTGAAAACTAGGACCATAAAGAGTAGCCATTTTTGTAAGGGAAGGTGGGGCCTCATATGTCTGAATTTCATAAGTAGATGAAGTAGAAGTGTTTGATTTAAAAGTAACCACAAAGTTGTTTCTAAGTTGTCTAGACAAAGTGGGTTGCTTTTTAGGTTCAATCATATCATACTCCTTTTAGTCTCAGGCTCTATTGGGGGGATTTTATACTCTCCTATAAAAGAAGGTGTAAAATCCAGAGACCCCTAATCACCATCTAAGAGTACCTCTTTAGATGAATAAATATCTTTTGGAGGAGATAGTGATTCATCTTGAATGGTAGAAGAAGTAGGAGTACTTGGAAAAGATTTGGCATCAGATTAGGTTTGTAAACAATCTTGTAAATTGGTATTAGTGTGCAAAGAATACATCTTGTTGTAATGATGAATTTGGCTTGACAATGAAGAGTAGAAGGAACAACTTGCATACTATGAATCTTGATAGGAAATAATGCTTTAAACCCACATACAAGTAATCCATTTCCCGCATAACCCATGAGAGAAAATCATGCATACAAGCTTACAAAATCACCATAATACAAAGATCAAATAGACAAGCCACAAGATAACACAAGATATATCTTGGGAAAACCCTCATGAGGGAAAAACCCAACCTGCAAAAGCATCCATACTCCATTATATTATTCATGCATAAAGCAACATTGAGTTATAATGAATACCTTCAAATCATCGAGCCCTCCAATGCATTCCCATGTGTCCAAACATCCCATGGCATGCTTCACAAATTCAATCCTCCAAAGGACTCAATACAATGACAACCCAAAACCACCAGCCAACCTTAACCACTAAACATGTGCTTGCTTATATAGACCCAAGCTTACACAAAAATAGCTAGTGGTAAATTAAAACCAAGTGCCACAAAACCATGTGCTAACTACCCCTTGAACCCACATTTAATATTGGGTACTAAGTTTTCTCTCTCTTTTTGTTTTAAATATCTTTCCCCAATATTAAATAAATATAATATAATATTACAATGTTATAGTACAGCTCATCAAGTGGCCCCAAGAATATTCCAAAGGAATCTCTACATGTTACATGTCCACGTGCAACATCACATAATAATTATTTATTACAATTATAACATTATTATGTAAGGTGTAAAACACCTATTTCCTAACATTCTCCCACTTGTTGTATACATTGCATAAGGGTCAATCAATGAAATAAATCATCATAGCCATACATGTAACCACATGAATCTTCACCATGCTCTCGTGCTCCATCAAGATACCTTCAATAAAACCAAGTGACCACCATCTCAAGCAAGAACTCCACTCATCATCCAACATGCCACCTATAGAAGAAAAGGAACACGCCAAGGTGAAGATGCACCAATCCATGAACACAAGCATAAAACAAAGGGTCCAAGTTGTTGTCAAAAAGTAAAAACCCACATGATCGGAAATGACATCCACAACATATGCCAATACATCCAACCATACATACCTCCTAGGTATAAAGAACACGAGTAAACTCATGCCAATATCATACAACTCATAAACCACAATCAAGCTCCTTGTATCAATACCTATAAATGAAGTAAAAACATATCTAGGAGCTCCCACTACATGGGTAATACCAAATCTGAAATGAAGCTCAAAGCACATGAAGTCTACCAATAACCACTCATATCAAGGTGTGATACATAAATCAAAACATGTAGTACCAAGAACAATCAAATGATCCACACATGCAACCCACATAGCTACATACGCTCCCACAATATGTCACCATCCTCCCAAAACATGAGAGAAAACATAGAATGAAGAGAGTCAACTTGCAAACCATAACTTGTCCTTCTACCAACACCTCAAATAAGAAATGTTGTGTCAAGTATGATCCTCTTCAAAACACCCCAAAAAAGAAGCTAAAACAACACCCCAAATCCTCGTTCAATCTCTTAGATCAAACCAAAATAAGTATCATGTAATGCTAACATGGATGTAAGCCTCTCATAACCAAGAAGATCAAACTCCTAATAACCATTCCCAATGAAGGAAATCAGTTGGACACTAAACCAATTCCTAACATGCTCAAAATGATATCATAATATCAAACCATTTGCACAAGGAGATAACCATGCGATACATCTCTCAGATAAACCCTCCAGAACTAAACATCTCCATAGATCAAGATCCATATCTATGAAAGATAAGCATAAACATAATGCACCTAAAAATAAATAATGGGCAATACCTCTCAAGTAGTAAATCACCGAGTAGACCGAGAGTGGGGAACGAGAATGCTCATCAAGCTATCAAAGTTATCATGACTCACACTAAGAAAAATCTCCTCTCAGTCTATACCAGGTGAATGTTCATTAGACTTCCTACTAAAATAACCAACTGTCCCACACATATATCTCTAATCACAAGAGAATACTAGCATCACCTACATCTCAATGTATCCATGAGCACCTATAACCGATCAATCCATGCCAAACTCCAAATACAACATAGCAACATCATGATGTACCAAGCAAATGATCATACACTTAATACAAAGAGAACCAACCAAGATCAATGTCAAAGCTCCAACTAGCTAAATCAGGAACATAAACATGACAACATGATCTAACCATATCCTCGTAGGAGATAACATGCTCCATATGAACATATCAAATAACCATATCATGCCAAACCTCTAATCTAGAATCAAGAAAGCATCATGACATAATATCAACCATCCTATAAAGCAAGGATAACATGTCAAATGAAAGCATAAGACACACCTCAACCTGTGTGTGTGAAAAGTGGATAAGTATCTGCAAGCTGTAAGACACAACACTTCACTTAAGTCATTGCATGCATGGTTAGACAAATATAATCACGAATATAAAAACCATAACAAATCGATCTATTGCCTTCTAAAAGATGCGAGTATAGACTTGCTCTCAGATTTTTCTAAGCAATATCAGTGACTAGACTACACCAAGATGAAGGATTTAATCTATATGAGCACAATAATTAAGCTAAATGGATGCAAGATTAAGCTAGATATGCAAGATTGAGTTAGATGAATGAATATTAAGCTAGATGAATAAATATTAAGCTAGATGAATTCAAGCAATCATAATTAAACTAAATATGCAAAAAGATAAACTAAGATGCAATAATCTCAAAGCACAATATCTTCAATGACTCTAGAACAAAAACTGCACAATAATAATAAATCTCCAGGGTGTTTTGAATGAGAGATGAAAGATGAATTTATAGAGACTCAAAAGAGAGACCAACGGTTAAGATCGATTAGCAATGAGCAGTTGAGGTTCCTCAAGAAAAAGCACAATCTTGATTAATTGAAATAATTGAGAGATTAGATTAAGTTAATCTTGAGACGAATTCCAATTATAGCTTGATTGAATGCATTCAGATTATAAGTCTAAGTTTGCCTTGGAGTTAAATTTAGTTGATTCCATGCACTTGAGATAAAAATAGTCGATTCCATGCACTTCTCTTTAATTTTCTCAATATTTTTATTTAGAAAAAGGCTTTTCAATATAACTGAACCTCTTTCCCCAAGAAAAGCTTTCATTTTTATTTTTAGAGAAGAGGATTAATTCAATTTAATTGCTTTTTCTGATTTCTCAAGTTATCTCAATTTTAGAAAAAGAAACATCTTCAGTTTGATTTTTTCTCTTAATTTAATTATTTTCTTTTGTTTTCAATTTAACTCTTTCTTTTGCAGATTGATTCCTCTTTTTGTGATAAATCTCTTTTTGTAAATTAAATCCTCTTTTTGTGATTAATCTCTTTTTTTATGATTAATCTCTTTTTGTAAATTGATTAAATGGCAAATTTATTTATTAATTAAATATGCTAGGATATTTAATTAAATAAATAGGATAATTGATCAAAATGATTTACTTGGAATAATTTAATTAATATAGAGTGATTAGCTTTCCATATAACATTAATGATTGAAGACCGTATAGGGGTCTAGAGTTGTGGGACGATTGGAGAGCCTAGAGGAAGGACATGTTTATGACTTGACCTCTCATTGGCAGATTGGTGTCTATTATTGAGCGATTTGTAGTTCTAGGATGATGAGACAGTATGGGAGACCACAGAGTATATCCCAGGAGTTCACAACCTATGCTCAATATGGGGAGGAGGAGAGACGAGGATGGGCACCGAGACTGTCATATGTGTTGAGCATGCAGGAGTTAGTGGGTTTACAACCGCAGAGATGGGATTATCTAGAGGATGTTGCAGACGTGGGGGCATTGCCCCAGTATAGAGATTGGTTTCAGAGACATCATTTTCCTCAGTTTATAGATTTGGGAGAGCATGCACCTCTTATAGAGGAGGTTGATGAGGATGCACCAGCACAGGAATAGGTACCAAGTCAAGTACAGGGATGGGGGTAGGTACAGGGATAGAGAGTGGATGTACCTAGGCGGACATGAGGTGATCCTGGTGCTAGTAGTAGCAGGGTACCAGCGGGAGGTAGACAACGACAAAGAGGGGAGGGTGGATCCTTAGGAGTTGTTGGGGTTGAGGATGGCATTTTTAGGGTAGCAGAGGTTGGAGGTGAGGAGGAGAGAGCAGCTCCTAGGCAGGTTAGGCAATAGAGAGATGAGCAGGGAGGTGGAGAGGGGGATGTTGGGAGTGTTGTCTTCAAAATCTGATTCACTTCAACATCCTTATAATAATATGATAACTCTATGTAGAAGAGATATTAAAGAGAAGGAAACTTCCAGGACAACATATGACAAGGTTTGATTTAACCTTCTACACTTCAGACATACTCTAAGTCCAGGCGGGTATACCTTTGTGAATTAAATTCACACTTCTAAAAGATAAATCCACAACAAACCAGTCTAGAAAACTAGTGGATCTAATCACCTTAAAACTTACTAAAACAAAGGAATGAAAATTGTACTCATATTCAGTATTTGACCTACAAAATATGTAATAGACAACCTCGATCTATACCAGTGCCTTATCCAAGGTCACGGAGTTATCTAAGTTCAAACAATACTCTCACAGTCAAATATCGATACATATCCCATTAGTTTGGCTTCTTTAGATTCCTATATATGCCTGACACACATAAGAATTCATTCATACCACTTCAAACTATGCTCATCAAGATTCAAAGTGTCCTACAGAGAATTTACTGGTAGAAATTATTCCTGCATATTTAATTCCCCTCCTGAAGAGAAAAGCCAAGAAAATTATCTACTGAAAGTTGCCTTACAACCTTATTCAAACAAAATAACCCTGGATTATTCCGAATGAAACAATAAATACTTGCAAACACATTTGAAGATGACACAAAGTTTAAACTTAAAACCGATGGTCTGTATATTGATATTTTCTTCAAAAAAGTATTACAAGAAACCTTTGAATATTCTCCATTAAAACTTGGAAAAGATCAGATAAATTTCTGCAGCGTTTTCTTACAATTCTTTGCGATCATTTTCTACTAGTCCTGGTATCCATTTATAACAATATGGATGCACATAGCTTCAAACTTTCCTAGGAGAATTTGTTACAATTATTGCTTCTCAAGAAGAAGTTACAAAACCTTTTACAAAAACGGTTACAAGTCTTTTTCAACCTCCGCGGCTTCTTCTACTTGTTGTCCCGTTGCAACCTCTTCTAACTGTTCTACATCCTGAATAGCATATTTTCTTGTCCACTCATTGTACACATCATCAGTTGGCCATGCGAAGTTAATCACTTTTGCCTTTTCCTTGGTTAACCTTTTCCAGGAATTTCTCATCTTGTTGACCTCTGAATTGAGAAAACCATAATGAGATTTGATTCTCTCTATATCCTGAATTGTTACAACAAAAAAGGAAGCATCATCTAAGTCAACAATTCCTTTTATTATAGCTAACAATTTGGCCTCTAATTCCTTAAGCCACACTTGTTTGTCCTTCAATTGATTTGGGCTGACAAAAACTCCTGGAATCAATTCAAAAACCTGATCAGTGTACTCCTTTTTGTACAAGTTGATTTTCTTGTCAGCATTGTCTATCCCTTATGCTAATTTTATTAGATTCTTTGTGGTGTCACAAGTGGATTTGATGATAGGATCAACCCTTGCTTGATCATAAGATACACAAAAGCTCATTCCACATATCTAAAATATTGCTTATGTTGTTATACAATAGTGAGGCCCCCATGGTGTCTGCAAAACTTGAAATGGTAGCCCTTACTCTTTCTTCATACTTCTTTGCATACAAGGCCTGAGCCTATTTTAAATTCTCCAATTCTTGGGGAGTGATTTCAACCATTTGAGAACTAGAAGGTTCTGGAGATGGTGGGAACTCAATAATGGGGCTGGTAGGTGGAGTTCTTGCAGGAGAAGAGGAGATCATCAATGTTGAAGACTCACCTTGTCCTGTCAACTGGCTTTGTAGCTTAGCAATGATGCTATCTTTACCCCTTACCTCTTCCTTAGCACTGTTGTAATCTTTCAAAATTGTCTCCAACTTAACTTGGAGGTCTGCCTTTCCCTTAGCCTCCCTTTCTGCTACTGCAACACTAAACTTTGCAGTCTCTAGCACAGTGCTAGCAGCTTCCACTACCCCTGTGTTCTGCACTCTTTTCACTATCATTCCACCAAGGTAACTTGACCTTGGGGTGTCCTTACTTCTCTTATTCTCATCTCTCTTAAGAGACCACATGACTAGTGCAGCATTGTCTTTACTAAAAGTAACTCCCTCCATGGGTTTGGTTTCTTTTCTCACTGCCTCCAATACCAAGGCATCTGCTATGTCCCACTCAGGGAGGATGAGTACTCCAACTTGTACCACCATATCTCTTCCTTGCTCAGGAGTGATGGTCTTAAACTCATCTATCATTTCTTGCTTTATTTCCTCCTCAACCACAGGTGGATCTTTAAGAGGCTACTCACCTTTTCTCTTTTCACACCTTGCATTATATTTGTCAATGTTTTGTTTCCACACAAATTGCATGAATGCTCTTGATATAACAAAGTTGTTGTCAGCCAAGAAGTCCTCACTGGCCTGCTTGATCTCAGGATCCCACTCCTGGCCCTTAAACTCATTGGTAGTGATTCTCATCTCAGTAGCAAGGGGCTCTTCTGGCATTCCCTCTTCTATTTCATCATATGTGTAAGCTATTTCTCCCAGACTGCCTAACTGTATCAGTTGTTTAGCTGCTGCCTGTTCATCTCCTATGTGAATAGGGGATTGAGATGGAGAGTACAAGGGTGTATCAGATTGTATTTTGTTTCCTACTCTCTGCTTCTTTGGGCTATCTTGGATGTCAGTGACATCTTGTATCTTCCTCTTTCCTTTAGAGGTGGAGGGCTCCCCTGTTGTAGGCACCAACACACTATAATTAGACTTCTTGTGCAACGTATAGTCACCAAGAGGGATTGCTCTAGTGGAGGCAGACCTACTTAGAACCATTCTTTCTTTTTCAGGGTTGTTTTTAATTACAACCTCCCTCTTTTCTTTCAAAGTCTGCATTACATCCTCAAAGCAAAGAATTAGGAACTTTATTTTCTCCTCAAAAGGGTGAAAGCTAGACAATGGGTCATAGCTAGTATCAAACTGATGTACAAAGTCTAAGGCCTTTTTATAAGCCACCCACTTTTCCTTCCTCATCTCCTGCTCATCTAGATCAAACTCGTTTCTAATGAGGTCTTCAGGAAACTGGAATTGATGGGGTCTACCTCTACATATTGCCCTCTTTCTAAACATGCCATTGAAGAAATCTTTAGGATTGGCACACCTGGACACTGTAGTTGACAAATGATAAGGTTTAAGAAAATCCTTAAAACAGTTCCAACCTCCCTTGGTTATTACAAATTGGTGGGCTATAGTAACCGTAGGGAAAATAGTCCCTTTACCTCTGCCTGTTAGCTCTGCCTCTTACACACTACCAATTTGTCTGAGGACTTCTGCAATTCCCACTTTGAGAGGGACCTGATAGGGCATTAAAAATGGAGTGCCTCTAAAACCAAATACTCTAAAAACTGTGGAGATGGGGTATAAGTAAATATCACCCCAATTATGGACAATTTTTATACTTTCTGCAAATTCTTCTGGTCTAATAAATTCTAAAAGAACCTTGGGGACTCTTGGATTTTCCGAACAGAGGAGAGTCCTAATATTTGATGCAAAACATTTATCAAACTTTAAGAAACTAGCATCATCTCTGTCCCATGACAACACTGTACTCCATAATTGCACTGGCATCTTTTCTTCATCTTTCTCTTTTACAAGATCCATTCCACTTGCAAAATAATCACCACCCTTGAATAAAAATAGATGCATGAGGAGGGAATACCATCCAAAAGGCCTATCCACTTTCCCATTCTTTATTCCTATCAATCCTTCATGGATAACATCAGTAATAAAGGAAGCATAATCAAAGGTTACTGCAAGAGAAGGATTCAAAATCTGAGCAATCATTAGCATGTAATGATTAAGCATATTTGCCTCAACATCCTCTCCTAAAATCTGGCAAAGTGACCAATACAATCCCTTAGCCCTAAGGGTGAACAGATTCAATGAGAAGGGCTATTCGGTGTTGGGTCCTACAACTGTCAACCCACCTATCTTGACAAAGAATTCCTTAAGAGGCCCATTTCTAAGGTGATTCCTCTGTGCACTGTATACTTGAGCTAATGATTTGAAATTAATACGTTCTAAAAAATTAGTAAACTCATTAAGCCCAAAAGCACTTCTGAATTCCTCATTATTTATTTCAATGAGGGCTTTCCCATTTATATCCCTAATGCTCCTTGTGACTGGATCATAATTTTGTGCAACCTGAGTTAGGAGATCCATATCCATGAATACTCCTGGAACTACCAATTTTCCCACATCTAACTCCCAGATGCTATTCTGCGGGGCTGGGGAATTTCTCATGCTAAATCCAACTTTGAACAACCCCAACCCAGACAACCCAACCTATGGGTCTCTCAACCAGTTACCCTTATCATATAACCTTTCTCCTATTTTCAAATGAGGAGCTCTTGGCACTAGTTCTTTCACCTTTGATGCCTGATTAGTTGACAATGTCAACTGTTCAAGAAAATCATCACAAATGGCCCTTTCCTTGTAATTAACTTTTCCTGAGAATTCTCTCTTAGGTGCCATCTTAAAATATGCAAGCAATTTAACTGTTACCCCCAACTGGTTCTGTGACAAATCAAGACCTCAATTAAAACACACTGCTAAGAAATTGCCACACAAGAGTACAAGAAAACCTATTTTTAGCTTGAAGGAATCCGCTCTACGACTGAATGAATTTGCTGTATATTTGAAGAAAATAGCTCTGCAATCGCTTTCTCTAAAACAATTCTTTAGAATGATACCTTCATCCAATTGATATGAAATCATATATGGTACTCAGGCTCTTAACTGCGACATTGATACCGCATGCTTCGGCTGTCCCTTCAAAATTGAATTCATGAGAGAATTCAAAATTTTCGATCCAACGGGTCACAACATGTCTGCACATTTTTTCTTTCCGCTCTTTCACCATTTCGCAGAGCATAAC
This sequence comes from Cryptomeria japonica, assembly GCF_030272615.1. Lineage (NCBI taxonomy): Eukaryota > Viridiplantae > Streptophyta > Pinopsida > Cupressales > Cupressaceae > Cryptomeria > Cryptomeria japonica. Next base: position 455,784,848 of record NC_081409.1, on the reverse strand, counting down.
CTTCAAGCAATTTCATCAAACGAAATCACGCCAACCGTCCGATCAAATGAAACTTGATTGGTCTTTACACCGACTTAACATCTTTGCCTCAGCACCGGGCCCCACCTCCTTTTCGCCATTTCGCGGGCTTTATCCTCTGAGCACTTTTCTTTTGCGAAGTTGTGCCAGGCGTTAGATGGAACTTTAACTGCTTGGTGTTTAACTCTTACCGGTACCGTCAGCTTCTTCATTAAATGCGCCTCTATCTTGACGGCTAACAGTTTTTCGCTATTTCGCATAGCTTAAACCGCTTTCAACTTTGGGCCACGAAACAACGCGAAGCGTTGGATCAAATCGGAGATGACCATCCTTTAAGGGAGACCTTTATGCTTGCTTCACTTACGCAACTCTTTTACTGGTTACCGAATACCACGTGGCACTCAACCATTAGCTTTGGAAAACTCTTCAAGTTTAGTTCAAAGTCAGCCACGTGTCTTTCCCTTATAACCGCCAGTTACACCTTGGCGGGCCCTCAATTTCTTCTGAAACCACATGTCAATCAACACATCACCATCTAGCATTACACCTGGATGAACCTTCTCTTCCTTTTGCTATTTCGTGAAGCATATCCTTTGGTTGGTTCGCAGCCATGAAACAACGCGAGCCCTTAGATTGAATCGGAGTTGATCCCCTTTTAACTTCATGCTTTATCTGTCCCTGGGGCCCCAAAACCCTTTTTGCTATTTTGCTGGTTTTAAAACACGAGCACTTTACCTTTGCAAACTCATGCGGACCATTAGATTATACTTAACTTGCTCGTTGCTTAACAACTTAACTGAATTCAGCAGACGTGGGCCCTCTGACTCAACTCCATCCACCTGGCATCTAGTCACTTCCGAACCGAGATGTCAACCTTTCATTCGCTGAGAGAAAACATCGATTTCCACCTCATCCTTGCCACCTGTATCCGCCAGGTCACTTCTTATCCCGCAGCATGACTCATCTCTGGGACCCACCTTTTAATCCCTAGATCCGACTTGCTGACTATTTTGACCTTATGCCACGTGCCATCATCTTACTCGCCATCTCGACCAATTGGACTACTCGCTTGGAGTGCCATGTCATTTCACTACTTCGCGAAAGCTAACTGTCGAGCATCTTCCTCTTGCGAAGTTGCGCTAACCGTCAGATCAAATGAAACTTGCGCATTTGTTATGCTTTTATAAAAACTCCCTTTTTGTGGACCGAAAAACCTTTTCGCTATTTCACAGGGCATAACCTTCGAGCATCTATCAACCACGAAACAACGTGAACCGTCGATCTCTCTTGAACCTGATCACCTTTTAGCCATTTGAAAGGTCTTCGCTGTAGGATCCCGCCAAGCATTTTCGCCATTTCGTGAAAGGTATTTCACTTGCTAGTTTCGGCTGTGAACTAATGCTAGCCGTTAGATCTTGAACGAGATGGAGCCCCTTTAAACTGGACCAAATGCGCACCATTGAACACGCTTTTCCCTTTCGCCATTTCATGAGTCTTAAACCACGCGTAACTTCCCTTAACGAAATAGCGAAAACCATAGATCCATCTGAGAGCTGCATGCAACTTACTGGGCCCGACAACATTAGGAAGAAAAGACATAAGGCATAAATTTTTATGATTAATTCAACAACCACCTAGGCAAATGACATGGGGGGACACCTCATACGACCCCAAGACCCATTACTTAAGTGGATAAAGTAACACAGGAATAGAAACTAGAGGGTTTTTGATCAGACACTGAGCGATTCAAAATTAAAACCCTAAGCCCTTAAGACCTAACACAGACTTGAAGCAGTTGATAGTGTGTCTGACTCAAAATTTCAAAAACTTAGCCAATTATGGGAAAAGAAAACCCATTTCTTAAACAGTGATAACAGGGAGAGAGTAGGGAGTACCAAATGTAGTACGGTCCTTGAGGTCAAGGTTGACAGGTTTGCAGTGACAGTTGACAGTGGCACAAATGTAGCTGGCAGAGTGAGACCAATAGCTTGCAGAGGTGAGAGAAGAGAGAGATTCTCTTTAGCGAGAGGTTTTGTATCAGACGAGTCGTGCAACTTATTATGTTACAACTTATAGTGTAGCGGTCCTAGTAGGACACAAAGAAGTTCCATATTCTCAGTATATGGCTTGATCTAAGGGAGCTAGGGCACCTAGATAAGACGTTGGTCAGTAGGCACCACCTCCTCCACCCAACAATTAGGGAGAGGTAGAGAGCTAGATTTGTTATATCTCCTAGATTTTGTTATGTACCCCATTTTTGTAGCCTATATGATTCTTGCTCCAATGAGACATTGTATTTGACACTTGATATCATTTGTACTCTTAGACATTGAGATTATGATGAGATATAAGGATGTATGTTTTTTTGTTTCTTTTTCATATGTAAATAAATGATGAAAATGAGTAACTAATAATGCAAATGTTTATTTTTCATGCAATAATATGAATGCAAATAAATACATAATGAAATGTATGGATCTATATAAGATGCTCATGAATGTAGCTAACATCTCAATACACAAGTATTCGATCGGAGAAACCACTTAGTTGAGAAATGACGACTGCTTCAGACTCTCATTCAAAAGATAAAGAGATCATTGTTATCATGCCAAAATCACTCGAAATGCATAAAATTTATAATGAATGCAACCTAAATCTAGTCACTGGATTTGGTATGCTTAATTTTCATCATTGAGTGTTTTACAAACACATCAAGCAAAATAGAGTTCCTTTCTTTTCATATGAAATATTAATTATCTTGTCTGCAATGACCCTTTTATCATTCATATCCTTGGACAGATTACTCATGCATCTAGATTGCATATTAAATAAATTCCCTCAAAAAAGACAAAGAAATGACTCCAACCTCCCTGTAGCATACAAATAAGCAAAGTCGAGGTATGTGTGGCGATTTCACCTTAATGTGAAGGCACTTATCATAGACACCCAGCTGATTAGATGTTTCCAGATCATCGAAACTATTCCTACAAGCAGAAAATAAATAAAAGTACTATGTCCCCAATCCTTGCTCCTCTTAGTCAAGATAGACTTCCTCGAGTTACTCAGAGGGAATAATAATAAAAAACCAATGTAAAAGACAACACACAAAGAAAAATTCAATCATATCTTAAATAGTTTAGTGATTGTTTTCAATAGTTTTGTTTTGCTTGTTTACTCAGTGATAAAACTCTTCAGTAGTTTGGAGGTAGGTGACCGACTCGGATTGGATGGCCTGGTACTACCGACAGAAAGATGACTTGGTTGATACTGCTTAGGACATGTAAATTGATCAGTTAATTACCCTAAGACTAGGACATTGATCGGTTTCAAGCCATGAGGGTTCCAAAAGAACTAGGATGTCACAAAAGCGACAAAAAGATATGTACAAGCGAAAGAAAATATGTAGGAAAGCGAGAATAAAAACGGGAAATGCCAAATTTGCATTGATAGATGGAGCGCTTGAGTACAAGAGGTTCCTGTTTACCAGGTTTTCACCTGCTTGAAAAAGATCCTTTCTTTTTTTTCTACCAAGGTGTCTGTTTACCAGGTTTTCACCAAGACATTTGATTTTTTAATTTATTTTTAATTAATTAATTAATTTTATTTTTTTAGGACTTTTTAGCTATATAGGTTGCTAGAGAAGAGAATACTAAGTGAAGGATTTCTTCAAGTGGATGGTGTTGATTGGTTCACGGAGTTGTTCTCCTTCCAATTTTGAGAGTTGGTAGGCACCAGAGCCAAAGACTGCAGTAACAATATAGGGACCCAACCAATTGGGTTCAAACTTCCCTTTGTTGTCTCGAAACTATTGTTTTTTAGGATTCTCTCTCAAAACAAGGTCACCAACTTGAAATTCTCTTTGTCGAACTTTCTTGTTATAACCTCTAGACATTCTCTTTTGGTAGGCTCTCAGATGATCAAATGCCACTTGCCAACGTTCATCCAACAAATCAAGTTCTTGCAATCTAGATATTTTGTAGTCTTCATCATTAATAAGACCTTGCAAAGAAACTCTCAAAGAAGGTATTTCCACCTCAATAGGCCAGAATTCTTCAGATCCATAAACCAAAGAAAAAGGTGTAGCCCCAGTAGGTGTTTTGATACTTTTTCTATAAGCCCATAGTGCAGGATTGAGATGGAGATGCCAATCTTTTCCAGATTTGTTTACCGTTCTGTGCAAGATAGTCAGCAATTTTTTGTTCAATTCTTTAGCTTGTCCATTACCTTGAGGGTAGTATAAGGATGACCAGTGCTGTTTGATTTTGAACTTTTCACAGAGCTCATCTAGATCTTTGTTTTTGAACTGCCCTCCATTGTCAATCACAATTGAAGAAGGTATTCCATACCTACAGATGATATAGTTAAAGATGAACAAAGCTACTTGTTTACCGGTTGCTTTGATTAGCGGAACCTCTTCAACCCACTTAGTGAAGTACTCAGTGGCAGTTATGATAAACTTGTGTCCATTAGATGATGCAGGATAGATTTGGCCAATGAGGTCAAACACCCATTGTTGAAAAGGCCAATGTGTGATGAAAGGTATTAGATCCATTGCTGGAGCATGTATGAGATTTCCATGTAGCTGACACTTCTCACAAGTTTTAGCAAATTTTATAGCATCTTTTTCTATATCTGGCTAGTAGTAGCGAGCCCTTAGCAGTTTTCAAGCTAAAGTTAGACCGTTTGAATGAGATCCACAAATACCTTCATGCACTTTAGATAATGCACATTGGGAGTCTTCAGTTTCTAGACACCTAAGAAAAGTACTATCCAAACCTTGCCTATATAGATTGTTAGCGATGATGACATACCGTGAAGCATTTTGGGTTAGGTTCCTTTTTCTCATTATGGGTAAGATTAGTAGGAATAATTTGGTTACGCAAGTAAGAGTAAATGTGGTTGTAGCGAGATGAGTCATGTCCAATAATAGAACAGACCATCTGAGACTCAGGGGAATCATAAGCAGGATGATGTAACTCTTCCACCAGGAATTCATAGTGGAACTCAGATTCTTGTAGCTGTGGTATAGACGCCAAGGTAGCAATAGCATCTGCTGCTCTGTTTGCTGATCTAGGAATCTGCTGAAATGATACAAAGGTAAAGTTGATTGTCTTCAAGCGGAGCATCAACAAGTTGATCTATAATGGCCTGTCCTTTGATAGCTTTGTGTTCTATATATTCAATATCAAATTCTGTAAGAACCATGACCCATTTAGCCAATCTTCTTGTAAGCATTGCTTTGCTGAGAAGGTATTTGTGTGGATCAATCTTAGCCAAGAGCTTGATAGAATGTGCTAGCATGTAGTGTCTTAATTTATGTGATGCAAAGACCAATGCCAAACAAGCTTATTCTATGATAGTAAAGTTCATCTCATAGGACACCAAGGTCATGCTGATATAATATATATCTCTTTCCTTTTTATTCTCATATTGTTGTGCCAAAAGTGCCCCTAGTGATGTATTAGTAGCTGATATGTAGAGAATCAAGGGCTTGCCTTGAATTGGTGGCATCAATATAGGTCAATTAGAAAGATATTTCTTGATTTTCTTTAGATGTTGTTCACAATCTTTATCCTAGTTATATATAAATCCTTTCCGTAATGCCTTTGTGAATGGTTGAGCCTTATCTGCTAGCTGAGAGATGAAATGTCTTATTGATTGGAGCCACCCTTGTAAACTTCTCATTTGACTGCCGTTATTTGGAGGTGGAATTTCCATGATAGCTTTAAGTTTTTCTGGATCCACTTCAATTCCTTTCGTTGAAACAATATATCCTAGGAGCTTACCAGATGTAACCCCAAATGCACATTTCTTAGGATTTAATCTAAGTTTGAATTTTTCCATCGTGTCTAATATTGGACCTACTTCTGATAGATGCGTTGATATTTTCATAGATTTAACTAGAGTATCATCAACATAATCCTCTATGTTTTTGTGCATCATATCATGAAAGATTATTGTTACAGCTCTTTGATAAGTAGCGCCTGCATTCTTTAAACCGAAGGTCATTACATTCTAGCAGAAGGTTCCCCATGCACAGGTGAATGTTGTTTTCTCTTGATCCTCAGGTGCAATTTTGATCTGATTGTATCTAGAAAAACCATCCATTAAAGAGTACATTTCATAGCCAACAGTCATGTCCACGACCATGTCTATGTTGGGCAGTGGAAAATTATCTTTAGACAAGCTTTGTTTAAATCTCTGAAATCTATGCAAATACGTATTTATTTGTCAGGTTTGGAAATAGGTACAATATTAGATATCCATTCGGCATATCAATTGCTCTGATGAATCCAACTTTTAGTAATTTTTCTAGCTCACCCTTAACAAGTAATGCAACATGAGGATGCATTTTTTGGATTTTTTGCTTAACAGGTTTAACTCCAGGAGTGATATAAATATGATGCATTATGAGGTCAGGATCCAGACCTGACATATCAGCATATGTCCATGCAAAATTTATCTTCTTTTCCGCAAAGAAATCAAAAAATTCTTTTAGTTCTTCGACTGACAAGGATTGAGCTACATGTATGGTGTGCTTAACTTCTTCTGTACCAATGCTTACTAGATGTGTAGGTTCAATTAGCACTGATGATCGCTCTTGAAAGTGATCAAGAAAAATTTCAAGTATCTCACCTTCAGGCGCCTTAGAGAGGTTTTCACCGTTAGGTACGTCCTTTATTTTTACTATTTTTGATTCTGAAACCGCCACAATGTGGTTTTCGCCATCAGAATATTTATTTTTCTTTTTTTGATTTTTGTGACTAAGATACTTGACATTTGTTGCTGTCATGTTATCACTTTTTTCACTGTTGGAAGAGTCCATTTGTTCAACTGCATTAAGATAACAGGCTAATGTATAGTAATTGGCAAAGGTAGGTATATTCAAAGGTTGATCTTGGAGAGTACAGTCAATAAGCTCAGGATGTACCAGGGATAAAGATTTAACAGGCTCAAGGGAATTCACGATATTATCATCACAACCTCGGACCGACAAGTCGAGTTCTAGAAGACTACCTTGCGTAAGCATCTCGAGACCAGGAAGAGTTAGAACACGATTATCAAAGTTTACGTTAGTATTTAGGGGATATAACCCAATAGACCTACCACTAGAACCATAGTCTACTTCAGACTGGACTACATATCATGGTTCGATAGTAACAGGTTCAGCAGACAAAGTTTCGACATCCATGAGGAAGTAGTCATAGTTTGGTGTCGAGTAGGTAATGTCATAAATAGAGCTTATGTCAGAGTGATCAGAGTCAGAAGATGAAGCCTCCAACTCTTCTTCAAGTGGCTTAGTGAAGGTATGTATAGTATCAATATTTACATCTTTGATGCTGCAAGTTTCTTCATGATTTGGTTCAATGATCACTTGTAGTTGACATACCTTGTTGACATAACGTTGTTGACTCTATTAGTCTCTGTCGTCTTTCCCATTCAGCTTCCTCTGGACTAATGACCAACCCTTCTTATATAGCCTCCAATTCTTCATTTGTAGTCCCATACCTGATTTTCTCTATCTTATTAGAGGGAGATATAGTAGGTGAAGAATTTTCATGTGCTCTTCCTTCTTTCAACTATTTTTCATAGTCTACTTGTCTTTTTAGTCTGATTTCCTCTATTTCCTTTTGTAATTTTAAGTGCACTATCTCTTGTGCTTCATCTATGATATCACTAGGTTCTTCAGGAGTTTCTTCAGTAGATGCATCTGATAGAGGCTCTGGACCCCATTCATACTCATTCAAGTCAATTTCTAAATCATCTACTTGCATTCTTCCTGTGTATGTGACTAGAATGTTTAGTGGTGCAAACAATTCTTTCATTCCTTCTATTTCTTCTTTCATATCTTCTGGGATTTCTTCTCCTTGTAGTTTCACTATGGATACAGTTGGAACTTGATTACACGCTGCTTCTTCTCTCTTGATTACCAGTTCTTCTTGTTCTTTTTCATACTCTTCATGAGTTTGCTGAGTTTTTACTTCCTGTGATGTTGAAGGTAGTATCTTTTTCCTCCACTTAGATTGATGATGAGAAGTATGTTTCTAATCTGATGACTCCTCTAAATGGTATCCAAGTCCAACTTTATCATTTGTAGACTTAGTTTGCAGCTGAATAGGTTCAACAATACCTTCTTGATGCTTGCCCAGAGGACCGGTACTTGAATATCCCATGCATTGAATCATCTTATAGCCTGGACCATATTGTTTAGGGGAAATCTCACAGTGTTGCACTTCTTTGTTTTCTTTAACTTCTTTGAAAAGCCATTTGAGAACAACCTCCTCTTCTGTTTCATCTGCAAGGGAAGTAGAAGACTGCACAAAAATACCATCATAAATGACATTTGGAGTTGAAGTTTGTGGCTTCATAGTCTCTGATGGTTTTCCAGACTGTCTTGGCAATGGAGGAAGATACATTAGTGAAAGTATAGGTTCTATCTTGTATCCATCCATGCCAGTGTCTGTGATTTTCAATTTCTTTTCTAGGTTTTTCATCAAAGTTTTCAAACTTTTAGCCATAGAGGCTACTCTGTTATGAGGAACAAAGGTATCAATACATTGTTTTAATGCACTATAGGTGTAACTTGTATCAACAAGAATACTGACTTCAACTCCATTATAAGGAAATTTCAAGCATTGATGATAGGTAGATGGTACTGCTTGCATTTCATGAATCCATGGCATGCCCAACAAGATGTTGTATTAAAGAGGAAGGTCAAGCACCTGGAAAATAACATCTCTCTCCATAGGTCCTACCCTGATCGGTAATAGTACCAGACCCTTAGAAGTTCTTTCTTTTTCATCATAAGATTTGATTGTTATTTTATTTGTTGAATCAATGACATGTTCAGAAAATCCCAACTATGTCAGTAAATTGTAGGTACACATATTCAACCTAGCACCTCCATCTATCAAAACACATTTGACTCAGTGTTTATGGATCATAGCTTTGATGTGTAATGGTTGGTTATGTGGGTGATTGAGTGAATTGTCATCCTCTTCAGAGAAGGTGAGGTAATGAGGCAAAGTCAGGTCACCCACCATAGATTGAAACCGATCTATATCTAAATCTTTGGGGACATTAGTAGTAAGCAAAGCTTTGTCTAGGATCTCTCTATGAGCATAAGAGATCTTAAGCAGTTCAAAAATGGAAATTTGAGCGGTTGTTCATTTTAATTGTTCAAAAATTTTGTAACCAGGAGAGGATGATGAAGCCAGCTGTTTAGATTTAGCCATGATCATATTTGGTTGTCTGTTTGAAGAAGTCGGTAGGTTTGATGTTGTTTGATCAGGAGTTGAGGAACTAGCTCTTCTTAGATTAACCTTCTTTTGAGCACGGGTTACAATATTTGCAGTTTGTGTTTTATATTGTTTATCTTTGACTATGATCACATTGCAATACTCAGATTGGGAAGACTCAATCATGTTGATCACATTGTTATTGTTAGCGTAGGTGTAATTGACTTTGGCACCTCCCTTGGATTTTGAGGAATCACCTAGTTCATAAGCAAGCAAGGGATCTTTAAAAGCTTTGTGATTAATATTAGTTGTGTTATTTCCAACAATAATTTTTCCAGCATCGATGAGGTCTTGAATCTCATGTTTGAGTTTCATGCAGTAGTTTGTTGTATGACCCTTGTTTCGATGATATTCACAGTACTCATTTTCCCTCCACCATTTGGGTTTAATTTCTAGATCATATGGTCTAGAGTTGTCTGGAAATGTTATCAGATCATTTGCCAATAAAGTTTTAAGGGTTGATTCATACGATTCCTCCAAAGGAGTGAAATCACGTTTAGGCTTTGAAAGCCAAGGCTTCTCTTTAAACCACTCTTTGATTTCTTCGGAGGGTTTTCCGCTGCAGTTTCAACTGCTTTGAGGGCTTTTGGGCTGCTAGCCAGATTAAATATTGTGGGTTTTGATTTTGCTTTAATAGTGTCCACCACTCCATCATTAACAACATTTCTATTGTTATCTTTGCCATATTTCTAGTATTTATTCTTCTCTTTGGAACTAGAACCTTGCTGTATTTCTTTCCAAAGCGATATATCTCCTTTCTTTATAAGCACATCTTCTATTTTGAGGGCACTATCTACCATTTTGTTGAATGAAGGGTACACTTGCATTTGGATATTGTATTTTAATTCAGGGATCAGGTTATTGACAAAGATTATTATCTTCTCAGAATCTTGAATAGGCTGTGAATATCTAGAGAACATCTTTCTCCAACATTGAAGAAAAGTGAGAAAAGGTTCCCCTGTTTTCTATTGTTATTGCAAAGCTCGATCATAGTGACTGGATGACGAATGTTATAGGAGTATTGTTGGAGAAACAATTCAACTAATTCCTCAAAATATTTAATTCCCATAGGTAGGCTTGAAAACCATTCCATAGCTTGTCCTCCTAAACTCCTTGGGAAAAGGTGCATGAGATATGTTTGTTCGTGCATGAACTCCATACATAAAGCACAAATTTCTTTGACATGGTCTTGAGGATCTGCATTACCGTCATATTTGTCAAACTTAGGAATCTCCACTCTTGAAGGAAATGGAGGCATATGAACGTTTTTGTCAAATGCTAATGGCGTCTCTTCCTATTTAGTGATAAAGGTTTCAATGTTATAATCAGTAGGAAGTTTAGCGCCTTGTTTTGCTAGCTCTAGAAAATGCTCTTCTTTTTCTCTAGCCATGATGATTTTCATCATTTTGACAGCTATTTATAACAACTTATGTAGGTTCGGAAGCTTCAGACTCACTAGATGAGGAATTATTGTCATTAGCATGGGTGTTGATATTGTCATGAGTATCATGTTTAGCAAATTCTCTTTCTCTCTTTTCTCTAGACATGGTGGGAGATAAGGGTTGATAAAAAATTGGTATACTTGACAACGAAGGTTTGTCAGAGATGGGGTCTTTTACAAAGAATGGATTATTTTGTAATGAAAAGGACTGTCCTTTACCTTTAGCAACTTTCTTGTGAGAACTTATGGTTTGAATAGGCATTTATAACTAATGTGACCGGGAGCTAGATGTGATACAAAAGTCAAGATCAAATTGAAGCTAGTTGTTCGTTTGACATAGTGATTGAGGAAAGTGACTAAGACTCAGTCTGGTTTCAGGAATGATCTATATTATATAAGATGTGATCTAAGTAACTTAGTTTGATTTGAGAGAAGTGACTAAGACTCAGTCTAGTTTCAGGAATGATCTATCAAACTTAGTTTAATTTAGTTTGATAAGTAGTTGATTGAACTAGTTGAAAGATGATCGACAAAATTGTGCAACACACCAACAGGGGTACACTATCGAGATTGTTTATGCTCAGAATTATGATGACCAAATTGACGCTCACTGTAGACTGATTAGGCAAGGATGATAGTTCTGGAAAAGTGTGCAAACAGACAAGTGTCTGGACTGACAAAATCAAAAATTCGTACGACAGAGTATTTAGATTGAGATGACAATTTAGCAAGTCTCAGACAACACAGACAGTTTCTTGTACGAGTTGCTGCCTATACTCGTACGATAGTTTAAGGTTCTCCAGATAACAATCTGATGAGGATTATGTTTATTCATACGACAGTCTATTAAAGGTCAGATGATAATTCTCTAAGACCAGAACGACAATTTTGAAGACCAGGACGGCAATTCTAATAGGACTAGATGATAAAATGACAGGACCAATTAAGACTCGTATGAAAAGAAGTATATAACCAGACAATAATTCAGTAGACTCATACGATAGTGGACTAGACAAAGATGAGATTCTAACATGGATAGAGTTTTGATCACTGACAAAGATGATTTTATGACAAGGACAGAGTTTTGATCACTGAGTTTTTGACGTTGTTGATTGTTTTCTCCAGTTTCCGTATTTCATTTTTCAGTTTTAGGGATGAAAACATAGTAAACATGCAAGATGTATAATGACTTCAAGCACAACACGCTAACCCTACGGAAGTTGGCTTAGAGAAGAAAACCTTTGCTTGCAGACTCAGGTACACACCCAATAGCTAATCAAAATACGATCACTGAGTCTCACACAATGGATTCTCAACACCGTATTAGCCAACTCCAAATGCTAATGGGGGCATAAAATGGCAAGTATCTTGGGAGAGTTACTATCTCTCTTGCACAAATATTATCCCCCTTTAAGAGGTGAATCGAGTAGCCTCTATCTTATAGTTCTTAGTAGGAATTTCATTTGAAATTACCCCTTGAAGTCACGCAAGCATGATTGAGGCCTATAGCCTAACAAGGTACCGAAACAAGTTGTAGTCACGTCAACGTGATTGAGACCACGATGCCCTACAAAATGCTCGATATGAGAGATCTCAAAGAGAAAACTCAAATAATCCTGTCCTTTGAGACTTTAATCACCAAAGGCCTATTTATTATAGTGAGTTGGAATGCTCAGGTTCAACTGTACTCACTTGGGTCAGTCTTTCAGGGTGATTACTATTTCCCACTATGATAGGCCGGCTAAAGGTACACAAATCTTAAAACTTAGAAAAAGCTTCGAGGGTCTAGATTTCTGATTGTCTGTGCAGAGAAGAGCATACTCTCCTAACTCTTAGATTTTTCTTAAAACACAAAAGACATTTTTTCATTAACCAGATAGCAATTTAAGTGCCTAAAAATGAATTTAAAGAATACACGATGTTTGGTTGATTCTCTTTAGGCTACCTACAAAACCAACACATCAGTAGTCATGTTGTTTTTGATTCTTTGATAGGCATATGTTTGATTGATAAATTATTTGACAAGCATTCTGCAAGAAACTAGTTAGGCTATAAAAATATTAGGCAGACAAAAGACAATTTAGGGTTAGCGTCAGTATTATCGATATTTAATTCAAGAAAAACCCTGAAAAGTAAATTGTTTTTCAAAAAATCCTAATCTAACTCCTCCAACCTGCAAGAAACTGTTAGAAACTTGCAAGAAGAAAAAGTTAGTGAAATATCAAATCTCTTGGTGGGCTTACACAAGCCTAATTTCAAATCTCGATTACAAATTTTTCACTCCTAATGCTGAAATGCCTTGAAATTTGACTAAGTCTGAAATTTGGAAGATTCTCCAAAAACTAGATTTTGCATTATAACTCCTGATGGTCCGAAACCCCTCTCAAACATCCTGACAATATATATGGAATATAACTTAAAGTATAAGAAAGAGAGAAGAGAAGAGGAAATGTCACTTATACTTATCCTAACAATTTATCCACGAGTCCTCCAAGATGTCCACATCATCAAATATCATGAAGATCACATACTCCAGGTGAAAATAACGCAATCTCAAGAGAAATTTATCCTGCCAAACTCTAAATTGGTAATCAAGAGTAAACCATGACATGATAACAAACATACTCTAAACCATATATCACCTGTAACCATCTCCAATCAACATGAAGATAAAAATGTCCTACTAGTGCACCTGCAAATGTGAAAGACCCTATGCAGAAACAAGATCAAGAGATCCTCCAACATCTGCACACTAAGAAGATCATCCACCATCCAATGGTGAATACACATCACTGCCAACAACTCCCACTGAACTGTGATACCGAGTCACACATAGCATCGTGACAACCATCTCCTAAATGAAGAGCATATAGGTCTACACACATACAATTGAAAAGTCAATAACATCAAGTGTAACCGTGAACTCCAATCTAAGAAGATACATGCAACTGCCAACAAAACCACCAATCAAGAATCAATCCTACACCACCAATACCTCACTGTCAAAAGATCCCATTGAAAGTGTAACCAATACATAACCAAGCTATCATGACATCATGATAAACCAAATGCTATAAGTCCCAACACCAACTATCTAGGTACTATAAACATTATCCATCCTCTCATCTCGAAATAAACATACCAATGCACCGATGACCACAAACAACATCAACTAACAAGTATACACCACAATAGATCAAACCTGGTGGATATAGACATTCGACATTTGAGCCATCCCACTGCAACTGAATAGGTGTTCAACCCACACAACTACATAACTCGTAGGTCAAACACTGAACATGTAAACTCATCATCACATTAATAAACTACAAACTTAGATATCAAAGAGAATAATCTTATAGACCACATGAATCAAACACCAAATCAACATTTGATTTGATTTGCCAAACATGTCCACATCCAAGTACCATAGTCAAGGAACCAAATAAGCATCAAGGAGATAATCAACAACCTCTTAACATCAAACCAAATCACCACAAATATGACTATGTTGTGTTAATGCAAAGCATGTACTTGCATACCCATGACACCATAATCATCACCAACAATGTACCCGCACTCAACTATCACCCACATGAAACTCCAAGTCTCAAACCATGTCCTCAAACCAAGAACAACCTATGTACTTGTCACCATAAAAGTTCAACTCTAAAAAATACTTCTAAATTTGTACCAAGGAGCACCAAATCTAATAATCAGTTGCAACATCATAAATATCTCATAAAAACATGTACTCCCTCAAGGTTTTGCCTCATGACTCGTTCAGATACACTCACACTCACACCCTGAATCTCAAGCACCTACAAGTGATCAAACAAGTACACACATCTCCAAACTCATCAAACTGATAAAATAACAACACCATTGAGTATTCAATTGAACATGCTTTGCAACGCCTATTCGAAATCAAAAATTTGATTTCATATGCAAAAGTTATGATTAAAATTATGTAAAGGAGAACATCTAGCTCCTAGGCTCCAAAACCATGTCAAAATGGCAAAATCAGGGAACCAAACCTGTACCAAACTGTAGTGCTCATATATAGTTTTCTATTGAGTATAAGAAGTCGAAAAACAAACTCCCCAAGTAAAAGTTATGCTTTGTTGAATAAAATTAGCCCATTTCCTTATATGAAAATAATTTGTGAATTTTCAAAATTTTCCTTTTCAAAGTGTTAGCCATTTTTTTTTTCAAAATTTTCATTTTTTTTTGCAATATTCAGGACCCAAAATATTATATATACTTGTTTAATTAAAACTGGGCGGATTTAATTTTTGAACCTCATATTAAATTTTTTAAACATGACAGTTTTACTATTTGTTATGTCGCGTGGGGTCCACCCCCAACTGGGGCCCATGGCCTCATCGATTGAGAGTCCCCACCAACCAAAGGATGTGAGTGGGGAGGTTTATACCCACTGTTGATGGTAATAGAACCCACCGACTGGTGGGGTGAGTGTTGTTGTCGACACCCACTACCAGTACCATGGTATGGACAATGGCTACCGACAACAATATCCACTGTTGTCCTGCGCAGGGTACGAGAGTCGAGTGGGTTTGTGGATCCCCCCTCCCAAGTAATTTTTTTTTTGAGAAATATTTTTTGTAGGTAAAAAATGATTTTCGATAGGATAATATTTTTTTTCTCTGCGGACTGTCACAAATTTGATGACTGTCGCGGCCATCAACCACAAAAATTTTGTAATTATTTTCAATTTTGATCAAACTAGGACATATTTTATATCAATTTTCATTTATGATCAAACTAGGACATATTTTATATCAATTTTCATTTCTCGACCAACGTGGATCTAATAGTGAGGTCCATTTTTGCCCCGGAGGACATTTTTGCAAACTCCCCCCAAAAACCCTGATATAAATGTACATCCAAAGGAAACCCATTTGACCCAATATTTTCCAAACCCCAAATTTGCAAGCAACCCATCACAACAATAAACCTAAAGCCCTTAGGTCTGAAATACAAAAATTTGCAAGTGTGTTCCATACCTTGTAATATCACAATACTTTCATGTATAGCCATGGCTTCCACTTTGCACCTCTTCCACTCAAGCTAGGGTTAGCATTCCAAATCAACCATGAAAGCTCTAATACCACTTTTTAGGAAATAATGCTTTAAACCCACATACAAATAATCCATTTCTTACATATCCCATGAGAGAAAAGCATGCATACAAGCTTATAAAATTGCCATAATGCAAAGATCAAATAGAGAGGCCACAAGATAACACAAGATATATCTTGAGAAAACCCTCATGAGGGAAAAATATATCCTCCAAAAGCATCCATACTCCATTATATTATTTAACCATAAAGCAACATAGAGTTGCAATTAATGCCTTCAAACGATCAAGCCCTTCAATGCATTCCCATGTGTCCAAGCATGAATCCACACATGAATTGACACATCCCATGTCATGCTTCACAAATTTAATCCTCTAAAGGACTCAATACAATGATAGCCCAAAACCACCAGCCAACCTTAACCACTAGATATGTGCTTGCTTGTATACTCTCAAGCTCACACAAAAATAATTAGTGGTAAAGTAAAACCATGTGCCACAAAACCATGTGCTAACTACCCCTTGAACCTACATTTAATATTGGGTACTAAGTTTTCTCTTTTTTTAAATACCTTTCCCCCATATTAAATAAATAAAATATAATATTACAATGTTACAAGACAACTCATCAAGTGGCCCCAAGAATATTCCAAAGGAAACTCTACATGTTACACGTCCATCTGCAACATCACATAATAAATAAATATTACAATTATAACATTATTATGCAAGGTGTACAACATCTATTTCCCAATAAATCCATGGTTATCCTAACAAAAGATATAAGTAAGGCTATTGGGAATGACTTGAATAGGTGTAGGTAAAATAACATGTCCTACCTTAATAGGCAAGGTTATAGTACCTAAATATTCTCTAACAATATTGTCAAAACCACAAATAGACAAAGATTCAAGTTTAGTAAGAGAAGTATCCACATTAATCTTACGCACTAAATCAATGCTACAAACATTAAGATCGGATCTATTGTCCACAAGGGTTTGTCTTATAACATTGCCATTAATAAGGACAACAATCATAATAGGATCATATTGATTTTGAATCTCCTAAGAAGGTAACTCATCTTGTGAGAACACAATTTGAGCTTTAGGTGTTTTCATAGAGTCAATTAAAAAGTCATATTATTAGGTGTCACTATGGGTGGGACATCTAAGTCATTTAAGCTTCTTGTAATATTCCATGATGTGTGGATTAAGTTTGAATCAAATCCCAAAGGGATATCTTGGTGGGAGAAGCTTTAAGTTGTTCAATAAGATCATACTCATTACCAAGATGTTGTGATAAATGAGGTGCTGGTGGAAGAATGGTTTGAGAAGAAGGAAGAGAGCAAGGGATCATCAGAGGAGAATTAGGTTACCTATTGTTCCTTGTATTATAGGCATGGGCAACTGAATTATAAATCTCTTGGGTAATTTTTTTAGCATAGTCATAAGGACTCTTGGTGGAATAACCTCCTTGCACATTAATAATTGGTTTGTTCGGAGTGAAAAAGGCATCATTACTATAACCACCTTGAACCACAAAGAGAGGCTTGTTGAGTGGTTTGTGAAATTTGAGAACTAGCACCTTGAACCACAAAAATAGGTTTATTAGGTGATTGAAAATTATATTCATAGCCAATCACATTTATCATATTAATCAATCTCTTATATTTTTTAAGATTGTTTGAATAAGTTTAAGTATAAATGAAATCATCGAGAGCATCATCTAGCATATGCATGACTGCTAAATGGTTGATTATTAGTTTGAATGGGAGGTAAATCATCATAGAAAGGATTATCATATATCACCATGTTACTAGATTTCGAGGATGACTTGATAGGAAAGACTTCATGAGAAGAGTCATCCACCTCATCTAAATCATCACTATGAAATGACATAGTAACTATTTTGATGAGTTTTTGGCAAAATGTTTGTTTACAAGGCTTATGATAAAGAAACTCAACAAGGGCTTCATCAAGTTCTTCCTTACTAAAAGTGTAATCATCATAAGAAAATGAATTACCATATCTATTAAAATCTTGCAAATAAAGATCCGACATTATTGAAATCTAACTTTTGAAATGAAAAGTGCATATAAAACTAAACAAACACAATGCATAAAACAAGATTTTTTATTATGTTTTTGACATGAAAGAAACATGTAATAATAAGATCTAAATAAAAAAATGATGTAAGAGGGTTACATTTACCAAAATGTTCTGGGTGAAAATGGAATCAAGTAATATTAGGAACTAACTCCACTTTCATTCAAACATTTGAATACGAAAGCACCTAGAGGAGTGATTCTCCTTGACCAACTCTTGTGAAAGAGAGTCAAGGGATACTTATAGGGTTTCTATTCCTTTGTTGCTATGAAAGGGAACATGTAATATGTAGGGGAGTGTAAAAATGAGGCAAGTACAGATGAAGTGAATATAACAACAAGTACAATAGAATGATTTGTAACCAAACTAAGACAAAAAGTACATAAATGACATAAGGATTTGATTGTACACTTGAAGCTAAAATTTGGAGCAGAATTGATAAGACTAGGGCATTGGGCACCCAGGTTTGTTGACCTATGATCTAGGGGTCTAATCTCTAAGAGAACCTATAGAATGACTTAAAAATTTAATGCATAACAAGAAGGACAAGGGCATGGGGTGCCCTGGTCCTAGAGGACAAGGGTGTGGGATGCCCTGGTCCCTAGAAACTAGGTTCAATTCCTGATAGTAAACCTACACCTATTTTCTAGGATCTTCCAGAAACTTCCCACTGTGATGGAAACATGTAATTGTCCTCATAATCTAAAAATGGTGGTCTTGTGGCTATATAGGGGTTTGCCTTAGTCAACTCCCCTATTTTGGTGGTTTCCACCTCTACAAATAGCCGATATTGTAACTAAAAATGTGTGTGTGCTCTTGAATCTTATGTGTTTGTAAGATTGCTATGAGCTAAATGCAAACTAGAGTTCTACCCAATGTATTAGATAAAACCCTAAATGCTTATAATGAGAATGATTTAAATCATATTTTTAATGAGAATATAAAGTAATAATGCAAATATGAAAACTAATGTGATGTATATCTAAAGCTCAACATAGAGACATAAGAACAACATGAAATTATACCAAATCCTAAGGAAGAGGTACTGCCCAATCAACAGTTGGTGATTCCCTTATTATTCTTCCATATCTACTAAAGCTTCCATGATTAATGAAGATGATGATGAGGACTTGATTAATGGATGAATTTGTAGATCTGAGATTTCACACAAAACAACACTTTCCACTTCACAAGAATCTCCTTCTGATTGCTAGATTAAGGATCCTCAAATGAGGGAAAGAGTTTCTATACATATGAAACCCTAAATTTAAATTTGATAAAAGGGAAACTTAGAATTTGATGAAATTTGACACCAAGTGGGATTTGAATAAGTTAGGACCACCTTATTATCCTCTCAAAATTCAAGGAAAAAAGTGCAAGACCATGTAGTATACTACTTGATCTCGACAATATTTTTTCAATTTTCTAGGGATGTTAGATAATGGGGTTCTGATGCCAAATCCAACTCGGTGGCCCAAACTAGGATGTGTAGATATGAAAAATGTGCCTTGAAAATTGTAATTAGAGTAGGATTAGGATTAAATAAAAAGGGGCACACTTAAGATCTAGGGCCTAATTTTATGATATATAAATTGATGAGAGAAGACTTGGGTTTAATTAAATTAATAATCAAATCTCTAAAGAAGTCCTATAATGTATAATGCAATGGGACACACTAAGATGGGTGCTAACCTAAGCGTGGAATTGTATAAGCTAATTATGGGTGTACAATTTACTATGCTACACAACTTAAAACGTATAAATGTATTTGATCTAAGGGCCAAGTGTTCATTAAGTATAGCTATTTATTATTATAGTCATGATACATTTTAATTGGTTTAAAACCCTATTAAGGATACCTCTAGAAATATCCTCATAGGTTTAGTAAAGTGCATGAGAGAACATCTACTATCATCTATTGGCCTTTAATCCTCCTCTAATCAATTAATGAACCCCTATTTTACCTTTTTGACAACAAATCCTTAACTCTAAAGGTAAGAAGATTTTTAATGAAGTAGTAGTTTTTTAACCCAAAAACATGGCATTGTTGTGAAGGATATAATATTCTAATTTTTTATTTTGAATCAATATAGTCATCTAAGAAACAACCATATTGGGTAAGTTTAATTTACATTAAATTACAACAACGATATGACATCAAGATGAGCAAGTGTAATTAGGTTAGAATGAAATCAAAAACTTTGAACCCTTAAATACTTTATTGCCTTAGAGGCTAGTGAGATTTAGTGATTTCCACTTCTAAAAGAGGTAGAACTCTATTGTCTAGAATTAACAAAGTTTATTGTTGTTGTTAGTGTTTAATGAGTGCACATCAAACCTACACTCTCTAGTTACAAGAAGTACACATATTTTTCTTCATAATTTGTTTTAGGCATATCAATTTACAAAACCTTAATTTTATGCCTTAAAATAATAGTGATCAATCATGGTTGATCAGTATAGATATAATTATCCTTTGGGTGTTCCCTCAAATGCTTCATATTTATCTCCCCCTAAGAACTATATTTTATTGATTCCTCCTCATGCTATTCAAGTACCCACACATCATGTGAAAACCCGTACTTGGATTTACAAGTATCCATATAAGAGAATGAGAAAAAATAATAAGTGTGTTAAAATGAAAAAATAATATGAAGAATGTATCAAGATATTACAATCCATTATTTATCCTATTGCTATAGAAAAAAAAGTTTCTCAATGACATATCATTACCCTATACACTATTTACACATAGTTGGATGTCTATTGGGTTGATTTTGAAATACAAACCATGACTTCCAAGTTCTTCAACTAGATGCTTAGATTTGATAGGTATGATATTCATGAGGGTGAAGAAAATGTTTCTACATTTTTCAAATTTCATGGAAATATTTTAGTTTGAAGATAAGGACACGTGGATGCAATTGTTAGGTCTTAATATGAAAATGCACATAAGTGGTATGAAATTTTCCCAGAACATCAATTATCTTTTTAGTGACCTTGTGACTAAATTTGAAGATGAATTTGTACTTAATATTGACCATATTATTTTTTTCCAAGGATTATAAAGTATTAGATGAAAAGATGGAAATTTTTGCATGGAATTTAGCCATAGGATTTTGTTTCCCTCTTCATGGCTGCGAGTTCTTTTAGACCTAACACACCTACCAGCATTGGTGTGTTTTTAAGCATGTGAATTTTATTTTTGTTCAATTGAGAAGGTAAGGAGTTATATTGTAGAAGGTAAGGAGTTATATTGTAGAAGTGTTATCCTTGAATGCATATTTTGCAAGTAATGAATAGATTGTTTTGAGTAGCATCTATATGGATGTATCATACAAGTTGAGTACAATGTTAGATTAGTATGCGAGTGTATGCAACTAGGCCTAAATAGTGTCAATGCATCATATGATAAAAATGATAATCATTATGAAAGTGTATACATCTATATTAAACTAGATAGGGAATTTGTTATTGATTACAAGGATTAAGTATGTGATGACATTCAATATAAGAATGAGGTAGTTGATTCTATTGTTTGTGGTTATGAGGTGGATAGAGAGGAATATATTTTAACACTTAAATAGTCAAGTGGATAATCTATTAATGTTTATTGTATAAGGTATGCAAATATATGTGATGTGAAGGATGAGCAAGAGACTAGTTTCTTGTTTAATGTATTTCCCTCTTTTTCCCAAATTTTTATTGTGAAACTGCTAATATTTATTTGCATGAGAATAATGTAGACATGAGTGCACTTAGTGATATTATTGTGAAGATAAAACATCAGTGCATTCTATGATTTTTATTGTGAATACCTTAACCTTGATTATTACAAAGATGTTGATCATGTGGACACATATGAGAACCTATTTTTCTAGTGTAATACTTTTTATCTCCCTCATGTAGATTATGCTTTAATTGGATCACATAAAAATGTTATTATGTTGTTAAAATATGAAGATATGCGTCATACATGTTTGATTTTATAGTACACATGACACAATAGATTACCATAATTAATATGTAATATAAATTCAATTTGAAGAACTTGGTTCTTCATTTCAGGTGTCCCATGGTATTAATTTTTTGTGTTGATGGTGTGAATTGCAACTCAAATCATGTGTAATATTTAGATAATGAAGGGTGTTTTAGTACATGTCAAAGTGATGTATGTTGACCACCTATTATCCCAAGTCTTGTTGAGGATATTGTTGATTATAAGGCTTTGATTTTCAAGGTTATGCTTCTACTATTGTGAAAGATATTTTTGTGCTTTAAATTGAATATGTTGTGTGGACCTTAATAAAAGTGATAATGATGTTGAGAAGTAAAATAAGTGCTAAATTAGTGATCATTACAATGCTTAACTTATACCTAAGCTTGAGGTATTCCAATTTGGACTACAAGATGTTTTTCTTCCTTATGTTGAGCAAGATTATTATTAGGTTTACTTTTATTTTCCATATGAATTGGAGGTTTTATTTTTTATCTTAATTGATATGACAAGGTTGACAAGTATAAAAAGGTTAAAGAATTAGATGGTGGATGCGTTATGTGTAAAGGGCCAACACCCTTGTTTTTGTTGCTTATTAATATAAAAAACAAGAATAAAAAGGTTAAAGAATTAGATGGTGAATGTGTTATCTTATCCACATATGTTTTTGTTGACTTGGATTTATCATTTTTATCCCCTATTGCTATGGACATGATTGACGCGTCTTGGAGTCGATCAACCACCCATTATTTATGATTTCCTTATAGTAGCAAAGTTGGTGTTGAATTGGATCTCCACTCATTGGGAAGTTTTTACAATTTGATGTATGCAAAAAAAAGATATTTTTTGTTATACCTAGGTGGTGGGAACAAATGTGGATAAAGGGAGATCATCTCCTTCAATAGGTTTTTCTTTGAAGAGGAAAGCAATTGTAGTAGTTTTTCCATGGCTTGTGTCACAAGTCTTCATAAAAGGTTTGACATGTAATTATATTGTAAATTTTATTTACATTAATATATTTAATCCCTTGTGTATACATATTATTTTATTATCTTGTAAATAGTGTGTCTATATTTGTGTTTTGATTGGTCATGTAAGTATCATGATGTTTTTGTAGTAATGACCCATTTGACATAATGAAGTGTGGATGTCTCTTTTCCTTTTGGTCCCATGTTTTAGTTTTGTACTAGAGATAACTAGATTCTCATTGTGCTAGCATATGCCACATATCCCTAATTGGAGATAATGACGAGACTCAATATTATAGTTTCAAATCATACTTGAGTCACATCTCCCATCTTGACCCTCTTTCTAAGGACTGATTTTAATTTATTGATCATAAAATCTTTTCTAAGTTGTTTGGGATGGTTGAATTTATCTATGTTATGTTGGAGGTGTTCCTTTTTCTTCTTTTTTGAGCTTTTAGGCCTTTATGGGACCTATGCACTTCTACATAGGTATTAAGGTTCCAACCTTAGAACCCCAACTCTCACCCCCATTATCATCTCCTCTTATGTTATCCTTGATTACATGTCTATGAGTAGACTTGGGACCAAGGGATTATGTCTTGAGGTTCCCGATTTCTACAATCCCCCAATCCCTACTATGTCTTCTATCCAAAGTTCTAAAACTCCTTAAAAACTTTAGACCCTTGATTCTGACCTTTAGCAATCCCTTTCCCATCAAGTGTGGACCCCTCAATAGAACTGGGACCTTGGATCCTACTTCTAAGGTCCATGTTCTCTTTACATCCTATTCCTTATAGCTTCCTTTCCTCTAACCTCCTCTTATCCTTATTCCCTAGTTCCTAATCAAAAAATTTCTTTAGTCCTAACCTCACCCCACTCTCTAAGTTTAAAGTTCCTCACGATCCTTAAACCTTCAATCTTACCTCATTTCCCTAGATCCTAGACCTTTAAGAGAACTTTGGACCTTGGCACTAAGTCAACACACCCTAGTTCTCACACTCTCCATGTCCCCATGCTCTCCTTAGTCCTTTCCTCATTAATCCCATAACCTAATTCTTATCTCACCCTCTCCTCTCTTATTCCTAATCCATCTTATGTTTTGGGCCCCAATTCCATTTCTTTCTTTGGATCCAACCCCTATGTCCTTTTCAAATATAAGACCTCTAGGGGAATGTTACCTATTTGAATCCATACTCAAGTCTTGATTCCTATAGTGATCTTGATCCCCACAAAATCCCTTCATCCCCTTATGTGTTAATTCATATTTCAATTACCCCCCTTCAACCTAATTCCCTTTCCCCTACCCCTTGGTTTTCACTAGATCTCAGTCCTTGCCTTAATTTCATTGTCTATTTTGGTATACTTTCCCTAGATCCTATACCCTTAAAAGTAGCTATCACTTTAAGACCTATTCCAAATTCCCTATTTCCTTCTACCTCCTCACTCCCACCAATTTCACTCATTGATTCATTCTACCAAATTTACATACTTCCCCAACACTTTTGAACCTAGTTCCAAGGTCCCTTTTAGTCTTAAAAACTTATTAAAATGCCAATTACCCTCTAAAAGCCCTCAACAAGCCATTTCACCCACCTTTGTACTTTCCCAAATGTCATGTCATTATGTTAGTTTTGACTTTACAACCAAGGTGATCCCACAATAATGGGTCACAAACTTGGTACATCTTGATTGTTTTTTGGAAATGACGTATTTTTATTAAGTATAACGATTTAACCCTTAAGAGGTCCCATTTGAAGGAATTAGTTGAAGAGGGTTAGATCAAACCCTCTTAGAAAATCCCCTTGGATAGAACCCATGTTATCTTAAATATTACTTGTAATGTAGTCCCTTCTACATCTATCAAAATGTTGACAAAATTTCACTTTTACTTTACCTTTTGGTAGGTAAAAAGATTTCATTTTGAAGTTACATTTTGTGAGTATGCAATCCTTATTATAAGCTTTCCAAAAAGTATAATTCTGAATATATTTAATTTCATTAATATATTTTTTATTTCTTGTGAATGTAGTTTTTTCATCAAACATTAAGGTTTTTGTTTCACACATGTTAAAAAATAGGAAAATAGAGAAAATAATTTATTTTTTTTGTTAAAAATATCCTTTCCCTAGGTATTGATATCCTCATTTTAACACAAAAAGAAGTTAATTCAAATACATAAAAAAAAAATTAAGCATAACAACATACACCTCTGTCCAAATTACAATTACTCTGACTTAAAAAATTAACTTAAAAAAACACATGTAACAAAAAAATATTCATACACTAGATATTGGTGTGACATTTTTTTTTAAATTAGAATTTTATTCTTTCTATAAAAATGTTATGCATGATGACATAAATGTCACTTCTAAAAAATATTGATTACTATAAAAAAATAAAGTTATTAAAAGCTATGTAAAAATATGCACAATTTATTTTTATTTTTAAAAAATATATTTAGAATCTACACAAAAAGTCTCAGAAATTAGTAGTTTTCTTTATCTTCAAATTCTTAATGGTTTAGTTGCTATAAATGTTAGAAAGTGAAGATCTAGTGCAAAATGTTGATTTCAATGTCAAATTTGGCCAAAAAGTGTACTAGCTTGTCCCTTCTCACCTAAAACCTTTATTAAAATCTAAATGACATGATTTCATGTGTATATTTGACTACAAATAATATGGGTGACCATGCCACCATAAATAGGGTCATTGGAGTTCTTCCTATATTGATCTCCCAATTAAAATCTCTGTTGTTCATTTTGAAGGTTTTGTAGACTTGGAAAAAGACTACATGCAAAATTCATGGATTCCATGTTCTCTTGAAACTCTCAAGAGCTACTAAAGGCTAAACATGAAAATCTATAAATACCAATTATTCTACATTAAAAGAGTTAGTCGTTGAGAAACAAATTGGTTTAGAAAGGTTTGCAATCAATTTTACGATATAAAATCCTATTAGTATAAGCTAAAAATAAAGAAATGCATCTTGTGAAGAGTAAAAAGTGTAAAAAATGACATTTCCATGTACTAGTATGTCTCCATGGTAATTTGTAATGATTCAACAGAATGTATAGTTGCGGCTATGTATTTTCTCCCATGACATTTGGTAGTCTAGTTATAATAGAGGTTAGGTGAAGAGTGATAACTTCTAATGCATTACAATTCTATTGTAATGGTCTTTTCTTTGTTACATATGGTCTATTAAAAAAATTGAGATAAATTTTTTTTGAATTTTTTTTAGTCCATATGATGTAATCTTTGATTAGTATGTAAATAAAATTGGATATGTTGATATGTTATAAATTTATCTACTTTCTCTTTGTTGTCCATGATTTTTTTGTCCAATGGAGTAGGCACTAGATCACATTGGTGAAGGATCAAACATCCATAATTTACAACAACCTAGTTCTAGTTAGTTGGAAATATTAAGATTAGATTAAAATGTATGAGTTTTCCATTATTTTGTATTACAAACCAAGGAGTAATCTTAAGAAAACCTAAATTTTAAAATCTTTAGTGAATCATGTCATGCATATTTGCACCTTTCCATTTTATACATAATTTGAAATAGTCATATAAAATGATTAAAATATTATAATCATGTATCGATGCATGTGCAAGTTGTGTTATAACTATATATGGGTGAACTATACATTGGGTATAGTTGATTATTTTAGTCATGCTACATTATAGTTGGCTCAAAACCCTATTAATGATACCTTTGTAATATTTGCTAAGGTTTAGCTAATTCCAAAGTGAAAGAGAGAGTACCCACTCTTGTCAACTAGCCTTCAACCCTCCTCAATATGTTGATGGACCCTATTTTACCTTTTTGATGATAAATCCTTAGCCCTCAAGGTAAGAAAAAGGTCTAAGTATTAGGATTAAGGTGTATTTTACCTTGTAAATCCTATGTCATATTGCACGGTTCCAACATCCTTAAAAAGTGTCCGTAGGCACTTAGGGTGTATTGGGGAAATAATTTGTACTATTTATTCTCACTATTATTTGCAATACATTCATAAGGGGTGATGGATTCCACTAAGAGAAGTAACATAACTTGTGGACATGAATATTTAATATTATTGGTCTTCTCCAAGTGACCACTTGGAAAGAGGCAACAAGTGTCTCTTGGTATTTCATCATTTATTGCATTTAATATACTATCTAATTTCTAAGTTTGTGTGCCCAAGTTGGAGGGAAAGTATTAGAACCAAAATTGTTGTCCTTTCACATCTCACTAAGGTAATCCAAGGGGTGGGACATTTGGAATGAAGATTCATCTTTGGGTGCCACGTTTGGTGCTTAAGACCTCTTTACAATTCTATAAAATCAACTCTTTGGATGTAGAAAATAACAAGGAATATTTGAATGTAGAGTTACTATACATGAAAGGATAGGTTGAGGCATAACGAGGTTGTTCATAGGAAC